>NC_080675.1:166894000-167203034 GCF_030445035.2 Dasypus novemcinctus | reverse complement strand
AAATACAAATAAACTAGAGAGACAGGAATAGAATAGCAGGTTTGTACAGCAGGGGAAGCATAGAGAGATTGACAGGAGATGAGGTTTTTTTGTTTGTCTGTTTTCTGTTTATTATTATAATTGGAATAATGAAAATACTCTAATAATGATTAATATATAACTGCTTGATTATACCAAATACCATTGATTGTATACTTTGGATGGATTGCATGCTTTATTAATATGCATCAATAAAATTGATTTGTTTTTTTAAAAATGATATATGTCTAAGATCTTCATGACAGCAATGTTTAAAATAAACCAAAAGGATAATATCCCGAAGGTTATATTATGTTGACCAATGGGGAACTAATTAAAATATGGTACATCCAGAAGATGGAATACTATAAGGCTATTAAAAAATAAATAAATGCAGAACAAGTTATGTACTATACCAGTATTTATGTAAAAAAGGAGGGGGGAAAGGTACATTAAATTGTATATATGATTTTTTTTCATCCCTGGAAAGATAAAAGAAACATATACTAGTAACAGTGATTATCCATTGGAGGGGATGGGTACTGGGCAGAAGAGTCAGGGTTCAGAGGGAAACATTTTACTGGTTTTGTTTTAGGAGGTTTTGGGGATTGAACTCAGGACCTCATACATGGGAAGCAGGCACTCATCCACTTGAGCTCCATCCACTCATTACTGTAATTTTTTATTGTTTAATGGTTGGACACTATGAATATACCACCTATTGAAAAGGACAAATGGTTTTTTAAAAATAGCAAGAAACCAAAGCAATATAGAAGGAATATTATCTGGCTCTCCTGGGCTCTTTCTTCCTCTTCTCTCTGATTATCAGTATTACCTTGTAATAAAAGAAAAAAGTAGGAAACAAAACAAAACAAAATAAAATAAAATAAAGAAAAAAGTCATGGGGGGGGGCGAGATTCCAATCTTTTTTCCTTTTTATTGCAGCAAAAGAACCAGTAATAGAAACTAAAGTACATTGGAATTCCTGGACAGTTAAGCCCCTGCCCCCATCCACACCCCTAAGGAATCTCAGAAATGCTGCCCCTACTGGGTCAGAATGCCTAGCACACTCATCTGAATTTAGAGAAATAATAAATCTTCTCTCACAAAGAGACCATCTCTGAAAAAAAAATCACTTGACCAATACGAGGGTCTACTTCTGAGTTCTCGGTTCAGTTCCATTAGTCTACATGTCTATCACTATGACAGTACCGTGCTCTTTTTACCCCTGTAGCTAAGTAATAGGGTTTAAAGCCAGGAAGTGAGAGTCCTCCAACTTTGTTCTTCTTTTTAAAGACATTTTTGGCTATTTGGGGCCCCTTACCCTTCCAAATAAATTTGATAATTGGCTTTGCCATTTCTGCGAAAAAGGCTGTTGGGATTTTTATTGGGATTGAATTGAATCTGTAAATCAGTTTGGGTAGAAATGACATCTTAACGATACTCAATCTTCCAATCCGTGAACATGGAATGTCTTTCCATTTATTTAAGCCTTCTTCAGTTTCTTTTAGCAATGCTTTGTAGTTTTCTGAATATAGGTCCTTTATGTATTTGGTTAAGTTTATTCCTAAATATTTTATTCTTTTAGCTGCTATTATAAGTGGACTTTTTTTTCTGAATTCCTTCTCAGATTACTTAGCAATAGTGTACAGAAACGCTACTGCTTTTGGCATATTAATATCATACCCTGCCATTTTGCTGAATTTATCTATTTGTTCTAGTAGCTTTATTGTAGAGCTTTTTTTTTTTAATTTTCTAGATATTGGATCATATCAACAGTTTTACTTCTTCCTTTCCTATTTGGATTATTTCTTTCTCTTCCCTAAATGCTCGAGCTAGAACTTCTATCACAATATTGAATAACAGTGGTGATAGTGGGCATCTGTCTTGCACATGATCTCAGCAGGAAAGTTTTCAGTCCTTCACTGTGAGTACAATACTAGTTGGGGATTTTTCATACATGCACTTTACCATATTGAGAAAACTTTCTGTTATTGATTTCTAGTGTGATTCCATTATGGTCAGAGAACATACTATGATTCTGCTACCCCTCAACCCCCGAGATGGCTCCCTTGTCTGCTTGCTTTTTGTTTTTTTCCTTGTTGTTATGCTCTTCTCTACTCGTTGTTTGTTTTTTGCTTGTTGTCTGCTCATTATCTGTTTGTTTTTTCTTTAGGAGGCACTGGGAACTGAATCTAGGACCTCCCATGTGAGAGGCAGGCACTCAACTGTTTGAGCCACATCTGCTCCCTGCTTGTTTGTTTTTGTTTGTGTCTGCTTATTGTTTGTTCTTTGTCTTGCTTGTTGTTTTTGCTCACTATCTGCTCATTTCTTTTCTCATTGTCTGCTTGTTGTTTTTGCACGATGTCTTCTTATTGTCTACTTGTTGTTTGTTTCTCTTCTTTAGGAGGCACTGGGAACCAAACCCAGGACCTCGCAATTGGGAGGTGGGTGCTCAACTGCTTAAGGCACACCCACTCCCCATACTACATGATTTTAATTCTTTTAAATTTGTTGAAGTTTGTTTTATGATAGTTTGTTCTATGAAGTTTGTTCTATGATATGGTCTATCTTGATGAATGCTTCATGGGTGTTTGAAAAATATATATATATTCTGCTATTGTTGGGTGGAGTATTCTATAAATGTCAATAGGATTCTATTGGTGGATTGTGCTGTTCAGATCATCTACAGCCTTGCTGGTTTTCTTTCTAGCAGTTCTGCCAGTTGCTGAGAGGAGAGTGTTGATATTCCCAGCTAGAATCATTGATTTGTCTACATCTCTTTTCAGTTTTTACTTCACACATTTCAAGCTCTATTGTTTGGTACATACACATTTAGGATCATTATGTCTTCTTGGAGGACTGATACTTTTAAAAATAGAGGTTGTACCCAATCCAATGTCCACATAGAAGAGGTGGCATTGGATTGGGAAAAGTGGACATGGTGGACGATGGGTATGGGGAAAGGCAGGAAGAGATGAGAGGTGGAGGCGTCTTTGGGACATGGAGCTGCCCTGGATGGTGCCTCAGAGGTAATCACCGGACATTGTAAATCCTCACAGGGCCCACTGGATGGAATGGAGGAGAGTATGGGCCATGATGTGGACCATTGACTATGAGGTGCAGAGGTGCCCAAAGATGTACTTACCAAATCCAATGGATGTGTCATGATGATGGGAACGAGTGTCGTTGGGGGGGGAGAGGGGGGGTGGGGGGGTGGGGTTGAATGGGACCTCACATATATATATTTTTTTAAGGTAATATTATTACAAAGTCAATTAAAAAAATAAAACACAGGGCACCCAGTTAAATGTAAATTTCAGATAAACAACAAATCATCCTTTAATAAAAATATGGCTCAAAAAAAAAAAATAGAGGTTGTAGGTTTACAGAAAAACTCATGCAGAAAATACAGGGTTCCCATATACCCACCCCCTTAATTAACATTTTGCATTAGTGTAGTAACTTTGTTACTATTAATGAAAGAATATTATTGTAATTGTACTATTAACAATAGTCGATGGTTTACATTAGAATTCACCATTTTGTACAGTTCTTTGGTTATTTTTAAAATTGACATTCCAGTAACATATTTATCACCTAAAATTACCCTTTCAGCCATGTTCATAAATTCATATATATGTAATTCAGTGGTGCTAATTACTTTCACAATGTTGTGCTACCAACACCACCATCCATTTCCAAAGCTTTTCCATCACCCCAAACAGAAATCCTGTACCATTATCCCCTCCTCAGCCCCTTGGTAACCTGTATTCTAGTTTCTAACTCTACGATTTAGCTTATTCTATTATTTCATATCAGTGAAATTATACAATATTTGTCCTTTTGTGTCTGCCTTCTTTCACTCATCATGATGTCTTCAAAGTTCATCCATGTTATTGCATGTATCAGAGTGCTGCTCATTTTCATGGTTGAATAATGTTCCATAATATGTTTATACCATGTATTGTGGTTTTTAATTTTTTTTTAAGATATATTTATTTTTATTTATTTTCCCCACTTTCCCTCCCCCACCCCCTTCCTGCTGTGTTTTGGGGGGAGGGGTTTGCTATCTGTGTCCATTCACTGTGTGATCTTCTGCATTTATTTCTCTCTTTTTTTTTTTTAAGATTTATTTATTTATTTAATCCCCCCCCCCCCCCCCCGTTGTCTGTTCTTGGTGTCTATTTGCTGCGTCTTGTTTCTTTGTCCGCTTCTGTTGTCGTCAGCGGCATGGGAAGTGTGGGCGGCGCCATTCCTGGGCAGGCTGCTCTTTCTTTTCACGCTGGGCGGCTCTCCTTATGGGGTGCACTCCTTGCGCGTGGGACTCACCCACGCGGGGGACACCCTTGCATGGCACGGCACTCCTTGCGCGCATCAGCACTGCGCATGGCCAGCTCCACACCGGTCAAGGAGGCCCGGGGTTTGAACCGCGGACCTCCCATATGGTAGATGGACTCCCTAACCACTGGGCCAAAGTCCGTTTCCCTATTTCTCTTTTTGTCTTCTCTCTTCATTTTTTCTCCTCTAGGATTCACCAGGATTCAGTCCTGGGAACTTTTATGTGGAGAGAGGTTCAGCTGTGCCACCTCAGTTTCCGGTTTCTGCTGTGCTTCACCTTGACTCTTCCCTTTGTCTCTCTTTTGTTGCGTCATCATCTTGCTGCTTGACTCACATGCATAGGCACTAGCTCACCATGCAGGCACTCAGCTCGCCGCGCAGGCACTGACTCACTGCATAGGCACTGCTCGCCATGCAGGCACTTGCCTCACCGTGCAGGCACTCGGCTTACCATGCAGGCACTCAGCTTGCCATGCAGCACTCGCATGGCACTCAGCTCACTGCACGGGCACTCCGCTCACCATGCAGGCACTCGGCGCACCATGCAAGCACTTGCACAGGCATTTGGCTCACCATGTGGGCACTCAGCTTACCATGCCAGCACTCACATAGGTACTCAGCTCACTGCATGGGCACTCAGCTCACCATGTGGGCACTTGGCTCACCGCACAGGCACTTGGCTTACCACGCGGGCACTGGCTCACCACACAAGCACACTTTCTCTTCTTCTTTTTCACCAGGAGGCCCCAGGGATCGAACCCAGGTCCTCCTATATGGTAGGCAGAAGCCCTATCACTTGAGCCACATCTGCTTCCCCCATGTATTTTTTATCCATTCATTTGTTGATGGGCACTTGTTTTGCTTCCATCTTCTAGCAGATATGAATAATGCTCCTATGAACATTAGTGTACAAATAGCTTTTCTAATCCCTGCTTTCAGTGGGGTTGCTGGGCCATATGGTAATTCTATATTTAACTTTCTGAGGAACTGCCAAAGTCTTTCCTACAGCAGCTGCACCATTTTACATTCCCACCAAAGATGAATGAGTGTTACTATTTTTCCACATCCTCTCCAAAACAGTTGTCATTTTGTTGTTGTTTTTGTTGTTGTTAATGGCCGTTCCAGTAGGTGTGAAATGGTATCTTATTGTGGTTTTGATTTGCATTTCCCTAGTGGCTAATAATGTCAAGCATCTTTTCATGGGGTTTTTGGCCATTCGTATTATCAATAGCTTTTTCAATCCTTTTCATTGTTATTGAGTTATTGATCTACATATCTTTGAGGAAATTTTGATAACCAGAAAGTCTCAGCTATCCCTGAGGTTCTCAAAATATATTGTTATACTGCTGCCTAGTGTATGAGTATGTGTGTATACATACTTAATGTTTTACACTTAAACAATATAAGCAACTGCCTGAAAACAGTATATACATTGTAGCATTGCTCTGTTATTTAACAATTTACATAAACATGATCACATGCTATGTATCATTTTGCAAATTGGATACATCATGTTTTTGAGATGTATCCATGTTGAGACATAAAAACAGTTCAAGGTTTTTAAATGTTCTGCAATAATCCTTTGGGTGAGTAAACAATAACAGTTTATACTCTCACCTGCCCAGTTTTTTATGTTGTGAATTTTCTTCATTTTCTGGCCCTCATACAACTTCAGCAGGAAATTAGCAGACTTGCTAACCAGGAGTCAGCCAATGCACACTCTCTTCCTTTATGTCAGTCTTTTTTACCTCTCTCCACACCATCTACCTTCCTGCTCCTTGTCCCGTACTCCTCCAAGGGGCTCTCTTCTTTTCTTGAATCTGTCCCTGCAAGTTTTCCATGCCAGGTATCTGCAACTTGCAATGTTTTCCCTATCCCCTGCTGAATTTCTACTCACCCAGCAAGGCCAGCACAAATGCTACCACTAAATCCCACCTTTCCTTCCCTGGCTGTGACATAGCACTTTATTTGAATCTCTATAGCATTCTCTGATTTTATTATAGCCAGTATATTTTCTGCACCACTGTGCATTATTTGCACTATTTTTAAGGACTATAGACTGGGATTTAATCACCCCTGCGTGTCTTCTTCCTCTGGATCTGCCCCTCCCTCTGGCATTGTGCCTGGAACATGCTGAGTGATGGATAAACGTTCTCAAATCAACACATTGATGAACCAAGTCTTGTGGGCTTCAAACAACTAGATAACATCCTCACAGGGGCTCATCTGAGCGCAGAACAAACTTCCAAGGTGTACACTGTCTCTTCCAGAGAAGCTCTTTGGAGCCAGGCCCCAGAATCTCCCACCCCTGCTCTGGCTACACTCCACAGCTTTCATGGATGCTGGGTGGGAGGCTGAAGGGGGAGGCAAGGAGGCCTGAGCCTGTCCACCAGGACCTGGCATCACCTCTCCCAAAACTGTCCAGGACTAATTTGTTGAGCCCTCCTTGGCACTTTACAGCTATCCAGTCATAATTGCAGCTAATATTTTTACCTGCACTCCCCCTGTCCCATATATCCAAAAGTCATTTCACCCTTCCTGTATCCCCAGATGCACTGTACGGTATAGAAGCATTGGGAGAGTATAGCAAGTAGATATAATAATATAGAATATTAAATAAAGGTCTAAATGGTGGTGTTTCCAGTGGCGGGGGAGTATATCTGAGGAAGGGGCTTCGTGGGGACACAATAAACTGGAATTACTGTTTGTTAATATTATTGTAACTAGGAGGTGGTCTCTGGTGACTCCCCAGCAGGAGGAGCAGGAGTCCTGCACCGTCACCCGCCACCCCTGAACACCGTGTCCCATTAGGGGTCTGGTCTGGGTGAGTGTCGGGAGTGGTGGTGCCTTCAGCCTCCCGCCCTGTTGGAATGGAGGGGGCTGAGGGGCTGCAGCTTCTCGGGGTGGAAGGACCTGCTTGGTGGCCTCCTTCTGGTCCCCTCCACCCTCCCCCCAGGCGCAGGCACAGACCCTCCCACAGCCTACATTCCTGCCCTGCCCTGCTCCTTGTTGTGCCAGCCTGGTGCTGACTCACCCGGCGACCTTGATCCCAGCTGCTCTGCGGGATGTAACCAGGAGCACCCGGCCCCTCCCTTGGGAACCAAAGCTGATGAAGCCGCCTCCTGCTGGGTCAGGCAGCCTCACCTGGCCAGGGCTTCTGTCTTGAGGGAACTTGACCAGAAACTGAACACCTGCTTGGGTTTATCCAACACCAAGATCAAAAACTACTGGTTTAATGGTGACAAACATGGCCTCAGAGGCGTCTTTCAAGTCAATATTAATTCTTTGAATGAAAGGTTTCTTGAGAGCCTGCTGTGTGCTGGCGCTCTCAGCCCCCTGGAGATGGGGCAGTGAACAAAACAAAGCCCTGCTCTCCTCAAACTTACACTCTGGGAGGGAAGACAGCCACTTAAAACCAAAAACAAATAATATGTGTGTGTGTGTGTGTTTATTTCCAATGCCCCGGGCGAGAGTCCCCCAGGCATGGCTGTGGCTGGGTAAGTTGGGTTTATTTCTGGCTGCACTAAGTGAGAGAACACACACAGCGGGGCTATGGGGCATCTCAGTAAAGGGGTGTTAGGAAGAATCTCTATTAGGGTTTGGACTTTGGATGGGTGATTTGGGGGAGGGGTCAAGGAAAGGGGGCACGCTCTGCATTGGGTGTTGTCAGAAAGCAGGGCTAGTTATGACTGGGTATCCAGGTAAATCTTACCTGGAAGTGGGGCAGACCAGAGTGAGGCTCAGGCAGTCAAGGAGCAGCAGTCGTTCGTATTGGCCTGGAGAGGGGGTATTTGGTACTTTGTGGTTTGGGCAAAGTTCATGTTCAGATCTGATTACTGCGTGGTCTTGCTTTTCGTTTGGTCCGTTGCAGGCACAGAGTGGCCTTGTCAGAGGTGCTGTTCCATGAAATAGTTTGTGTTCCATGGGAGAACAGCTGTGAGGGCCATACTGTGTAACTGTAAAAACACTGCCTTTATACACACAACAGGCAGCAGTAAAATGATATATTCTCAAAAGCTCAACTGCAGCCAAGATTTTGTGGGAAACACAGGTTATCAAAATTACCTCTAAGAAACACCAACAGCTCAATGACAGTGCAAAGGATGTCAGGGGCTGCTCCTCTCTTTCAGTCTGGTATTTCAAAATGGAAAGAGGGGGTAAGGATTGCCAGGGATGGAGAATGTGGTTACATCATAAGGGGGACAGAGCAAGCCCATGTGATAATTGCAGCAGAAAGCTGAAGGGAGCAAGGGACTTTAGCCCTGTGACCATCTAGGGGAAGAGCGTTCTGGGTAGAATAATCAGTCAAGCAAAGGTCCTGTGGTGGGGAGGCAGGTGGGCTGGTTTGAGAACTAGAAAAGAGGTCAGTGGGTCTGGAGCAGAGTGAGAAGGGCAGGGAGGTGGGAGATGAAGAGCAAGGGGTGGCCCAGGCCAGATCAGGCAATCCTGCTGAAGCAGACTAGTAAGATAGGGAATCAATCAAAAGACGGATCTGGAACTTGGCAGGGAATCCACGTGGACATCAGTAACCCCAAGATGGCTGCTGGAAGACCCTCCCCAAGATTCTGCCACTCAGAAGACTTCCTCCAGAAGCCAAGAGAAGCCTGGATATTCCCTAAGGACTTTATCATTGGGCCCTCCTGGGAGATTGATGGGGGAAATAAGTAATCAAAAGGGTGACCAACTAGAACTCCTCCCCTGCTATTAGCAAAGGGGTGGAATAATTAGCAGTTTAAAGAGGGGCCGGGGGCCTGAGCTTGCTCTCTTGTGCTCTCTTGCCTCTGGACCCAGGCTCCAGCTGTCTTCTCCCCGCCTTGGGTCACCACGCAAGTAAAACCTATAATGGGAAATTGTAGCCTGTAAATCAGCCCTCTTTATCACTTTTCAGCCGCTTCCTCTCTACCTGGGACCCCTGCTCTGTTATTTTCTCCCATGTCTCTTCCCTCCCTACTTAAATAAATTACTGTCCTAACTCACTCGATGTGCTCTTGAAATTCATTTCTCCAGCATAGTCAAAAAACCTAAATGAAACCTGGTAACACTGCTGTCCAACCTGAGGACTTTAGACCTCAGTCCGGGTGAAGGCGGGCAATATTGGACGATTTTGAGCAGAGGACTGACACGATTGGATTTGTGCTGTAAAAGTTTCCTTTGGCTGCCGTGTTGAGAATAGATTAAAAAATAAATAAATAAATAAAAAATGGACTCTCAGGGGGGCGGGGAGGGGGACTGGGAGGCAAGACTGGGAGTCAGGAAGCTGCTGCGATGGCCCAGGCGAGGGAAGATGGGGCTTGGACCAGCCTGATGGTGGCCGTGGAAGTGGTAAGAAGTGCTCAGACTCTGTGAGGATTTCCTGATGGCCGGATGTGGACGCAAGAGAATGGCACCGAGATTTTTTATTGGAGCGAAAGGAAAAGTGTCCTCTTTTCCTGAGCTGGGGAAGCCAGATCTCCAGGGCAGCACATTAGGGGCTCGGTGGGGCACGTTCAGAAAGAGGTGCCCTCTGGACAACCAAGCAAAGACGTGGCGTAAGCTGCTGTACCTGTGAGCTGGGGTTCATGGAGGAGTCAGGGTTGGGAATACAGATTTGAGTGTTGCCAGTATTTGTGGGAACAGAAGGCCAGGGGCCTAGATGAGGTCTCCTGGAGAGTGCGTACAGGTCGGGAAGCAGTCTTCCCATCTCTCTGCATTCCTTTCCACAGCACTCCAAGATTCACAAGTCTGGAAAGTGAGAAGAAATCAGCAGAGACAACTGAAAGGAACATCCAGAGAATTAGGGGGAGAACCAAGAGTTCAATCACCTGTTAACAAATAGATGTATTGAATTCTAAGCCCTTAGATTCTGGGCCACCAAGAATATAGGAAAGATGTTAATGGAGGGGGAGGGGAGGAGTGTTATCTATCTAAGGATGGTTCGACTGACACCAGACACCTGTTGTTCCCCTTTTCCTTGGTAACAGAAGCCTGATTTTGTTTGAGGAGGCAATGCGCTCATGTCAAATATACATCTCCCAGCTGCCCTTGTGGTTAGGGGTGGCCATATGACTTAAGTTCTTTGCAATAAGATGTAAATGGAAGCACTGTGTGGGATTTCTGAAGGCTGCTTAATTGGAGCTGATGCGGCTTGGAAGCACACATCTTTTGCTTTTCCACCTTTACTCCTTCCTGCTGCCTGGAAGGTGGATGCTATAGTTAGAGCTCTAGGAACCATCTTGGACCATGAGGCAACCCTGGAAATGGAAACGGGGCACGAAGGACACTGGAATGGAAATACAGAAACTCAGATTCCTGATAACAGTGGAGTTGTCAACCAGCTTTTGATTAACTTTAGACTTCTTTTGCATGAGTGAGAAGCAAACTTCTGTCATGCTTAAGTCACAGTTATTTTGGGTTTTCCATCATGTAATTCTGAAATGAGATTTATTCATAATGTTTCAAAACTGTGTTTCAAAACTGTGGGTTCAAACACCTTGTGTGAGGCACCAAGGATTCAGAAATGGCTGTCGTGGCCCTTCCAGAACTCACTGGGGTGGACTAATAGGTGAGCAGGTCTTTACAGCATGTGTGGTAAAGGGCTGTGGTGGTGGTTATGCTCCAGGGTCTGCAGTGAGGACTGAGACAGATGGCAAAGCAAGCTTCAGCTCCTCTTTTCCCTTTCCACTCAATCTAAATGCAATAATTCAACATGCAAACTTGCTCTGGTTTCATTCCATTGCCTATATTTGATTTTTATATATTCCAGTACCTAATTTAAGCCTTGGAACTGAAGACAGGGAAAATGATAATGTGGATAAGATTTTAGATGGTTGACATTTATAATTTCACAGAGAACCTGTATGGGATAATAAGTAGTGGCTACAAACTTGCTGAGAATCAATTTTGCATGTAGAGGTTTATCCACCCAACAATTATATAAATACCCTGGCCATAGGAAATTGGCAAGATGTTAACGCTACAAGTGTGATGGATGTCATTTCTTTAATGGAGCAATTATTTTGATGCTGCCTCTTTCCCCTTTGAAGGCACCTCTGCACATATGGCCAGCTTTTTGCCTCTGTCCAAGATTGCTCTTAAATATTAGAACTTTTGCATTTTAAAGCTCCCCAGATCTAGACCAAACAGAGCCACAGACCTATATCAAGCACTTACTAGGTGCCAGGTTTTTTACATGTATTATTTTATTAAATCTGGACAATAGCCTTGTAAGATTGGTTTCCATTTACCAGGAAAAAGCAGTTCTACACTCGTCCCTTGAGGGACGGAGCTGGGATTCAAACCGAGATCTTCGCTGGCCTCGACACCATCCTGTTTACCCTCAAATGCCTTTCCTGCTGGTGTCTTCCCTGACATCTCTCAGCCTTTGAAGCTTGAAATCCCTTTTGTGCAGTCAATGCAGCTTTTCAGCCATGGGGCTCCAATTTCCACCTGCCAAAATCATACTCTTCTTCAAAACCATGTGAGCACTCCCCTCCTCCTCCTCAAACCTTCCTTGCACCTCTCATCAGTGACCTCTGCCCCATGCTCAGCTCACTCTTATCACTTTCTATACTTTGCTAGGGTTATTTGTATCCTTAAGTAACCTACTTGACTTATCTTACGTTAGTGGAAAGAAGAAAGGGCATTTACTGTGTGCTTAGTCATAGAAGTTTTGTCTTTTTTCATCTTCCAAATAATTCTCTGAAGAGTTTTTACCAGCCATTTTACAGATGAAGAACCTGTATAACAGCAAGCTTATTGGTGGACTAGGATGCAAACCCAGACTGCAGGGAGGAAGAGTTACAGCGCTTTCTACTCTCCTGGAGATTACCCCATCGCAGGCGTCCAGCAAAAGTTTGTGGAATGAATGAATGAATATTTGCAGACTGGCTTACAAAAGGAGCTCAGTGGGAAATGACCCGAGTAGGAGCGCTGAGGTACCCTGAAACGTTCACAGATGGAGTTTGGTGGCTGCAAAAAATTACAAACAGTGAAACAGACCCAGAGTAAAAAGAAAGTGTTTCTTAACACTCGGGCAACTACGAGTTCGACTCTGTACTGTGCAACCAGGCCTAAAGAGCCGGAGACAGAAAGAAGAGGTATATGCAATGTACAAAGTCCCCTCCTTCCGAAAGTCCTAGATCCCCATCGTTGCTCCTTATTCCAAACTTCGGCCCTGGGGGAGGATAGGCATCTGCCTCTTTAAGAATCGGGACGAAGTCCTCCGCCTGAGCCAGCCTCGCCCCCTCGCGGAACCGGCGCGGCCTGGGGCCCGCCCCTTTCTCCTCCTCCGGATTAACTACGGGTTCGGTCGCCCATCCGTCACAGAGGTTCCGCCTCTGATTGGCTGCCGTGCTTCGACCCGGGAGGCGGGGCGGGAAGGCCGGAGAAACTAGTTTGTTGGCGGCGCCGGGGCTGCACCGCGGCGGGAGCGCGATCGCGGCTGCGGCGAGCCGGGGGAGGGGAGCGGCGGCGGCGGCGGCGCCTCGGGCAGCGGGACCTCTGAGTGCGGCGTCCGGCGGCGCCCGGGACGGTGAGTTCCAGGCTGGGGGCTGGGGCCGTCCGGTTCCCGCGCGCCCGGCGCCGGCCCCGCGGCAGGAAGGGGGCGCCTGGAGCCCCCTCCCGGCGCCGGCGACTTGTCAACCCCCGGGACGGGGGACCCGGGAGCGCCGCGTCCTGCGCTTCTCGCCGAGGGGGGTCCCCGGCAGAGCGAGCCTCCGCGGGGCTGCGTGTCCGGGGACCAGAGCAGCTCGGGCTCGCAGCACGGTCCGGGACCCCGGGGAGCTTGGGGACCCTGCAGTCGGGGACAATGGGGGACTGTAGTCAGCCCCGCCCCCCTGCGGGCTCCTCGCGCCCCGCCCGAGTCTGGGGACCGGGTGAGGGGATTTGCTGAGAGCTCTGGGCGAGGGAATGAATTGCTTTGCAAATGGACGTTGCGCGTGGGAGCTGCGATTCTTTCCCCTGGGAGTGATTGATTCATTGAGTCCGCGGGCTCTCTTTTTACAAAATTACTATTGATCCTGAAGAGAGGAGGCCGCCTGTCTTTGAGGATCAAAGCGAAGTCCCCGGTGCACTTGACGCCAAGGAGCAGGTGGCTGCCCGTGCAAAACTGGGACCGAGGGGTTTAACCAGGGCGGAGGTGACCCGAGGTCCAGCCGAACTGACCCCCTTCCCTTTGCCTCCGGCAGGTTCCTTCTCTCGCCCCACAGGGTAATTGTCTGTTTAGAGCTATGAGCAGCAGAGAAACGGTCACACACCTGAAGCCACAGCCACCTGCCCACCTGCATGGCAGCCACCAGGCAGGTCCAGAGCAAGCCTCTTCCAGCCCATCTCCCCTTTCCCCACTCTTGCCCTGGCTCCCAGGACCCCACCACACCTTGGCACTATCCCTGCTGCAGCCCCTTTCCACCTCATAGGTACTTGAGAAGCTTTTGGTTTAGGGGATTTTAATGTTCCCCTCCCCTTCCCTCCAACGGGGCCACCTCCTCGTTTTTTGCTCTAGCTTCAGAGCTCCTCCAAATTCATTCCCACTATCTTTGAACAAAGACAACCTCAATTTTGAGACCTGGGCAAAGGAATTGGGTTGGGGGTAAGGGGGGTAGCAGACTTCTTACAGATTTAATCTGGATGCTTTGGGGTCCTGCTTTGACCGTGGGGAAGGTTCTTGGGGCCTCTACCCTCCCTGGCAAGTCAGGGCAGAGATCGCCAGGTGTCTAGGCCTTTTGGTTTCACTCTGGCGGCCACAGGCCCTGCCAGGAAAGTTGTCAGTGGTGCTAGGAGTGAAGGTGGGAACCTCACGTTCTTACAACGGTCTAGACTCTGATGACTGTGACTTGGGGTCAGGCGCTTTGGGACCCAGCCCTCGGCATCCCTGTTCATAGATGGACCAGATGCCACCAGATGCGCCTGGGCCCAGATCTGCAGATAGGATTCCCCTGGGCTGTTGGTGAAGGTTCCCTTCTGGGGCCTGGGAAGAGTAGGATACAAGCTCCACCCGCCCCGGGGGCCGATATTCTTCTAAGACTGGGGCTTTGAATCCAGCCTGTGGAGGCCTCCCCGAGGCCCAGTGGCTATTTTGGTCTTGAGTCATTCGGTTTGTCAGGAAGTGACTCCAGGGAGGTTATTAAAAGGTGGAGAGAAATGGAAGGAACCTTCGTCCAGGGTCTGGGCTGTAGCCAGATTTATGTTTGTGGTACAAAGAGAGGAGCTGAGGGCGCGGGCATACTCCACACTGGAGGCAGCTTCTGCAACCGGATGGCTCTTAATAGCACCTTAAACCTGCGGGCAGGGGAGAACAGGAAGGAAAGAGAAGAAATGCAGGGCCTGGGTGGCGCGGTCTGCAGTGAAAGCAGGCTTGGTTCTTCCCACATATCACTATGGGAGTGAGGGAGAGGGATAGCGGTATTTAATGGGTAGCTTGATTCATTCATTTATTCGTTGATTAATTCATTCATTGTTGGAGCACACTGGATGGGGCACCTGCTGTGTGCTGGGCCCCCTAGGCTGGGTACTGGCCACTCTGCCTTCAGGGAGCTCCAAGATGAAACGGGCCTGGGCCGCGGACACAGCGTGCCCCAGTGATATTGCGAGGAGACACAGAAGAGGGCCATGGTGTGGGAGTGGACTTCTGGAGAAAGGATGCCTCCAGTAAGGAAAGATGGGATTCCAGGCCTTTGGCAGCTGCCCTTTCTTCCACATCCACCCACAGTTCTCCAGAGGCCAATTCATTGCCATCCTCAAGACAGGTGCAGCAGGCCCAAGGCCGGTAAAAGCAGGCTCGCAGAAGTGGGTGGCCCACACCGCGGAGTGGGCAGTCCAGGGCATCCGCAGACACCTGGATGGCTTCTGGATGCAGCCTCTCTGGCCTGGGTTACAGTTCATGGGGTGGGGGTGGCCTCGCCTGAATGGGAGGGCAGAGCGGCCAGACACAAATGAATTGGCTAATTGAGATGCTGGTTTTCATCTAATGTGAGAACTGCCGTAAAATTGAATTCCCCCGGCTGGCCTGAGCCGTGGAAGCAGTTTGTTTTTCTCAGCCAGGAAACACTTAGTTGGGACAAGCCGCCTTGGGCGGAGGTGGGGGATTGTGGCGTGGGTATTTCCCCCCAGCCTTAGGCACAGCATTCCAGCAGGATTTGCCCTAATCAGTCTGTACCTGTGTGCCCAGCCCCCCCCCCCCCACCTCCCCATTCCCACAGTGGGTCCCAGCCCCTTTCCTGGACTGCCTCATCCCCTGAGCAGGGCCGTCCCAATACCAGTACTAAGGCTAGTCACCATCAGGCCGTCCCCTTGCCAGACTGGCCCACCTAAAGGTTCCTTGAGGGCTGTTAGGAATGAGGTCAAGGATGTTGTGATAGGGGGCACAAGGAGTCTCAGGGGTGGGAAGGACTCCCCATAATGTCCTGCAACACAAGGTCAGTGGCAGAGTGTGGGCTCTGGAGCCAGACTTGGGTTCAAATCCTGACTGTGTGTCTGGTCAAGGTCTTTAACCTCACTGAACCTCATTGGCCTTTTTCAGGGTTTTTACAGAGATTAAACAGGATATCGGTTAGACGCTCCCAGAATGGCGTCTGGTGCTAAGCAGGCATCAGTATGTTCCAGAGCCCCCTTTCTCACCCTGTGTTCTGGGTGTGGGATTAAGGTTGGAGATGTTTACTGCTCTGCAGCCAACTTGCTGGCCTCTCCCAGTCACCTTTATCCACCAAACCCCTTCCTCCCTTTGGTCTTTATTAATGCTGAAGCTTCCCTTCCAGGCTGCCCATCCCGGTGCCCTTTTGGATGATGATAGGTGGCAAATGTGGGCTCAGTGTCCTGCTCTTAAAAGTGCCCTACTCTGTGGTCCCAGAAATCTGGACTGGTTGGGAGATTGTACTATTCTTTCTTGTAAATACAGAAAGTCTCCCTAGCCAGTCTTTTCCCCCACATCGTTCACCCGGGCTCTGCCCCGCTTAGGTTGGTACAAAGTCTTTATGAGGCTGTCTGGGCCACCCCTTGTTTCAATGTGACCAGCCCCACCGCCAACTCTACCTCTGCACCATCCCACAGTTGGAACCCTCAGACCTGGAACCCGTTGGCAGAGAGAGCACTTAAGTGGGAGTCTGGGGCCTGAAATCCCCGTCCTACTCTGCCCAGCCCAGCTGTGTGACTTCCTACAGGTCCGCTTACCCCTAGGGACTTCAATTTGCTCTTCTGTATGATGTTTCCATTAAATGTTTTACAGTAACACCTCAATGGTTCTTACAAGCTCTGATGTTAAGCAGTTTTGCAAAGCTCACGGGCAGGGGGCATTTGAGATGCAGCCCTATAGAGAGGCCGAGTTAGGAGTAAGGCCTCTAGGGTTCCAGTTCCAGCTCTGCCTCTGATGTGCTGTGGGACTTTGAGCCAGTCGCTTTCCCTCTCTGGACTCTAAATTCGTTTCCACCTGGAAAATGCAAGGGTGCAGCGGCCTTTCCTTTCTCGGTGAGTGGAGTCTGAGTCACTCCCCCAGTAACTCCAGAGCAACCGGGCTCTCCTCCCTTCAGCCTCTGCACACCGCCTGGGAGTTTGGGGCTCACGTTTACAGGCTCCTTCTGGCCTGCAAGCGTCGGGTGTGCGCATGGGTGAGAGCTGGCGAGGCCAGAGGACAGGGTAAGGGAAGAACCAGGCTGGCCCCGGGCAGAGCAGGCCTGGCCTCCGAGGAGGGTGGCATCCCCCGGAGCGGATGGGGTGGGACCCGGCCTGTGGGGTGTCCCTTGCACACAGAGCTCAGAGCCACCTCCTAGAAGCAAGATGGATCAAGGGCTCCGAGGAGAAGCAGGATTGCGAGGGCGCCCGAGCCTTGGGGAAGGAGGTGGCGAGGCTCCCTGCAAGACCAGTTGGATGGCTCCTCCCACAAGGGAGGCAGGGGTAGGGGCAGGGGCCACATCCACCGCGGGCGCCTGCCCAAGCGACTAAAACTGTGCCATCCCCACCGACCTCTGCCAGCAAACGCCTTCCACTGCCAGCTGTATTGTCAGGAGTAGGATGTGGGGGTGGGAGGGAAGCATGGATGTCTCACTTGTTTTCTGCCTGCTCCCTTTGGGCCCCCACGGGGGCGGCTGACCACAGATCAATCAAGGCTGAACAGAATTAATTTCCTAATTAAGATAAGAGTGGCTTCCCTTGTTGAGACCCAAGTCATGCTGCCTGCCAGGTTTGCAGTCAGCCAGGCCCAATCTGTCTGGGGGAGGAGAGACAGCCAAGAGATGGAGGAACTCTTTTTTCTAGAAAGCCATCCAGATTGCCTGCCGAGTTCAAGTTCTGCTGCGTCCCAGCTCAGCTCGTGAGTCTTTGGGCAGCCAGCCCCTCAGCCTGTCAAAGCCTCTGGTGATGGTGGCCTTGGAGGGAGAAAGGGGTACAGCTCCATTCATGCAACAAGCATTTATTTAACACCTTCTGTTTGGCTCACTCTGGACTAGGAAATGGGGAAAGAGAAGTCAGATTCGAAGAGGGCCCCTGCTTGGGAGCTCAGCATCTGGCATGGGAGACAGACAGGTGGTCAGGTAGTTATGGCACAGCATTTGGTTGAGCGGCATGCTACAGAGCCTGCCTCAGTTTCTTCGTCGGAGAAGTGAGGAGGTAGACGGGTTAAAGTCTCATATTCCAAATGCGCCTATTGAATATTTTCTCGCCCTCTGCTCTCTGCCAGGCCCTGGGAAGCAGCAAAGAGCAAGGGAAAGTCCCCTCCCCTCTGGAGCCCGCGCTGTCCTGGGGAAGCAGACAGCAAGGAGGCCAAGTAAATACCACAGTGAAAAGGGCGGAGGAGGTAGTGGAGGGAGGGGTGTGAAAGGTGAGCAAGAGCCACTTTGACGAGGAGGTCAGGGAAGGCCCTCTGGGGTGGTGATATCTGAGCAGAGATCTGCAGGAGCAAGAAGAGCCAGGTATAGGAAGTTCTGAGGAAAGGCACAGCAAGTACAAAGGCTTTCCTTAGACCTGGGCAGGGGTGTGGTGGGGGCTGAGGCTCACAGAGAGGCCGCAACCATTTTGGGCCATAGGGGAACTAGGAGAAGACCAGTTCTTCTAAGTTATTTTGTTACTCTTTTAATTTAAACACTATCTCAACAAGCATTATTGAAAAAAGGGAGCACTATGTGAAAGTTCCCACTCCTTGGTATATCTGGTTGCTGAGTATCTTTCTCATCCCCTTTTTATATACCAATGTTGTTTTTATGTAATCCGGATAACACTCAATACAGTGCAGCTTCTGGGAGGCGGGTATGGCTCAATGGAGAGAGCTTCCGCCAACCATAGAGGAGGTCCAGGGTTCTACACCCAGGACCTCCTGGCCCAAGTGGTGAGCTGGCCCACGTGGAGTGCTCCCATGCGCAAGGAGTGTCGCCTCGCACAGGGGTGTCCCCCGCTCAAGGAGTGCAGCCCCACGCAGGAGGGCAGACTGCCCAGGAGTGGAACCGCCCACACGGAGAGCTGACGCAGCAAGATGACGCAACAAAAAAAAGATACAGAGAAGAGAATACGAGACGCAGCGAACTAGAGAGCTGAGGTGGAGCAAGAGAATGATCACTTCTCTCCTATTCTGGAAGTTCCCATGATGGGTTCCCAGAGCCGCCTGATGAGAGTATAACAGACACAGAAGAACACACAGCAAATGGACATAGAGAGCAGACAACGGGCGGGGTGGGGGGGGAGAAATAAGGGGAAAAAAATACACAACAGCTTCTGCTGAGGGTGCCTGAGAGCTCTTCCTCTTCACAGCTACATAGTATTCCATAATGGGGCCAAACCACCACCTTTCATTTCACTGTCTCCCTACCAAGACACATTTGGGATGTGTCTATTTTCCCCCCATACAATCAGTGAAGCTTTTAAGTGTCCTCGATTGTGCATCTTTATGTGCAAGTGTGATTATTTTAAATCCTTATTGTTAAGGACAAAAGCCTTTTGCAGATTTAATGGGTTTATTCCCCATTAGTGGTGTCTGAGTGCCCATGTCCCCACATCCTTCCCCACACTTAAGATGGGCTACGTTTTCAATTTTAGCGAATATTTTGGGTGAAAAATGGTGGCACTGTTCTTTATTTTTTTAAGTATCCAGTTTATTCAGGCTTCCTCTTTTGAATTTTAATCCACCTTTTTTTCCCCAGAAGTTCAGGGTCTAGTGAGCGCTGGGTCTGCCTTTGGCTGGTCTCCTGACCCTGGCTGAGGACAGGTGGAGCTCGCAGAAGCTGTGTGCTCATCTGTGAAATGAGGCCCTTTAACCCTTGCCCTGCCCTCTGCCAGGCTGCTGTGCATTGTGCATGAGAAAATATCCCCAAAAGTTCGCTTTATTATGAAAAGCTCTGCAAACATCAGGAGGCTTTGTTTTTACAGGCGAAAGCCAAATATAGGAAGCCCAGAACATCCGAGTGGATCCCAGTGTTTCTTCTAAACAGCCAGGGTGTCCAGGGAAGGGGCTGGGGCAGCTTGGCCCGTGTGAAGCGGAGGTGCCTGCGGGTGAGCGTCGTCTGCCTTACACGGGAAGGACCTGACTTGAAAGAAAAGTCTGGGTGGACTCGAGAGCGCCTCCAGGGCTGGCCAAGTCGGCGAGCTTGTCCCTGTCTCATCTGCAGGAATAAAGAAATGAGCACAGGAGGACAGGGAAGGTTCTCCAGCCAGTCCAGAAAAAGGCTTAGAAAGTGACATTGGCCACCACAGATTGGGGCATGTTTACCTGTTAATAGAGGCCAAAAGCTGGGGCTCCAAGACCGCCGTGAATTTTTACATTTGTGACTGGGGGTCCTCTCTGTTTTCCTGTAACAGGAAACTAAAAAGAACAAAAAGCAAATGGGCACTTGTACTTCATCTGGAGACAGAAGTGGGGGAAAACTGTGGAGATTGATGGTCTACCGGGACCACAGGTGACAGTACACCTGGGGCGAGGGTGGCAGCGGGCATGAGAAAAGAGGAAGGTGGGGAGCGGATGTAGCTCAAGTGGTGGAGTGTCTGCTTCCCACGTGAGAGGTCCTGGGTTTGATCCCCTTGCCTCCTAAAAACAAAACAAACGGAAAAAGCAACTCAGAGGAGTCAGAGTAGCTCAGTGGTTGAGCACCAGCTTCCCAAATACAAGGTCCCGGGTTCAATCCCCAGCCCTGGTACCTCAAAAAAAGAAAAGATGAAGGTAAGACGGAATCTCAGGCTGAGGAAAGCCAGGCCTATGTGGTCCCAGCCAGCATCAGACCTTCTGATAAGAGAGGAGGGCGCTGCTGGGCCCGGTAATTGGGGCCTCTGGAGAGAGCCGTTACTGCTGCCATTCAGTTGCTTGGGGATGTTTTTGCCAGGCGTCCTCGTGTTCCCCTCTGCGAGCTCTGCCTGCTCAGCTTGGCCCTCACCCTTTGGGAACCAGAGGTGTGGCTGCAAGTCCCCTGCTGCCCTGGGGTGACTCAGCCCTAAGCCCCAGGGGAGGCTCCTGCTCTCCTCATGATCCCGGCCAGGTTGGGACAGCCGCTGAGGGAGAGGTGGGCTGGTGGGACACAAAGAGGAGGGCGGGCAAAGGTGGGTGGGGGTGTGAAAGCAGGGACGGTGGGACCCCCAGAGGGCGTGGGCAGGGAGGCCTCCTGCTTTTGCGCCTCTGCGGCTAGTGAGCCAGGAGGGGGATGGCGGGGATCCCCGCTGAAGGCAGGGATTTATCAGAGTTGCGTTTTTTAATTAAGGGGGCAAGGAGGGCATCCGGCTCTAGAGCTGGGTGAGCGGTCCTCCTGGAGGCTGGCTGCCTGGGCTGGGCCCCGGCCACACTGGCGTCCTGAGCTAAGCTTGATGGTGTCTTAACTGAGTTACAGGGAAGTTTTGAATCCCCAGATTTCCTTTCAGGCTGTGGGATCGACCGGTATATCTGTGTGGCAGGAGGTTGCAGTGGCTATTTTTACCACCCCAACCAGGACTTTTTACTGGAAGGTACAATTACAAGCGAAATGTCAGGGTTTGGCTGGTTGGTGAAGCCCTGGGAGATTGAGTGAGGAGACGCTCTGCAGGGCTAGTCGGCTAATATGTAAAGCAAGACACATTTGGACGTGGACATGCACCTGCCCTTGTCATTGGGCAGCTTCCTCTGAATTGCTTCCAGTGTCTGGAACTTCTCTCTAGGCCAAAAGAGGCCTCGGCCAAGTTTGTCCAGATAATTGCTCCTGAAACCCTCATAACTGGCTGGAGCAGGGAGCAGGGAGCCTGATCATGTCAGGATGTGTAAGTTTTGTCAAATGAAGCTATTGAGAACCTACTATATGCTACCTACTCTGCTAGGTGCCAGGGTTAGAGATAAATAAGACAAACCCTGCTCTCCAGGATCACACATCCAGCAATTTAAAAATGCAGAAGGTGCAAGTTGTCTTTGTATCTTTTCAATGGTCTAAAATATATGCATTATGGATAGAGGCTAAGTGGGCTTGTATAATTTTCTATTGCTGCACAAACTGAGTGGCTCATCAAGAGAGGATGCTGTATTTTGTCAGATGACTTTTCTGCATCAATTGAGAGGATCATATGATTCTTCCTCAATTTATTAATTTGTTTTCATTACACTAATTGATTTTCTTGTGTTGCACTACCCCCTGGCATACCTGGGATAAAACCCACTTGATTGTGGTCTATAATTCTTTTAATGTTCTTTTGGATTTGGCTGACAAATATTTTGTTGAGGATTTTTGCTTCTACATTCATTAGAGACATTTTGTCTGTAATTTTCTTTTTTCATAGTATCTTTATCTGGTTTTGGTATTAGGGTGATGTTGGCTTCATAAAATGAGTTTGGTTGCATTCCTTACTGTTCAGTTTTTTGGAAGAGCTTGAGCAAGATCTGTATTAGATCGTCTTTGAATGATTGGTAGAATTTACCTGTAAAGCCATCTGGTCCTGGGCTTTTCATCTTTGGGAGGTTTTTTTGTTTTTTTGTTTTGGGAGGTTTTTGATGACTGTTTCAATCTCTTTACTTGTGAAGACATTACTTACTTCATCCTTTCCTTTTCTCTTGCTGCTTTCAGAATCCTCTCTTTATCTCTGGTATTTATCATTCTGAATAGTAAGTGTCTCAGAGTAGGTCTGTTTGGATTTATTCTGTTTGCCATATGTTGTCCTTTTTGGATATTGATGTTTATGTCTTTCATAAGGGTTGGACAGTTTTTGGTCATTATTTCCTCAAATATTCTTTCTGCCCTCCTTCTGTTCTCTTCCCCTTTTGGGAAACTGATAACGCATATGCTTGTATGTTTTGCGTTATCAATTCCCTGAGATCCTGTTCCATTTTTTCCATTCTTTTCTGTTTCTGTTTTCCTGTCTTTTCAAGTTCAGATGCTTGGTCCTCTAATTCACTAATTCTGTCCTCCACCAATTCAGATCTGCTGTTATATGCCTCTAATGTGTTTTTAATCTCTTCCATTGTGTTTTTCATTCTCATAAACTCTGTTACTTTTCCTTGCAGGCTCTCATGAATTGATCAGTTTTGCATGTCCCCTTGTGCTAAGCTCTTTGCCTCTGTTCTCTCATTTAAGTCTCCAGACAGCACTTTAGGTAGGGACAGTTACTTTTATCCCCATTTTCCAGTTTGGAAACTGAGACTCAGAATTTAGGTATCTTGGCTAGTCTTGCAAGTAGAACCAGTGGTGCTGGGATTTGAAATCAGGGACTCCTGGCTCAGTGCCTGCCCTCCTTTTGGTGCTGTTTAAGGTTGGTGTCTTAGTTTGCAAGGGCTGTGTATACAAAGCACCGCAAACTAGCTGGTTTAAACAGCAGGAACTTATTATCTGATAGTTTTGGAAGCTTCCTCTGGAGTCTGTAGGGTTCTGGTGGTGGCCTGCTGGCAGTCCATCCCTGCTTCATGGCTGCTGTGCGCTCTTTCTCTTTCTCTTTCTGCAGCAGCTTTCTGTGTCTGTCCAAGTTTCCTTTCCATATAAGGAACCAGTCTTATTAGGTTAGTGTCCACCCTATTCCAGTTTGACCTCAACTAACAGGATGTTCAAAGCTCCTATTTAAAAGTGAATTTGCATCCATAGGACCCTGGGTTAGGACTCGGAGATGTCTTTGGGAAGGATGTGATCCAGTCCAAAAGAGGCAGCATCTCCAGTGTGATTTGTGTTTCTTGGGACACCATTCAGGCAGGGATGAAGGTTTCCCATCTAGCATTTAAAATGCTTGACTGTGAAGCATGTTGATTGTATCCTAAGTAAATGGCAGGCATCAGGGGCCTCTCATCCAGGTTTAACAGATCTCTGGATCATTTTGATCCTTATCCCAGTGGATATTGTGGTTAATCCCCCTTTCCATTCAGCAATACTTATCAAGCATCTGATATATTCCACACAGTAAAGATGACACAAAATACTGTCCCCCAGGAGTTGAAAATGTAGATAAGGACACAATAGTAACAAACTGAAGGAATAAATAATGTGGACAGCAGGCAAAATAGATCACAAAGCTGCACCAAAGAAACAGAGGATATCAGAAAGTTAATTCCAGGAGATAAGAAAATTTTTTCTCTCTTTTTTTAATTAGAGACGTTTTAGGTTTACAGAAAAGTCATGCAGAAAATTATTTTCCATATACCTGCTCCTCTTATTAACATTTTGCATTGGTGTGGTTCCTTTGTTAACAGTTGATAAGAGAATGCTATTATAGTTGTACCATTAACTGTAGACGATGGTTTACATTAGGGCTTATTGTTGGTGTTGTACAATCCTGTGGGTTTTTTAAAAAATTTTTATTCTAGTAACTTACACGTATAGATATAGACCACTAAAATGGCCTTAAAACTTTTTAAAAACATTTTTATTCTAGTAACATATCTACAACCTAAAGCATCCCCTTCTAACCACATCGATGTATTTAATTCATTGCTGTTAATTATGTTCACAATGCTGTGCTGCCATCACCACCATCTACTATTGAAACATAGTCAACCCAAATAGATACTCTGCACCATTTTAGCATTAACTCCCCTTTTTCCCTACCCCCACCCCAGCTCCTAGATAACCTGAATTCTAGTTTCTGACTCTTGTGAATTTGCTTATTCTAATTATTTCATATCAGTGGCATCATGCAATATTTTTCCTTTGTGTGTTGCTTATTTCATTCAACATAATGTCTTCAAGGTTCATCCATTTGTTGCGTGTTTCAGAACTTCATTCCTTTACACTGCTGAATAATATTCTGTTGTATGGACATTTTGTTTATGCATTCATCACTTGATGGATACTTGGGTTGCTTCCGTCTTTTGGCAATTGTGAATAATGCCACTATGAACATCTGTGTGCAAATATCTGTTTGAGTCCCTGCTTTCAATTCTTAAGACAAATATTTTTATATACTCACTGCCATATCCCTAGTTCAATAATAGCACAGAACCCGACTCATGGTAGGGTAGAAATTACCCGCTGTATCCATTTTTGAGCGTCTTCTATGTACAAGGCCCTCTGTGTGGCAGACCAGTGTGGTATCCAGAGGAGGGCGTGGTTATCAAACGGGAGGGACCTTGGAGGGATAAGAATGGGGAGGAGAGGGACGCGAAATCCCGGTGGTGTCTGAGTGACTGGGAGGAAGAGAGGCTGTGCAGATGGAGAAGCTGGAAAGGAGAACAGACTGAACCAGGCTTGGATGTCGAAGACTCATCGAAGGCTTTTAAACCAGAGAGATCTGTGGTCAAAGCCAAGCATTTGGCGTCCGACTGATGGAGAGCTTGGAGGCAGGGGCCGGGTGGTGACACAGCCTGCAGGGGCCAGAGCCTCATCCTGCCTCTGAAAAAGAGGCACGGATGCGAGGGGGCCATGAAGAGAGAGTGAGAGGAGCTCAGTGGCTGAGCGATATGCTGAAAACGTTCATGTAATGAGTGGCTATTTATGGGCACCCATGGATTTGGCTATAAATATATGTACATGTATAATTTCAGGAGACCAAGAATGATCAACTGCAATGCCCAAATGCACAGCCCCTGTACTTTGCTGTCGGGGGCCCTCCCATCTGCACACCACGAGGGCTGTTATTTGGAGGGCAGAGAGGTGGTCCTGGGGATACATGGAGGCTTCCAGTGACAAGGAGAGATGCAGGACGGGGCCAGGGTATTAGAGGGGTGGGGGACCCGCCAGCTGGTGTGTGAGCTGCCTCGGCCTCACTGCCCCGGCCTCACTGCCCCACGCTTCCGGCATAGGTTTCCTCTTTGAGTTCTTAAAAAGTGTGGTTAATGGGGAGGAGAATAAGGAAGTTGTACTAAACCAGTGTTCCACCCAAGGTAAAGTCTGGGGGTCCCTGAGACCCTTTTGGGGTTCACAAGTTCAAAACTATTTCCATGATCATACCAAGACGTTATTTGCCTTTTTTGCTCTCGTTCTCCGCCGAGTGCATAACCCAGTGAACCAGTATTTTTCAAATGACCCCTGCCTGACGTTACAGAACCAGGCGTTCAGTGTGCAAGGCCGGACAGGGCCTGCCACGTGGCAGCCCACAAGGTTGCCGACAGCCTTTCGGATTCCACGCAGCAGCTAAGCTTTGAGGAACTACCGCTTTGCCAACTACACATCTGTGTGAGACTAGATTGTCTTCGTGTTCCTTCATCAGAATGACACATCACAACAGACTGACCACAGAGTCAGATATGAGAGTCCTGCTCTCTTACTACATTCTTGTGTTTTTGGAAAATCACTGTGATTTTGTGTTTTTGGAAAATCACTATGCTGACCTGTAGTGAATGTATTATTGTCATTTTCAATGAATTCACATACGTTTTAATTCCTTCTCAGGTTTCATTTCAAATACAGTAAATACCAACAGGCAGAACCACATACACTAAAGGTCCTTGGGGTTCTCGGTCATTTTTAAGGTTAGAGAAGGACCTTGAGACCAAGTGCTCTGAGAACAGCTGTGCTACCAGCAGGACCTGGGTGTCGGGCCCTGTGGCCAGCCCTCTCTGTCCATGCGCCCCGTTTCATCCACACAGCTGTCCTGTGAGGCTGGTGTGATGACCTTCACCCCCACTTTACCAATGAGGAGGCAGAGGCGCTGAGAATGGAAGCCCGTTCTTACGGCCCTGAGGTGGCCGTGACGCAAGGCGGGGGTCCCAGGCCGAAGTCGCCACCCGGGTGGGGAGGCCGGGCCTGAGAGAAACCGCTCAGCAGGGCTGTGTCCTCACAGCGTCTGTCCTTGGGCGCAGCGAGCACCCACGGTGACACCACCCGGGCGGGGAGGCGCCTCTCCTTCCCGAGGCCCAGGAAAGAAGGCACAGTTGTGCTGAGTGGCAGGGGACGCAGGGCCCATCGCGTGCTCCTCACGTGTGATAGCATCTCCTGGCCAGGCCCTGGCAGTGTCTCTGGCCAGGGAGGCTCTGCATCTTCACCGACAGCCCACACCTGCCGCTTGAGCGGGACCTTAGAGTGAAGCAGGGCGCGCCGGTGTGGCTCAGCGGTTGACACCAGCTCCCCACATACGAGGACCAGGGTTCAATCCCCCGCCCCGGTACTACCTCAGAAAAAAAAAAAAAAGGCTTATCTTCTCCGAGCCTCAGTTGGCCCATCTGTACACTTGGGACAATATTGTCTTGAAGAGCTGTTGTGAGGATTAAGTGAAGGAAGGCACGGAACGCCCCTTGCAGGAAGCCTCGCTCACAGCCAGGTTTTAGAAAGGTATTCGTGGGCCTGGCACAGTTGGGCAGGTTCAGGAGGGTGTACAGTGAAAATGTGTCTTCCCAAGGGGAGCCGTTAGCCTTCCAGATGTGTGTATACATAGGTGGTCTGGTTTTCAGTGTATATGAAAGGCAGCACATGTACACAGCTCTTCTCATTTTAGCACAGAAAGCCAAGTATCTAAAGCCATTTGCTTATTTTTTTTTCCTATCTGCTTGTGTCATGCTCTTTTTTTGTTGTTGCACCGCTTTGCCATGTGGGGCTTGCCCGCCTCTCCATGCCCCACAGGGGCCTGTGCCTCTCTACATAGGTCTGGGATGCCTTTTTTCTTTTTTCTTTATCAGGAGGTCCCAGGGAATGAACCTGGGTCTTCCATATGGTAAAGGGGAGCTCAATTGCTTGAGCCTCAGCCACTTCCCAGTTTGCTTAATTTTTTCTATAGTTGTGTAGTATTCAGCTCTGGATGTTTATTTAGCCTGGGCTGCTGTTCATGAGATTGTTTCCAGCCTTGCTGGATAAAATTCCCAGGAGTGTAAATGCTGCACTCAAGGGCACGTGCTTTGGTAATTTTGAAAGAATTTCCAAATTGTTCTCCCAAGAGCCTGGGCCAGTTCTGCTCCCCATGGCTCCCTGTTCTCTCTCGGTAGGGAGAGAAAGCGCTGCCTTGGGCTTTAGAATTTGAGGAGCATTCTAATTCTGACCTGGCGCTGTTGCTTATAGCCTGGAGAAGAAGAAAGTTTCTGGAAAATTCTACCAAGCCCCAATGAAAAGGAAATCAGCTACCAGCAAACAGCTGCTGCCTTTAGTCTTTTTTCTTGTTCTCCCTCTTAGTTTTCCTCCAAGACTCACTCCAGGTGGCTCAGTGAAAGGGATATCTAGGCCAGAGTGCTTTGAGGGGCTCCGTCTGTGGGCCTTGGCTCATCTTTCAGGGGACCAGACAGGAGAGGGTGCCCCCCTCCATGCCCCCAGACCCCTCTGATTGCTCAGGGCTCAGGGCAGTCCTGCTGAAGCGGGCGGGGGGAGGGGGGAACGGGACGGGACATGACGATGGTGCAGTGCTTGCTTGGAAGGGGGCTGTTGGCTCCATCCCTCTGTTTGTCTCATTCTTGATAAGTGAAAGTGCACAAATTATTTCATCAGCTGGGTGAACCCAAGGGCTAAGTTCTTTGCCCCCTCTGTGATTAGGGCAGTGGTATCCATCTCATTGGCCCTGCTCCCCCTAGACATACAGCTGGGCTTATGGACATCTCCTACCTTGGAGGCCAGAGAGAGTCCAGGCAGCCCCTTGAGCTGCCCTGCAGCTGGGACCCTGCTCTGCCCAGTCCTCCTGGAGCTGAAAAAAGCCTCTTGAGTGTGGTTTAAACTTGGCTCAGAGGGTGGCACACCCAGTGAATGAAGAATTCTCCAAAGATTTCATGTCAAGAAAATAATCACTCAACAGAAGCAAGATGTTATTTGTTCACTGGAGAAAATTTGAAAAACTATGGGTGAATGGTTACAATATAAGAATTATCATTGAGAACCACAGAGACTAGACTAAGATTCCCGAGGGAGCCTGAAGACTGCATCTCTCTTGTTCACTGCAGATCCCTCATGTCTGCACCCACAAGTGCATAATGCTGCACTTAATCTTGGTCCAGCAGCGATTGAAGGATAGGAATATGGAAACTATGGGAAAAGTTAAGTCAAAAACAATGTAAGAGTATTCTGTAATTGCAACAATGTAAACATGTATATTTTGGATAAAAGCTGAAAATAATAAGCCAGTGTGGAAATGGTTATTCTGTTTGCAGCATTTCATAACATTTTGTTGTTATCACAGCTGCTCTGTCATCCGGGTTCCTGGGAGTGACAGTGATGAGAATAACACGTGCCCCCAACTGAGCCACTATGCATGTCGTATGTGCAAGAAGAATCTCTTGGAGGTTATATGTTGCTGCAGCCATAACCTAGCCTGTCCTGATTAAAATAGTCATAATCCTGTGAAGTTTGGTTGTGAGGATTAAAACTTAGATGTAAAATACCCAGCCCTGTATTAGGTTCAAAGCAGTCACTCCCTTCATTTGGCTTCCTTCCCAACCAGAATTCCCTATTGATTCTTTGCAACAAGTATTGCTTCATCTTTCAATAAGACTCCACGTTCCCTGAACCCTTATCTCCTGTGCTTTGCCTTCTTTGGGAAGGCAAGAGCCTGTTGTCCTGGAGGGGACACCCACGGCAGCTTTTCCCAGATCCTTTGTTCAGGAGTGGGCAGTTCCACATCAGGGGAGCTGAGCATCCTTTGCAATTGCACCCAACAGGTTGCAGTAATAGTTCTGCTTCCCAGGCTATGAGAGGCTGCAGTCTGCAGGGACTTGGCTGTCAATCCTGGAAGCTAAAGTTGCTGCCCTGGCCTCAGGTGTGCTTGACAGTTTGGTGCATCAAGCAAAAAGGCCAGAGCATGTGAGAAGGCACGGAAACGTTTGCCTGCCCCTCTGGCTCCGTTTGGAAGCTCTTCCCTTTCCAGACTGATGAGGGGGCCACGTGGCTGGGCATTCATTGCCCAAGGGTGGGGACACGTTTGAGAGGGTGCAGTGGCACTCCTGATGGTGACCCCAGAGGGCCATCCGTCGACCGGGTTGTCCTGGGGAACGCTGGCAGGTGTGGAGGAGGGCTGAGGGGCCACCGCTGGGGGGTGAGCTCGGGCGGGCGTGGGCCGCCCCTCCCTTCACGGGAGCTGTTCGTGTAGGGGACTCGGTACTACCTAGAGAGGAGACCCCTTTATTGCTAAGCATGTGTGAACTGGACATCCTCACCCCTTCCCCGAGCTTCGCCCCAGGGCCACCTCGGCTAAGTACTGTCCCCAGAAGCCCTGTGTTTATACGATCCTTGCAAGCTTGCTTCTAGGTTTGGATTCAATAAAAAGCTGAAAAGCAACCAAAAATTAAATGCATGCCTAGCGAATGGTAGAAACAATTCTCAACCCATTGCACTTTAAATAAAAAAGGAAGGGACATAAATTTTATTAAATAGATATAAAAGCAGAAACAGCTGAGGCATGCATTGTCTGATAATCTGCGCTCGTCTCTAGAGTGGTCCACATTTCAGCTGTGGTGGTCATGCTAATTTTACTTTCAGTATGCCATTAGGTTTGCCTGATTAATAAGGATATTTAGTTTTCCATTTGAAAAATCTAGAAGGTGGACATCTCTGCACCCTGTGGGTTTCCTCATTTAACAGTCACAAACTGGGGGGGCAGGTACAGCGTTTTAGCTTGTGCTGGGTTCAGCCACTTACCTGGGAAATCCTGGTAGGAGCAGTTGTGGCAGCACTTCATCCATTTTCACCCCATTCCAGTCACTTCCCACCATCCCCCCCGATAATTTCCCCCACTGATTCTCCATCCAAACCCCCATTCATTCCTCACTATCCCACACTAACCTCAACCATATGCCCAAATCCGTTACCCAACCCCAAACTTAAAAGCAACTTCCACCCCACGCCCCATCTCATCCTGCAACTAACCCCAGTTCCACCCTCCACTTTGGTGCTTGACACCCGTGGTGTTTAATAGCATGTCAGTCCTTTGTCATTACAGTTTCCAGAGAGCCCCAGGCCCAGCAGACCATGCTTTTAAAAACCTTTAGTGTTTTTCCCAATTATAAAAATAATACCTACTCATAAAAAATTCAAACAACTTAAAATGAAGAGGCAGTGGAAATCCCCCTGCTCAAAGTGGAGGTGAAGGAGGAAGTTAGGCTCCTGAGCATCTGCTCTGTCTTTACCCGGTGACAATGACGACGAAATATCCATGGCCAGCGGGCAGCAGGATCTGCCCAGCACAGCGTAAGTGCTTTTCATTTATCGTCTCGTTTATGCCTCACAGCAACCCTATAAAGTAGGTAGATTTGTGTTTGTTTGTTAACTTTTTATTTTGAAATACTTTCAAACTTAGCAGGGCAGTTGCAAAAATAACACAAAATCCATATAGAAAACTCTAACGTAAACCACCCGGAAGCTGAGACCCACTAATTTTAACATTTTACCACCTTTGCTATGCTGAGATCAGCTCAGCGATAGGTTGGCTCGAAGGGAAGGCAACACAGAACTTTATGAAATAAAGGACAGAGAGAGACACGAGAGAGGAAATAAAGATGGGACCAGGGGACTCACAGTTTCTGGAACTGAGAGCCTGGACCCTAGATTCCACCTCGTATTTATTGGAAACTACTGAGTAGCTGTTTGCTATCAGAACTGCAACATCATCTACAATAATAGAGAACAACTGCAGCATCTATAATAAGGAACAGGTCATACAAAGTTCAAATACAATCTAAACTCATTTTTCCCACATTTCCCCCTTTTTGTTTTTGCACATAGGGGGTCACACAAAAACTAGATATATTGCAATAAATGTTCTGCTAGATAAAATGCTTTTCCAATGCTTTGCAACATCTAACTTATGGCTAGGAAGTCCTGAACCAGAAGCCGACCAGAACCTTGTTTTTTTTTTTTAAAGATTTATTTTTTATTTATTTCTCTCCCCCTCCCCCCTGCCCCCCCCCCATTGTCTGCTCTCTGTGTCCATTCACTGTGTGTTCATCTATGTCCACTTGCATTCTTGTCAGCAGCACTGGGAAACTATGTCTCTTTTTGTCGTGTTGTCTTGCTGCATCAGCTCTCCATGTGTGCAGCGCCACTCCTGGGCAGGCTGTGCTTTTTTCGCACGGGATGGCTCTCCTCATGGGTCACACTCCTTGTGCGTGGACCTCCCCAAGGTGGGTGACACCCCTGCGTGACACAGCACTCTGCATGCGTCAGTACTGCGTGTGAGCCAGCTCACCACACGGGTCAGGAGGCCCAGGGTTTGAACCTTGGACTTACCATGTGGTAGGCGGATGCTCTATCAATTGAGCCAAATCCGCTTCCCCGACCAGAATCTTGAAAGTGCTCACCCATAAGGCATTGGTTCACTGATTAACAAAGCTTCCTGCATGATATTTTCACTTTTAGGTTTGAACAATACTCATTAAATTTTTTCTCAATACATTCAGTCCCAGGATTGTTCAAACTTAAAACAAGAGATTTACATATACATTCAACAAGGTACTTACAGTTCATCAAATCACTTAAGTACCTAATAGTTCTGATTAGTATTCAAGCATTTTATACATAATCCATATTTACCGTAGATTATACAACAACAAACAAGACTTCTAACTAGCAGACATTTGTGAATAGACTTTGATTTCTCATGGGCTTAATATTCTCAATCAGCAAGGCTATATAGATCAAAAAAGATCTCATGTTCCCCAGTTTGTATAGGGCTTTTAGCATCTTCACTGGACCTGGGGCCACATCCAATTCACAGGCAAAGTCACTATCCACCTTTTCCCTCTTTTTTTATTGTTTAAAGCAACCTGCTGGAGGTCCTTCTACTCCCATGAAGGACCTTTTCTATTTAACACATCTCTGTGAGGGATGAAAGAGTGTTAGTATTTCAACAATATTACAAATTCTGTTAACATGAGAAAACATTGTACTTTATCAGTTTACAGCAGAGAGTATAGTTTTGTCTTACCCAACCAAATAGCATTTAGTAATTTGATAGAGTAGCAGGGAGCTTACAGCTTGTCCCAATTGTTTGCCTATTCCAGGCCCTTAAGATACCATGTCTCTGATGTTTCTTAGTAGGATCACTGCCACAGGCTTCTATGCAGCCAGATTCATTGACATCAGGCCAGGGCAGTAAGCCTTGAAGAACGGCAAAAGTCCATTGTTGACCTTCTCACACAGGTTTTGCACTTTTTGTATTCAGTCAGGCTTGCTTTACTTTTACGATACATATTATCTCACTGAATGCTACCACAATACTTTTACAACTTGCTATATGCATACTAGTTCTGTCCTGCATATCTCCATACTAACCATTTTATTTAAGGCAAAATACACCTTATTAAATTACAGTTAGCAGTCCCACAAACGTTTTAACTTTTTCAATATTTGCTTAACTTTTCATCTTTCATTTTATCCTATGAAGAAAAATAAAGTATTCATTTCAATTTAAGCAAGGACTATTTTTTATGAAGAGACTTATAGTAATTCTTACTTATCAAGACTTACAAATTTTATTATTATAGAGATCTCATTAACATTTTAAACTTAGGTAATAATATAAGCACTTAATATTTTGGCCATTTGAATAGTGCTCTTTCAGAACGTTTTATTTATCAAATTTTATCACCATCCGGATGTATCAAAATATACACTGACGGTTCTTTCTTTTTCTCTCTTTCTTCCCTTTTCTTTTTCTTTTTTCCTTCCTTTTTCTCTCTTTTCCTTTCTTCCTTTTTCTTTCTCTTTTTCTTTTTTCCTTCATTTTCTCTTTCTTTTTTCCTTCCTTTTTTCTTTATTGAACAATCAACACACTGATCCAATGAGCTGGACCCACACAGAACATCTCTGCCTCCTGGGGAAACACAAGCAAACCCTCGAGGACTTTGAAGGTTTTCCGAACTACTCAGGACTCTGCACCATTACACCAACTTTAGTTTCGCTTGAAGCAATCCTTCTTCCCTTTGGGTCTCTGTTCAGGTGCCAGGTGCTGAGATCAGCTCAGCGATAGGTTTCAAAGGGAAGGGAAAACTGAACTTTATGAAATAAACGACAGAGAGAAAGACACAATAATACACAATAATAGGAAACAACTGCAACATCTACAATAAGAAACGGGTCATACAAAGTTCAAATACACTCTAAACTCTTTTTCCAACGTTGCTATAGCATTCTCTGTCTGTTTTCTGAACATCTGAAAGTAGGTTGTCTACCCCGTGCTCCTTGGAATACATAAAAGTTGGTACCGATTTCTTCATCACTTTGTGGTGAGGAAACTAGACCTTTCGCAAGGCCTGAGCTGCCTTCCGGGCCCTGCCCCCTCCCACTGGCACTGAGGAACTTTGTCACAGTTCTGTCTCAGAATACCCTGAGAGAAACATCCAGAATACTGCCTCTGTCACTCTTCTGGCTCTCTCCCATCTTGTTCATGGGTTAGCTCTCGTTTTATGCTTGTGTGCTATAAAACCCAGGAGAAGAGGATCATGCCAACTTTGAGAGATATATATATATATATCCCCAGTCCAGCATAGTACCCAGCAGGTCCTTAATTGGGTTTTTAAGTGGGTGGCATGTGGCCATTGCAGTCGCAGTGTCCTGTGTCTGGGCCGCAGTGCTGGCTGCAGCCGGGTCCCGTGTCTCTGCCTCATGTCCGGGGGGTCTGGAGTTCCTCGCTCCTGCACCTGGCACCTGGGCCGAGACGGCTGGGCCAGCTGGGCGTGGCCGGGTCTCCCCTTGCTCGTGGCAGGCGTGGGCTCCCTCACAGCATGGCGGGCTCGGATGAGCTGGCTTCTTACTGTGCGCCTGGCTTCCCTGGAGCGAGCATTACAAGAGACAGAAATGGAAGCTGCCGGTTGCTTAAGGCCCAGGAAAAGGTACAGCATCACACCATCCTATTCTATTGGCCAGAGAAGTCACAGAACCTGCTCAGGATCAAGGGGGCGGGACACAGACCCCACCCCTGATGGGGGACCCGCCAGAGAATTCATGGCCATCTTTAGGCTTCCCCCCGGCCCTACGGGACCCCTCCCCAGCCTTCCTCTCCCTGACCAAGCCGACCTCATTTCTGCCCGACCTCGGCCTGGAACCTTCCTTTCCAGCACTCCTCGCATCTGAGCCCCGGCTCGTCATTGCATCTCATTCATCTCCTCCTGAGCAGTCTCTGTGACCCCGCTGGCTGGATGAGCCCACCCTCTCCTTGTGCGCTGTAGCCCATCGCCCTTTTATATTCTTCATAGCACGTAAGGGGAAGTGAGAGTGTCCCGTTCTTGAACTGCTTACTCACGGTCTGTCCACCCACCCCCCGCGCCCCCACCCCTGCAGCGCCCCAGGGCAGGATTGACTTCACCTCTTCCTCCCACCACCGTCCTCCGCGCCTGGCACGTGCTCACTGGGATTGTTGGGGAAACTCGTGGTGAATGAATGGATCGGAGCCCAGCAGCCCATCTTCCTCTTTACCAGCTTCGTGGTTTTGTCTCCATGTGATTAAAACTGTAGACTAACAGGAGGAGAGGGACACGAGGGTGCCCGGGAGACCTGCAGCTCCGAGAGGTGACGCCGACCCCTGAGCTGATCTCTGCTCCCTGGAACTCCTTTCCCTGGGTGGCCCTCTGACAACCCGCCGTCGTTTGCCGAGCCCCTCTCAGCCCTGGCACCACGTGGCGTGTGGTCAGACGTTGGCACAGATTTGCTGGAGCCTCGGGAGATGGTGTAGGGAGAGGCTCCTAAGAGAAAGTGGATTTTGTGTGGTCTATGTATCTTTTTTTAAAAAAAAGATAATAAAATAAAAATTTTTTTTAATTAAAAAAGAGAAAGTGGAGAGGAGGAATCCATCATTCTGTCACCCTTCCTGCCCTGCCTCCAGAGATACCCCTTGGCCACCTTCCTTTCCAGAGTCGTTCAGAGCCGAGCCTGCAATCAGGCAGGAGTTCCAGGAGCGTGGCCTTGAGCTTCAGTTTCCTAAACTGTGTAATGCATGTGGGAGTTTGAAATGTGATGAGCAAGCAGAGGTCCCAGCCCTTTCCTTGGTGTGCTGGAAGGACGTGGTCGGAATCAGCCGGTGGTGCAGAGGTTCTGTGTGAGCCTCACTGGGCCGGGGCCAAGGTCCTTGCAGCTCTGTTCCCCTGAAATCATTGTTGCCAGAAACTTCACTCCAACTCACCCAGGAAAGGCAGGGCTTTGCTCTGAGGAAGGAGGAGGTGTTGGGGCCCAGTCTGAGGCCTCGGAAAGGAGGTTTTTATTGGCTGGCGGGGCTGGCTCCTGCAGGGCGGTCCTGAACCGCTGTGCAAGTTGTTCACTGCCCATGAGCAGCAGCCTGGTGAGAAATAAATTCAGCCTGCGCTCTCCTCCCAGCCTCGTGCCCAGTCTGCTTTTCTAACTTTCCAAAGGCACCTCCCTGCCAACCAAGAGACCTAGTTGCACTGCGGGGCCTTGGGGGCTGGCATGGCCCTGAGCTCCCGATGTGGCCGAGCCCCTCCAGCCTGGGAACCACGCAGAGGCAGATGGAGCCCACAGATGAGCCCGGCACGCGCCTCGCCCGCCAGCTGCCTCTAGAGGAGAGGGACAGTTGGCACCCTCATTTTGAGGCTCACTGATGCCAGGCTGGTAGACTAAGGAGAAGATGAGTGCTACAGCCAGAGGGAGCCAGGCCTTCCGGGGAAGGCCCCGAAAGGGCAGCTTTGCCTCCAATTCATTTCTCCTAAGAGAATGGAGACCTTTAGTTTTTCGTCATTGGTATTTCCTGAGTCTGGAAGGGCTTACGCCTCGGCTGCTTTGCTCCCTTGTGTTCTAAGGATGATGCGAGAAGCAAGCTGGACACATGATACTGTGTACTGTGACCGTTCCTATGTAGAAAGGCCCGCCTGGGACGTCGCTGGGGCCCGAGTCAAGTGGAGCGGGTGTCCGAGGCGGGTCGATACCTCTCAGCAGGGTGATAAATTGCTGGTCTGTGGCATTGCACTGCCGTGCAGCTAGACGAGCCTTAAATCCATCAAACCCAGGACGATGCTTAGGTAATCGAAATAGCGGTGGGGTACGTGTAGCGTGAAAGCGTCTGATCTCCTGTAGCCCCCACAGGCAAGGACCATGGAGGCCGTGAGGCTTCTGAGGGGCTGGGCAGACCTGATTTGGGGCTCACACTCCCTCAAACGCTCATCCTTCTGCTGCCGGGAACCTCCGTCTCCCTTTTGTCCCTGGCGTCCCCTGCTGCAGGGCTGGCTAGGCAATCTGTGGCAAACAAACATCTTGCGTTTGAAAAGATCACCTCGCAAAACCAGTTCTCCTCAGAGTCCAGGCGGGCTCCCTAGAGGAGGTGGAAAGGGTGGAGGGACTCACGCTGCTAAGGTGGCCTCATTTGGCAAGGGATAGAAACTCCTCTCATGTGGGCCTGGCCAAAAAGGGGGATTTATTGTTTCATAAACCTGGGAAGTCTAGGGGCAGATGGGGCTCAGGCCCAGCAGGCACGAGGGGCCCAGTGAAGGCTACAGGCACCTTGCTGTGTGCAGGCTCCCATCTTAGGCAGGCCCGCCCTCACAGTGGAGCCCGGCTGCCGTCCACCCCTGCTCCACGCCGTCCTGTCCTCTCTGACGTCCTGAGGAATGAGCTTCGTCCCCGGCCGTCCCGGTGACCATCTTGATTTGTGTCTCGCTGGCCCATCCTGAGCCAGGGCCAGCCCATCCCGACGGCTGGGGCGGGGCCTGGGTCGCAGCTGCTCCTGAACCAGGCCCGGTGGCCCACAGGTGGGCGGCCTCGGCCAGCCGGGTCTCAACCCCTGCCCTTGGGTTCAGCGTCCTCAGCCTCTCGGACAGAGCCCAGAGGAGCTGGTTCCCAGAGAACAAGCAGGGCGTTAGGCCCGAAGGAGGGACGTCGTGCTGGCCAGCGCAGAACAGGGCTGTCCACCCCAGGCGCCGAGGGCCAGCGTCACGCCACCATCTGAGCCTCTGTCTTCTCGGGTCCAGGAAAGCGGCCCGGTCAGCGGTCAGGTTAGATGTCAGAGGAAATGTGCTTTGTGCACTTGCCGGGTCTCCACAGCCCCGTCACGGTGAAAGGCCCATTCCACCGACACGTCGAGCATTGCTGCGTGCTGGGTCCCACACTCGGGGCTGAGGCCTTGCCGGTGAGCCTCTCACATGACCCCCGCCTTCGTGGGGCCTCCATTCTGGTCAGGAGACAGGAAGCACTAAAAGTCGAATCCCATCACAGGGGATGCTGGGAGGAAGGAGGGAGTGGGTGGTGTGTGCGGAGAGCCTGGAGGGGAAGGTGCGCATGAGTGAGCCGCAGGGGAGCAGCAGGTGCAGCGCTGAGGCTGGGTGGGCAGTTCGGGATAGCCAAGGGGCACGAGCAGGAAGGGGAGGGGCAGGGTACCGGACAGAGGGGACCAGTGGGGCGGCTCCGCTCACCTGGGGACCTGGAGGCCACAGTGAGGTGGTGGGCTTTGACCAGGGGTGCCAGGTGTCCCTTGGAGAGTGCTGAGCTGGGGCATGACATGGTCGGGGGCTCCAGGCCAAGAACAGCCCTCAGGAGGGCAAGAGCAGAGCAGGAGGCGGGGAGGGGGAGGGCAGAGCGGAGGTGGCAAGAGGGGCCAGGCCTGGGGTCCGCGTGGGAGGTGGAGCCCACAGGACCTGCTGGGGGTGCCATGCGGGTGGGCAGCCCCGGGATCCGAGCTGAGCAACCAGGAGAAGGTTGGTTCTGTCTCCCGAGCCGGGCAAGTCTGAGGGGAGCAGGTTGGGGGAAACACCAAGAGCACCTTTTTGGGCATGTTCAGGTTGAGGTGAGGATTGGACCTGCAGCCCCTGTGGGGTGGGAGGGCAGCACCCAGGCCTCCCCACACCATAGTCCCTGGCAGATGGGCGCTTCCCGCATGGGTGGGCCTGGGAGTGAAAGAAGCGTGGTCCTGGGGGCTTGAGGACCTGGGCCTTGGCATCCTCATCTCCCCCTGGAAACGGGGGGTGACGGGACTCCCCCTCCTAGAGTCAGGTATGGCCGGGACAAGCGCCTCGCTGCACCTGCCCCACCTGTCCCCGGCCAGGTTCCTCTTGGATTCCTTTATAGACAGGCCCGGGAGGATCCCAGCTTTCCACCTGTGAGCTGCAGCCCTGTAGTGGGCATTGCCAGTACCTGCTCCTGGGGAGCGAGGTCCACGGGCTGCTCAGAGGGCCCAGCCCAGGCACTTGGGGTGTGAACGCCCCTGTTCCCCACAGGCACAGGTGAGCAGGCATCCATACCTGCCAGGTGGATATCCTTGTGGGTTTTCCGGCTTGTGCAGTGCCCTTCAGGTAGGACAGCTCCTGCCCCCACACCCCGGTCAATGACCCAAGTCCATCATTTCATTAGCACCACAAGAGCCCCAGTTTCCACTGTCATTGGGGCTGCCCAGCGAGGGTGGGACAACCCAGACTCAAAGACCAAGTGTTGGGGATTGAACCATGCCCCCACAGAAGGCATGATCAGCCCCCAACTCCTGCTCCTGTGGGTGTGAACCCATTTCTAACTAGAATCTTGGAGATGTTATTAGTTAAGGTGCACCCATATTCAGTGAGGGTGAAGTCCTAGAAGCAAAGGAGAGTGGAAAAAGAGGAAACCACTGGGAGCAGCCAGAAGCTGGAAGTCAACAGAACTCAGAGAAGAAAAGAGAAGATGCTGCTGTGGCAGCAGCCCCAGAACACCACAGCTTTGGGGAGAAAGCATCGCCTTGCTGATGCCTAAGTTTCAGACTAGTCCTAGCCTCAAAACCATGACCCAATAAATTCCCGTTATTTAGGCTAATCCGTTGTATGGTATTAGTTTTAGCAGCTGGGAAACAACAACCATTTTTAGTACTGGAAAATGAGGTGCTGTTATGACAACCTAAAAATGTGGAAATGACTGTAATTGGATAATGGGTAGAGTCTAGAAAAGTGTGAGGTGCTCGGTAGAAAAAAACTACACTTTTGAAGAAACTGTTGGTAGAAATGTGCACGTTAAAGGTACCTCCGATGAGGCCTTAGAAGGATGTGTTGTTGGAAACTAGGGGAAAGGCAATCCTTGTTGTAATGTGGCAGAGAACTTGGCAAAATTGTGTTCTGATGTTGGATGGAAGGCAAAACTTGAAACCAATGAACTTGGGTGTTTAGCTGAAGAGATTTCTAAGCTTAATGGTTTCTCTTCACAGCTTATAGTAAAATGCAAGAAAGGGACAAGCTGAGGACTGGACCATTAAAACACTAGGAAATCAGCAGTTAACAATTTGGAAAATTCTCAGCCTATCCAAGTAGAGTGCTCTGACACCAGAGCCATCAGGGACCTCCCTGAGCTTTTGGGAAGTGAGTCTCCAGAGGACAGGCTCCATGTGAGGGTTTAACTGAACAGCCCTTTGCTGATCCAGCCAGCCACTGCAGTAGCCATTGTCAAGACTGGAAATGCAGTTATCCAGAAAGGAACTGTGGAAGGTTCTGTCATCTGATGGTTTGAACCTGCTTGAACTGCATGCAAAGTCAACAACGTTTTTGCAGAATTGGTGTGAACAGAATCACTGCCAGCTTGGACTGTGAGGGACAGAGAGGGAACAAATCAAAGGAAGGATGACTTGAAGGGCAGAACCCTGGAATCCTAGATCTGAACTGACAAGATCTCATCAAGCCAAGAGAGTGGCCCACCCATGTGGGTGAAAGGGTGCCCTGCACTCAGGGGGGCAGGCCTTGCACCCCATTGTTCTGGGAGAGTGCCACCACCTCCAGTGCTCAAAGATGGTGGGCTTGTGCCCTGGCATTCTCGGAGAGCCTGGACACCCTTCCGATTTTCCCTTGGAGAGGGTGGAGCCTTCACCCCAGTCTTTGGGGAGGGCGTGGCTGCAGCACAAGCCCTTGGAAGGGGCGGGGCTGTGGCTCAGTCAGGCCTGCAGGACAAAACAGTGATCCATAGATGACTCTCAGACCTTGAAATCCAATGGAGCTTGCCCTATTGGGTTTCAGAATTGTTTGGGAACTTGTGACCCATTTTCCTTCTCATTTCTCCCTCCTGGCATGGGAGTGTTTATCCTGTTCTATCCCTGCATTGTATATTGGAAGTAGATAACATGTATTCTGGATTTCCCAGGTCCATTGGAGAGGAATTTTGCCCCAGGACAAACCATACCCGTAACTGATTTCCCCCCATAACTGATTTTGATGAGGCTTGGCACACATTTAGCATTGTTACTTAAATGGCTTAAGGTTTTGGAATGTGGAACTGGATTGATTGTGTTTTGCGTGTGAGGAGAACATGCCCTTCTGGGGGTCCAATCAGACTACGGCGATTGAATCCTGTTCCCCACAAAAGGCATGTTCGGGTCCCAACCCCAGGCCCCGTGGATGTGAACCCATTTGTAAATAGGACTTTGAAGATGTTATTAGTTAAGATGTGCCCAAACTCAATGAGGGTGGGCCTTAGGCAAACATGGCTGCAACCCTTAGAAGCACAGGAAAATGGACATGGAACGAGAAGCCACGGGGAGCAGCCAGAAGCTGGGAGTCAGCGGAACCCCAGAAGAGAAAGAAGACGCTGCCGCGTACATCACCATTTGTCCAAAAAGCCACTGACCAAGAATTGTCAGCCAAGGATCGTCAGCCAGCCCCAGTACTCTACAGTCTTTGAAGAGAAAGCACCGCCTGCTCTCACTTTGATTTGGGACTCATAGCCTCAAAATGGTGAGCCAATAAATTCCTGTTGTTTAGGCCAACCCATTGTGTGTATTTGTTTTAGCACCTGAGAAACTTAAAACACCAAGAGAGCACAAAAAGCAAAAAGCAGGGTAGATCCTCCGAGCCGCCGAGTTTCACATCAGAACAGAGTGAAGCGGTGACCTCTCCAAGGCCAGCACTGAGTAGGCACCCCCAGGGTCCCAGAGCTGGCCCAGTGACCAGCCAGAATCAGCACCAAGCATACTGCCTTTGTATGCAAACTCCCACCCCCCTATAGCCAGAGAGCCAGAGACTCAACACCCCCCAGCAGGTATCCCTGCCCACCCCCACACAGCTGCCGGCCTGGGCCCTCTGTGCCTAGAGCAGAGGGCGCTGCTGGCTGTTCCGCACCTCCCCACCCGCCACCTGTTCAGGCAGCAGCAGCCCCTGAGCCAATCTTCCAGAATGGAGTCCCAGCCTCAGCCTCTGGGCAGTTGAGCCAGACCGGGCCTCGGAGCTCAGGGACCTGACTTGAAATCCTGGTTCCCCCGTGTGTCATCCAGCATGGCGTGCAGATCCAGGCGTACCTCCTAGGCTGGCACAGCGGGCATGATTGGGGAAGGAATGGGACTGAGTCACCAGGCAGAGATCGCAGTGGGGAAAGCAGGAGCTGGATGAGGAAGTGGCAATCACAGGGTGATTTGGGGAAACATGTTGCAGGGTCCAATATTCAGATTGGGCAATAACGGCCGTCAGAGCGGTCAGGAACGCCTCTGTGGCCAGGTCTGCCTCTGTGACTCGGACGTCCAGTCCCAGGGCCTGGTTCTGAGGAGGCACTTGGTAGATACTTCCCAGTGAGTGACTGGATTGGGGAGGCCTGGGCTGGGCAGGGATTTCATTTCACAGAAGAGAAAACAGGGGCACCGAGGAGGGAGAGAGGGGCCCAGGGCGGAAGACAGAGCGAGAGCGGTGTGTGCGGTGTGGACCTGGGGCCAGCGCTGTCTCCCCCGGGCCGTGCTGTGCCCCTGCCCCTCGCTTGTGCAGAGCCTGCTGGGAAGGTGGGAACCGTGGCCAATGCTCTGCGGTCCCCATAGGCGAGCCGGCCTCGGAGCCCGCGTGGTAAGATCGGGCCGTGTGACCCCGCCGGCCAGCACGCGTGGGCTTGGGCAGGGACGGGCAGGGATGGCCCAAGCAGCATGATCGTGCTAGTGTGCAGCTTCTTTGCTTCCTCACCAAGGGAGGAGAGAGGGAGAGCAGTGCAGTTGGACACATTTTAAGTTTTCATTGCATGAAATTGCTTCCTGCCTTTACTTAATTAGAAAATTGGTTCAAGGCAGGGAGTAGGGAGAGTTACAGATTTTTTAAAATGAAAAAGACTACCTTTTTTTTTTTTTGCCTCATGCCCAGCCGGAAGAAGATGTCACAGGCTTTTAGGGGGCAGGAAGCTGGAACGTGATTTGCTTTGGGCCACTTATCCTTCAGGAATGTGGTTTTGGCTGCCTGTTGGCTGAACCTCGTTTCCACAACCGTGAAGTGGGGTCTTCCGTCAGGCCTTTGGCTGGACTTCAGGTGCTTCGGTTCCCCCCAGTCCCAGGTCAGGGGATACGTGGGGGACAGCCCAGGGCAGTGCCGGGAGGTCCCTGAGCTCAGTTTCCCAGCTGCTTTGCTTGAGGCCAAGCCGGATTGTTTGAGCAGTCAGCGTTTCCTGCTGTCCCAGGCCTTTGTCTTGGCTTCCTGTCAGGACCTCGAAACCTAGCAGGACACCCTGTGGGCTGAGGCAGCCCAGCCTCCGAGCCCTCGCTTGTCCCAGCCAAGCAGAAAGGCCTCCAGAGACCCCCGGACGTGGAGAACTTGTCTACACTGAGCACTGGGCCACGTCGGTGGCTCCTGGGCCCATTCCAAGGGCCAGCGGGTCCAGCACTGCTGGGGACCCAGCTGGGGAGAAGCGCTGGGAGCAGAGGGATGTGTAAGGCTCGGTGCGGGTGTGCGCACCAGTTGTCTCGTGGGCTCCGCAGAGGACCCTGCAGGGAGCAGAGACCCCGTGGCCGGCAGAGGGTCAGGACGGGGCTTCCTGCCCCCCCAGCCTTGGCTTCGCAGTGACCCGTGGGCTAACAGGCCCCCAGGGCTGCTCTGAGGGCAGAAGGGCCCCCCGTGGGCTCGGCGGCCTCCCCTCGTGCTCACCCCAGGCCGAGGATGTTTGGTTCCAGAGCTGGGCCAAAGCGACGCGCACAAACCAGGGGGGTGAAACCCGGCTTCCATGGATAGGTGGTGGGCAGAATGCGAGAGGGGCTTGGCCTCCTTGAGCAGAGAGGACGGCCGGGAAGGGGTGGAGGGAGCAGCTGCCAGGACAGGCCGGTCCGCCCCTCGGGTGCGGCACACTCACCGCGGCCTCCGTCTCCTGCAGGTGGGCTCACCATGTCAGTCAGCGTCCACGAGACGCGCAAGTCGCGGGGCAGCACGGGCTCCATGAACATCACGCTCTTCCACAAGGCCTCGCACCCCGACTGTGTGCTGGCCCACCTCAACACGCTGCGCAAGCACCGCATGTTCACCGACGTCACGCTCTGGGCCGGCGACCGCGCCTTCCCCTGCCACCGCGCCGTGCTGGCCGCCTCCAGCCGCTACTTCGAGGCCATGTTCAGCCACGGGCTACGGGAGAGCCGGGATGACACGGTCAACTTCCAGGACAACCTGCACCCCGAGGTGCTGGAGCTGCTGCTGGACTTCGCCTACTCCTCGCGCATCGTCATCAACGAGGAGAACGCCGAGTCGCTGCTGGAGGCGGGCGACATGCTGCAGTTCCACGACGTGCGTGACGCCGCCGCTGAGTTCCTGGAGAAGAACCTCTTCCCCTCCAACTGCCTGGGCATGATGCTGCTGTCGGACGCCCACCAGTGCCGCCGGCTGTACGAGCTCGCCTGGCGCATGTGCCTGGTGCACTTTGAGGCCGTGCGGCAGAGCGAGGACTTCAACAGCCTGTCCAGGGACACCCTGCTGGACCTCATCTCGAGCGACGAGCTGGAGGCCGAGGACGAGCGGGTGGTCCTGGAGGCCGTCCTGCAGTGGGTCAGGCACGACCCCGAGCAGCGCCAGGCCCACCTGCCCGAGCTGCTCCGCAGCGTGCGGCTGGCCCTGCTGCCGTCTGACAGCCTGAGGGAGGCCGTTGCCAGCCAGGCCCTCCTGGGGGCGGATGAGCACACCAAGCTCATCGTCGACGAGGCCCTGCGCTGCAAGGCCAGGATCCTGCAGAACGATGGGGTGGTGACCAGCCCCTGCGCCCGGCCCCGCAAAGCCGGCCACACGCTGCTCATCCTAGGCGGCCAGACCTTCATGTGCGACAAGATCTACCAGGTGGACCACCAGGCCAAGGAGATCATCCCCAAGGCGGACCTGCCCAGCCCCCGGAAGGAGTTCAGCGCCTCGGCCATCGGCTGCAAGGTCTACGTGACGGGGGGCCGGGGCTCCGAGAATGGCGTCTCCAAAGACGTCTGGGTGTACGACACGGTGCACGAGGAGTGGGCCAAGGCCGCGCCCATGCTGATCGCCCGCTTCGGCCACGGCTCGGCCGAGCTGGAGAACTGCCTCTACGTGGTCGGCGGCCACACCTCCCTGGCCGGTGTCTTCCCCGCCTCGCCCTCCGTGTCCTTGAAGCAGGTGGAGAAGTACGACCCCGGGGCCAACAAGTGGATGATGGTGGCCCCGCTGCGGGACGGCGTCAGCAATGCAGCGGTGGTGAGTGCCAAGCTGAAGCTCTTCGTCTTCGGCGGGACCAGCATCCACCGGGACATGGTGTCCAAGGTCCAGTGCTACGACCCCGCGGACAACCGCTGGACCATCAAGGCGGAGTGCCCCCAGCCGTGGCGGTACACGGCGGCCGCCGTGCTGGGCAGCCAGATCTTCATCATGGGCGGTGACACCGAGTTCACCGCCGCCTCGGCCTACCGCTTCGACTGCGAGTCCAACCAGTGGACGCGCATCGGCGACATGACCGCCAAGCGCATGTCCTGCCATGCCCTGGCCTCGGGCAACAAGCTCTACGTGGTGGGCGGCTACTTTGGGACCCAGCGGTGCAAGACGCTGGACTGCTACGACCCCACCTCGGACACGTGGAACTGCGTCACCACCGTGCCCTACTCGCTCATCCCCACGGCCTTCGTCAGCACCTGGAAGCACCTGCCCGCCTGAGGAGCCCCGTGGGCCTTGGCCAGGTGAGGCCGGTGGGAATGCGCGGCCCCTTTGTCCCCCGTCCCCTGGGGAAGGTTGGCGCCTCTTCCAGAGAAGGCTGGGTGGGGTGGCAGGGGGCCGGCATGCCCTGGGGCCACAACCAGGCTCTGTGTCTCGCAGGTGACGTTGAGCAAGTCCTTAGCCTCTTCCCCAGCGCCACTGCAGGTGCTTGCCACCGGGGCACCGCTGAGAAATTCGGCAGCCCAGAAGGTCGAGGAGTGGGGCCCAGGAGGGGGTGGCAGCCCCCGGTGACCCCTGGTGCAGCCATGTCGTGGGGTTCTCAGGAGACAGAGTGAGGCGAGGGGAGCAGGGTCCCGAAGGGGGGCGGGAATCACTGTGGAAGTGGGGGGGGCGGATTTGAATCCTGCCTCTCTCGGAGCTCACCATGTGCTCACCAGTGTGCAGCGTTCCCTCCTTGCAGTGTGGCGCCCAGGGGAGCGGAGGGGTCCTGCAGGGGCCTGTGAGAGGCCTTGCTGCAGGGCGTGTCCCTGTTTTACTGTCCTCACCACCATATCATGGGAAAACAGCAATGACAAGTAAAGGCGGTGGCAGCAGATGGGACAGGCGGGTGGGACAGCCAGGCGCTCTGGGGTGGGTGGGGTGGCATGGGCGGAAGCGAAGTGCCTTCAGCCTGGCGCTGCCTTTTCCTGCCCTAGACTGAGGCTGGAGTCAGGGCCCCAGCCCATCTCTGCAGGAGCTCCAGGGGTCGGGGCCCACAAGGCGTGAAGGGCAGGGGGGGTGTCGTCACTAGAGCAGGGTTTGTGTTCTGCACTTGCCCTAGGAAAGGCCAGGAGCTGGGTCCCTGGTCCCATGCCCCATCCCGGCCCCAGCCCCCCTCCCAGGCCTCTCACACCTGCCCACCCCCAGATCTGGTGTTTGCTCCTCCCGGGAACCTGCAGATCATTCTTCCACCAGTGTAGGAGAGGAGGGCAGGAACAGGCCCCCCAGGTCGGAGGCTCCCTCCCCACTGTCCCTGCCTGCGGGGACCCGGTGAGCCCTTTCCTTTTCTGGGGATTCCCACCGATGCCAGGGATTCTGGAAGGGACACAAGCATTGCCTCTGGGCTCTAACTCTTTCTGACTACTTGACCCTGGCCAGGTTACCTGACTCCCCAGAAGCTCAGCTTTCCCATCTGGAAAACAGGAATAATAGCTATATTACTCATAGCTCTGGAAAGAAGAGTTCAAATGAGGTGTCGGTTCAGAGTCGGCTTTCGTAAGAAGGCACAAGGAGGAGGATGGTGGTGCTAACGGTTTGGGCATGCTTTGGGCTGCAAGGGCCTCTCACTGTCCCCCAGTTCAGCCCCTCCCTCTAGAGAGTTGGATCCAGCGCAGTCCTCACTATTCAGGAGGCACCTTCCACGTGCCAGGCGGAGAGCCACGCAGGCCCCATTTCACCTCGTCCTCTCCGGTCCACAGTGCACCTGCTGTCATCAGCCGCAGCTCAGGATGAGCAGTCAGGCACCGTCTAATGGCCCTAGACCAAGCCAGTCTTAGATCCGACTGGAAAGCCGCTCCTGCCTTCTGCCGCCACAGAGCTGTGCTGGGATCTTGCTGCCCCCAGCCAGGGCATCAGTGCGTTTTTAAGCATCCCCAAGCCTGGAGGTTTCCCGAACTCCTGCACCAGCATCCCATCTGCCTCAGAGCTACAAGTTTCTTTTAAGCTTTAGCAGTTGCCTGCATTTCAGCCTTTCCTTCCCATGGGCCCTGGCAACCAGCCAGACCCCCCACCTCCTGTTTCACACTCTGCAAAGCCACTCCTTTGTCCAGGTCCCTGGTCCCTCTTCAAAGTCAGGGGCCTAAGCTAGTGCTCCCTGGATGTATTAGTCAACCAAAGGGGTGCTGATGCAAAATACCAGAAATCTGTTGGGCGTTATAAAGGGATTTATTTGGAGTAGGACCTTACAGAACCAGGACATGAAGCATAAGTTACTTCCCTCACCAAAGTCTATTTGGAGCAAGATGTCTGCCATCGTCTGCAAGGGTTCAGGCTTCCTGGGTTCCTGCGTTCCTGGGGCTTGCTTTTCTCTGGGTTCAAGGTTCCTTCCTTCCTGGGGCTGGCTTCTCTTTCCTCTGTGAGCTTACTTCCCAGGGCTCTAGCTTAAGTCTTCAGCAGTCAAACTCAAACATAAGAAATGCTTGCATCAAAGGCTCCAACTCTGTCCTTTGCCATGCCTTTTATCTGTGAGTCCCCACCCACCAAGGGGTGGGGACTCCATGCCCTAATCATAACTCAGTCATGCCCAGGTACAGATCAGATTACAAACACAATCCAATATTTCATTTTGGAATTCATCAATTACATTAAACTGCTACCCTGTGGAAGCCGGAAGCTGACACCCAGGGGTGCTGGCCCTCCCTGGGCTATAGAGCAGCAGTAGCTCTGGGTCCGCAGCTGGTGTTGCCTGACTCAACAAGCCAAGGCTGGAGCTTCACACAGCGACTGAGCTGAGGAGCCAAACCAGGTTCGGCAGGAGCCTGGGCAGGGGAAGGACAGACGCAGCCCTGCCGCCCCTCCCATGCGTACCCTGAACAGACATCACCAGTCAACCACCGCACCCTCCCTCTGAGCCTGGCCGCGGCCCCAGACCCCCCCCCCCCCAACCCGGGCCAGTGCATCAGCGCCAGCAAGCTCCATGAAACGTATTTTCCATCTAGCAGTGCCTTGCCCAGAGAATGGTTTCTGCTGTGTTCCCCCGCCTCAAGATCACCAGCCCGGACCCTGCCAGGCGGCAGGAATGGACCAGGATTAGGCTCCCGCCAAGACGTTTGTTCTCCCTGGTTCCTACGCACTTTCCCAACCTCCTCTGCCTCCACACCTTGCGTCAGCACAACTTCCTGCCTGCAGCGCCGCGTCTGGCTTCCCACCCTCAGAACTCTTGGCTGCAGCTCTAAGAGGGGCGGGAAGGCTCCTGCGCTCTGCGGCCTTCCCTGGGCACCGGAAGTGACGCCCCCCCGCCGGTCTCCACAGTGCTTGATTTCCTGGCCGCCATTTTGAGCTCGGCCGGCGCTCGCCTCCGTGACGAGTGTGTAGCGTGGGTCCCGCCTCGCATCCTCCCGAGACCGCCTGTCGTGCGGGCTGTTACCACAGTCGTGGCAGCTGAGATTGGGCGAGGTTGGGTCGTTGACAGCAGGTGAACAGCTGGTCGGCGCGGGGGCTGCCGACCCCGACGGGCCACGGACCCCCTGGCGTTCGGATTGTCCAGGTCCCGGGCGTCGAACTCGGACCCCAAGGAGCAGCCGCCCGGCAGTGGGTGGTGGTGGTCACGTTGGAAACGATTCAGGCAAGTTCCAGGGCCAGCCCCCTTGCTCTGGTGACCTGTCAGGGATCTGGGACTTGCGGTGACAATGGCCAGCGGTGGCAGGAGGCCCCTGCCTGGGTCACCCAGTAAGCGTGGATCCAGCACCAGCAGCTCTCCTTTTCTCTTCTCCCCCACTGAGTCTCCCACCTTCCTTCCCGTTTCCATAAAGCCGGATTAGATGCCCCCCATGTCCCTCCCCCAGCCCTGCACCCCTGGCTTGATCCTGCTTCCCAGTGCCCAGTGCAGGCAGCCAGGCCTCCTGGGAGCTCGTCTTCCCCTCACCGCCTTGCTGAGGCCCAGCCACTTTGGGTGCTGGGGGAGGGGGGGTTTACAATCCCAGCTCTGGGAAAGGCTGAGCAGATTAGTCCCTGTGGGGCCCTGTGCCCAGGCACTGCTACAGGAGGGGACCATTTGGCATGATTTGTCCCTGCTTAAAGGAAATTGCTACAGAGGGAAACCCAGAGTCCAGGCTAAAGAGTCCTCCCTGGACCCCATGGGTGGTGCCAGGCCAGGGGGTCCAGGCCTGGCCAGACGCTCCAGGTCTGTCTGTCCCCACCTGCGGCTGTTCCTTCAGCTCACCTCTGCCGTGGCCCAGCCCCACACTGGGACCAGGCGCCTTCCCCACCCTCGATCACTGCAGTTGGTGGGGCAGACCTACACTGGTTCCCCAAAAGCGGCGGGGGCCTCCCATAGCAGGGGGTCCGCTGACTCCCTTTTGCAGGGCAGAGGATTAGCTTTGCATCACAGACTATGAAGTTGGTCCTCCGAGAAGTGTCATGCCCTCAGCCATGCTGCCAAAAAACGGGGGCCAGACTATGTCACTGAGGCCCAGCAGTGGGGGGAAGGGCAGGGGCCAGTGGGCCGGCTCCCAGCTCCCTCTGCCTTCAGGATGTGCAGCCCTTACTCCTCTCAGCCCCTTTCCCCGGATAAATCAGGCTCTTGTCCTTAGTTTGGGGGTGCAGTGTGGCCCTCCCTGATATCAGTGTCTGATGTGCTGGGTCAGGGGCAGGACCAGGCCCGGCCCCTCTTGGGGGATGGCTTTGCAGGTGGCCCAAGCCCAGCGGTCCCTGTTTACAGCATCAGGGTGTTTGGGGACCTGGGGCCCAGTTCCTCGCATGTCAGGAGCTTGGCAGAATTTGGGGACCCAGCTGAGCAAACAGTGACCGCCCTGCCCAGCCCAGCACCTGGGAGTTGGCTGGCTGCCCAGGGAGGAAAGTGAGCCTGAGCACAAACCGCATTTAGAGATTCCCAGTGCTGGCTTAAATCATTGCTATTTCAACGTTACTTACATATGTACAAACTTAAAACGAGGTGTAAGTGCCTTATGTTTGTAGCTCTTACCCAGTGATAAAGCAAACATAAAAGGTAAATGTAACCAGAGCGCCCATGAACTGACTGATGTCTTGCCTCTGCCTCTCGGGCAGGTTACGCACCTTTGCTGAAGAACTCGGCCTGCTTGGGGCTCCCGGTGCCCACCAAGGCTCCCTCCGCCCCTCCTCTCTCCTGGAGCTGCCACGAGACCTTCCTTGCGCAGCTTGGTGCACAGGGCACCATCTGGCCTCCCCTTGTCCCTTGACCCAGATGCACCTCCTTGGCTTGGGGCCACCTCTAAGCCTGCAGCCCTCACTCTGCTCACCAGCAAATGTGGAATCAGGCGCTGAAATTGCAGCGGACGTGCAGGAGCGCCAGCAAAGCCTTTTGGAGAACCAGAGAGCCGGGTTTTGAAAACCCTGTTCCCCCACCCCCAGCCCCTGGGCTTTGGGACGTGCCTCCACTGCTGCCCTGCCCCACCCCACCCCACCCCACCCCAGCCCCTGCCCCTCCTTCACCTGCCATGTTTTTTCTGCTCCTGGGTGAACCTGGTCTGCAGTTGATAGGCCCAGCAGTGGCCACCCTGGCCAGGGCCAGCCATCCTGCACACTCGTCTCCAGCCACAGCCCTACCCGGGCTGGGGTAGGATACTCCCAGCTGTTAGGGTTAGGCTTTAGAAACCATCACACCAGTTGCTTCGGGGTTGCTGGCCACAAAGCCTTTCTCAGGCATTGGATTATTCCATCCTTACCTGGGAGCCGGAGCCCATCTGCACTTTCTCTGTGAAGACACTCCGAGAGAGTGGGCACCGCCTACATCGGGAGCCCACCAGGGCGGCATGAGCCCTGACGCTGTTCACAGGAGGCTCATCTGTTCTGACGTCGTGTCTGGCCACACCTCTGCCTTCCTCCATGAGCCTAGGTCATTTCTGTCTGCTCTCAACCGACTTGCTGGCTTTTATTTAGGTTTTCAAACATGCCACATTCCCGCCTCAGGGCCTTTGCACAGGCCAGTCCTTCTGCCTGGTCTGCTGTTCTTCCTGTCTCTAGCTAACTCCTAGCTGAACGTTTACTTCCTTAGGGAACTTTTTTCCTAAACCTCCTTCCTACACCTTCCACCAAAATAAAACAAAGGTCCTGGTTCTAATCTCTCCATTAACCCTTTATTTTTAAATGTGTAGCACTTCTTACAACGCTTAAGTATTGTCTAGATTTATTTGTACAAATCCACAGTTTCTCCCCCCGGAGACAGTCCGTGGGGCAGTAGCTGTGTTCACACCGCAGCTTAGGTGTGAACTGTCAGGCCGTGTGGCCAAAGAACAATAGCGCTAGATTCTCCCAGGCTTCCGGTCAAGGCTGAGCTCCGGCCCTGACCTGCAGCCCCTTAATTTATTGTTTTGTCCCTGATTGGAACAGTGTGGACACTGACGCTCTCTCATTCTCCTCCTCAGGCTCTGTGTGCTTCTCCCTTCCCCGCGGCCGCCCTCATGTCACAGCGTGGCCTTGACCTGCCGCCAGGGTCAGGCTGGCCCCGGGCCCGTACTCCGAGCGGCCAGAGCCGACTCCACCAGCTCCGGGGGCTGTTCTAAGGTTTAGGCAGGAGAAGAGAAGCTGCGCCCAGTGTCCTGTGCCCCCTGAAGGCCTTCTCAGCTTTGCGGTGGTTTGCGGGGCATGAGGACCTCTGGACCCCCTTGGGGAGAAGAACGCATTCGCAGAGCCAGGAGTTCATCTGTTTCAGCAAGTCCTGGACTGGAGCAGGGAGAGCAGGGTGTTGGGCTGCCCCCCCCAGGGGCAGAGAATAGCCCTGGGCGGGTGGGGGGTAGGCAATTCAGAATGGGGAGGGGCAGCACTGGGGGTGCTCCAGGCTGCACAGTGCTGAAGACACAGCCTTTGAGCCCAGCCACCTTGTCAGGGCTTATATTGTCCCCCACAGGAGTGCCCGGGCCTGGGGGAAATGGTGCACCGGGACTGAAAGCAGAAAGTTGTCGATGGGAAAATCGAAGGATTTTCCAAGGGGCAGAAACCCTGTTGGTTGATAGTGACTTGTGCAGGGCTGCATTCAAGTGGTGCCCAGATCCCTCCAGCTCAACGCGAAGGTCTTGTGGGCCCATCCCCCACACCACCATGTCCCAACCTATTCCCAGTGGCTGACAGCCCTCTCAGCCGCTGCACCCCCTGGCCATGCTTCAGAGAGGCTTCCGCCCTGGCATGGGCCACGGATGCTTGGTGCCCAGCCACACCGGAGCTGAGATTAGCTGGCAGGCCTTAAGGCCCTGGGGTGGCTGGGAATCAACAGTCTCCAGGCGCTGGACAGGGGTTGCCCTTGGGGCAATCTCAGCACCTCACAACCCTACCACCCAACAAGCCAACCCCTGCCAACAGCACCCGGGGCTCCTGCAGGCAAGACCCAGGGCAGATGACGGGCCGGGGACAGCAGATCCCACCAGGGCTGGATGCGCCTCAGCATCCGGTGACAGACCCATCGCCCCGGTCCCCACCCCCTGGCCCACCCGCGGTCCTCCCCTGTGTCTTGGTCTTCCAGCTGCCAGGACTGGGTCAGGTCCCTCTTTGCTCCCTTCCCTGAGATCAGAGAACTAAGATGGTCCCAAGGAAACCACCAGACACTAGTTCATTTTTTCACCTCCTGGGTTCTTGGGGGTCCCTCGGTGTGTAACCAGCACCCAAGGCTCCTGCAGTGGCCACCCTGACACCTAGTGTTAGAGTTCCGGGGCTCATACCCAACTCGCCCCAGTGCCCCATTTGCGGGGAGCAAGGAGGTACTATATGTTCTCCACCTGTGCATCCCAAGCGGCCACCTTTTGTGTAACGCTGCTTGCCTGGGTAAGGAGCATCGCCTCCCAGGGAGCCGCGTGACAAACCAGTGCTGTTCCAGTTCCAGCCTGCCCCTTCCTGGGGCCCCGCACCTCTGCGCCAGCCTTGTTGGCTTCCTCCAGGCTGCCCGTGGCCACTTGGGAAGGAACGGAAAATAGAAGGCTGATCTCCGGGCTCCGCAGACCCCATGCCCCGGCCCAGCCACTCTCTGCCGCCAGTGCTTCCTCTCAGCCGCCCAAAGCCCCTCGGCTCTGGCCCCAGGGCTGCGCTGCAGAGAACTCCAGGAGGCCCAAGGCATACGCGGTGGGGGAAGCTGCGTGGGAAGCTGACCTGCCCGTGGCCTGTTCGAATAGCCCAGTGGAGAGAAGCACACGTCTGCACACAGCACAAAGGACCTCGCGGTGGTGCTCTCCTGAAAGATGTATTGCTTTCATCAGTTTTTAACTTAATAAAAGTTGTGAAAGTTCTTTGCCTCCTTTGGGCGCTGGTACCAGTCTTGAGGGAGGAAGGCGTGAGCAGGCTCCGATTTCTGCCCCTCCAGCAGCCAGAGCTCAAAATCCATCCTAGCAGAGTGTCCAGGGAGGTGGCGGTGGGGGCCGGCAGCCAGCCCTCCCCAGAGACCCCCGGCCACTAGGTGGAGACCGAACTTCTCTTTCCTCAAATGATTTCAGCTGCAGAAGCCTTTCCATTGATTTGCATGAGAGTAATCCTCTGGAGACCCTGAGCACCAAGTTCTAAATGGAAAATAATTCCATTCATTTCAATAGGCGAGACATTTATTCACCATGAGCCCCTGGTTGACACTCATTTGTGCAAAAATAACCAATACATCATTTAAGGTGGGCCTAACTTCTTAAGTAGTTGACATTTGCTGTCCTACTACAACCTGACAAAACAGTTTCCCCTTTATTAATTAAACATAATGCTGTGTTTGCCTGCCCTTGTTAAGCTTTTTTGTAGCTACTAGGAACTAAAACTGCCTACAGGAAAAACAGGCTCACATCTTGCTTTTAAGGCAGGGGTTCTTAACAAGGGGTCCGTGAGCTTGAATTGAAAATAAAAAATAAAAGTCATTCTCGTGGGACCGTTTTCGTGTGGATGTGATATGTTCATTAAATAAACAGGGTAGTTTGGACTTTCAGGGGTCTGTGGTTTTTCACCTGACTGGCAAAGGGGTCTGTGGAACAAAATAAGGTTAAGAATCCCAGCTTTAAGGCACCCCCCCCCCCGCCACCCCCCCCCAGCGACGTGGGAGAGCTACAGGAGAGCATAAAAGCCGGCCAGCCTGGGAGGCACGTCCTGTTCTGACCTCAGCCACTGCCCAGGGGTCTGTTCTTGGTGCGGCCGGTCACCAAGATCCACATTGGGCTTTAGAAGTGTGAAGAGCTGCCTCAAGTGCTGAGATAGGGGTTGAATTCTCATCACCAAAAGGAATGGTGGATCTTCAAAGTGTGTGTGTAAAACCTCCCAGAGCCAAGGTGCCCTCTCACCTCCCATTATGACCCTGCAGGAGGTAGGGGCTGGGAGGGACAGGCCAGTTCTGCCCCAGTGCGGACCTCCTCTCTGCGCAGGTCCTGGTGCTGGACACTGTTAGAAGCCAGGGGTTGGACTCCCATCAGCTGTAAAAACTGCCAAAACGGTAAGGTAGACGTGTTGCATTTGTACAGCAACAATCTGCGTTCGCGCAATCAAGGCCAATGAAGGCGCCCAGGTTGGCCCAGGCTCCTTCTGTCTTGTTGCTCTGATATATTCATTGCAAGGCTTCCATTCTTTATCTCTCTGTCTCACGTGTCCACCCCAGCTCCTGCCATCTCATCTACATTCCGGATGAGGAAGGGGAGGAGCAGAAGGGATGGACAAGCCCTTTTAAGGGCATGATCCAGAAGTTGCAAGCATGACTTCTGCACACCTCCCGGGGCTAGAATTTGGCCACATCCATAGCAGCTACAAGGGAGGCTGGGAAGGGCCCAGCTAAACTCAGGTGTGGCAAGAAATAGTGAAGGAGAGATGGGTGCTGAGGGCCTAGTGACAGCCTCTGCCCACCTGCCCACTTGGTCTGGGGACAGCTTGCTTACACTGACTGATGACCCCCTGCCTTTCCCTTTGGGAGTCATCCACAGACCTGCGTCCCTTCCAGAGCCGGTCGAGTGTGCCGTGTGCGCTAGCATAGCTCCTGTGGGCTGCTGCCCGCTCACCCGGCGCTTTGCAAAATTGCCTCACTTAGTCCTCTTAACCCCATGAGGGAGGCGTTCTTGTCCCCTTCCTACTAAGGAGGTAGGAGCAGGCCTGGGGAGGTCCAAGGACTGCCCAGCGTCTCACACTTGCAGCAGGACGAGACATCGTGGCATCTGGAGCCAGGCCACATGGGTGGATGCACTCTCAAACGTGTGAGCTTGAATAAATCATTTTTCTTTGCACCTCCGTTTCCCCATCTCTAATGTGGGCTTTACAATGGCAGGTCTAACAAGGAACTGAGATTAATGTATTTCACAAGGCACCAGAAACCATACCTGACCCCGAGGCGACCCTGGATGTTGGCAAGAATGGCCACCATTCCTGCAGGGGTGGAACCAGAGTTTGAAGCAGCCTGTTTACTGCAGGATCAGCAGAGATAGTTCCAAGGTATTTGGCCACCTAAGGGCTGTACTCCGGAAGAGAGAAGGAGCCCACCCACCAGTGATGGGGGCAAGGAGTCCCTGGGAACCTCAGTCCCACGATGACCAAGAGTGGCCTCGTGGGTCCGGGGCCTGGTTCAGGGAGAGGGCAGGTCCCTCAGGCTTCAGCATCTGGGGGGCCCTGCCCGGGCATGCCATGGTTCCAGGGCTGGGCAAGGAGGGCTGGCTCCTCAGCGAGGCTCCCGGCATTCACAGGGCCCTTCCCCAGCCAGGAGCTGGTGAGACCGCAAGCCCAGGCCCATCAGCCCCAACGGCTCGTGGCAACCGTCCCTCGCTCAGCACCCAAAGCTGCAAGTCATCCAATAGAAAAAGAAGGGCTCTTTGAAGAAGCAATTGTCTTTAATGAGTGTGGCTTGGAAAGGGCCCCTGCGGGTTCTTCTGGGTCATTCAGTGGGTTTTGCACAGTTAGATGCTTCCAGGGGAGCGGCTGTAGCTCAGTGGCTGAGTGCCTGCTTCCCATGCATGAGGTCCTGGGTTCAAGCCCCCGTACTTCTTTAAAAAAGAAGCTTCCAAACGCTATCATGTCCCAATCCCAGCTGCCGCCCTCCTCCTCAAGTCTCTCTTGCCCCAGCTTCTCCAACTTTGGGATGTGGCTCTGCCTCATCAATAGTCAAGAAATGGTCTGGAGAGGCCACGGGATTCTTAGCTTGAGGTCAAGGATCAAACCCCAGGGGTCTCTGCCCTTGGATGGCAGAAAACCTTTACTTTCGTTAACCACTAACTGGTCAGAATGGAGGCACGCATCTATTGGTAGCAGCAGCACCTATAGTTTTGTGGATATTCTGATAAAACATTATACAGATAATTTCCTCTGACAGTACAGTCACTGTAGATCTCTTAAAATAGTATTTATGTTAATTATTCTCCAAATTACACTAATTATTAGAGCAGCCACTATACCATGTTACTTAATATGTTAATAAGGAAGCACTACCATTCATATCAGAGTGTTTTGTTTTTTTTTAACATTTTGACAGTATCTTAATATTTGATAGAGTCCTTTGCAAGTCCGTGTGTGAGACTGTAGGCATTTAAAGTCATTCTCCGGAGTCTACAAGGTTTACCCAAAGCTTCGAAGCCCAGATCTGGGGCCCTCCTGTTCACCAGCAGCGCCTCCTGCCCTGATAGGCGCCTGGTTCTCTGGATTTCTTTTCCTTCCTTACCAACCTCTGGCTGGTTCCTCTGGTAAATTCCTCGCAGGTCTCTAAGGAGATTAGATAAGGGAAGGTACCCTTCACCCACCCCACAGGTGCAGGCTGCAGAGGGCAGGGAGGGGCCCAGTTCCCGGGGCTGGGAGTGGCTGTCCTGGCCTGACCCCCTGCCCCTGCCATGTGCCTGAAAGGTTTCCCAAAACTAGCTCTCAAGAAACTTCCCAGCTTACTGATATTCTACCATAGAAATACTATCACTTTAGCAATGGAAGAAATTATATCACTGATGTGGAGACAGTGGCCACGGGAGTTGCTGAAGGCAGGGAGAGGGAAGAAGAGGTGTGATGTGGGGCATTTTTGGGACTTGAAGTTGTCCTGAATGATACTGCAGGGACAGATGCAGGACATCATATATCCTGCCATAACCACTGGATGGACTGGGAGTGTAAACTACACTGTAAACTATAATCCATGCAGTGTAGCAGTGCTCCAGAATGTGTCCAGCAGATGCAATGAATGTAGCACACTAATGAAAGAGGTTGCTGATGTGGGAGGTGTGGTGGGGTGGGCAGTGGGGTACAAGAGAACCTCTTATTTTATTTTATTATTTTTTTAAAGATTTATTTTATTTATTTCTCTACCCTTCCCCCCCATTGTTTGCTCTCTGTGTCCATTCACTGTGTGTTTTTCTGCATCTATTTGCATTATCCAGCAGCACTGGGAAACTGCGCCTCTTTTTTGTAGCATCATCTTGCTGTGTCAGCTCTCTGTGTGTGTGGTGCCACTCCTGGGCGGGCTGCACTTTTTTCATGTGGGGTTGCTCTCCTTGCAGGGCGCACACCTTGTACGTGGGGCTCCCCTACACGGAGGACACCCCTGCATGGCAGGGCACTCCTTGCGTGCGGCAGCACTGCGCATGGGCCAGCTCACCACACGGGTCAGGAGGCCCTGGGTTTGAACCCTGGACCCTGTATATGGTAGATGGACGCTCTATCAGTTGAACCACAACTGCTTTCTTATAATTTTTAATGTAATTTTTGTGTGATTCATGTATCTTTTTAGAAAAAGATAATAAAAAATTTTTTTAAAGCTCAGGGGCTTACACACTGGCTCCATCGTTGAATGTTGTGTCCCCTCCTTGAGCCCCCTCGCTCCCCTTTGCAGAGGAGGGGAAATGATACTCACCTCGTAGGTCAGTAGCATTGACCGCACACGCTCCCTGCGGAGTCACAGGAGAAGACCCCCAGCCCTGGGCCTCGGTGGCGCTCAGAGGAGGCACTTCCCTCCCAGTCTGCTGGGCCTGGAGCAAGTGTGTCCAAACCCTGGCCCCTTAAAAAGGTCAGTGTTCATGCTGATGGAGTCACCCTTACTCAGTTACACCTCCCACAGGCCTGTGAGGGCTCGGTATATACACAGACGAGGAAACCGGCCGGAGAGGCTCAGCCACTTTCCATGCAACTGCAGACCACAGCGTCGGCCCCTGCGCCCAGCCCCCACCCAGGGCCACCGCCCCGCCTTGCAAGGACCTGTTGGAGAAAGCCAGCAGCACCCTGCTGCCCGCACCTGTGCGGAGCAGCCATGGAAGGGCCGAGGAGGGGAGCCATCCTCCTCAGCTCCCTGCACCCCAGGGTCAGAGGGCAAAGGGCACCGGGCCGTCCAGAGAAGCACGGCCACAGCAGCTGGTGGGGCCCTGGGCTCACACAGCCCCACTCCTAACGAGGGGCACCAGAGCCCGTCTCTTCCACTGCCCAGCGCCCCACGTCTCACGGAGAGAAATGGGGTTGACAAAAATTGAAACGTTGCCGAAGTGCACCGAGGCAGCTGTGGCCTGGACGGAGGTGGCCAGCCCAGGGTTCCAGCCCCCAACTCTCCTCACCCAGCAGTTGCCGCAGGGTCAGGCCGCCTTTTCTAACTCGCGGGGATGCCGCCTCTAGGCAAGCAGGGTCCCCGCCAAGCCCACCCCCTCCTGCGATGAGCCTGAGCTCCATTCTGGGGTCAGGGTCAGGCCTCGGCAGGGAACGTGCCTTGGCCCCAGCAGCTGAGCATCAGGGTGCTGCCTGGAGGCCCCACAAGGCAGTGTGAAGGGCACACACTGGAGTCAGGCCAGCCCGGGTTCAGATGCCAGCTCTCCTTCTGAACGTGTTTCCCTTTTAGCCTTGGCGGCCAGGAAGTCCAGAGCCACCTGTGAGGTCCAGGCCAGACCAAGTCTCCACCCTCCTGTTGGCACGTGTGTTTCCTCCTGCTTCCAGGGCCTGGATTTTGTATCGTATGGACCACTCTGTGGAACTGGTTTCTGCAACCAAAGGCCCTCAAATCCTGCTTGGAACGTGAGCGGTCTTAGGCAGCTTGCTTTTCTGCTAGAGACTCTGTCACTGGTGAGGATGGTCTCCACCGGGTCCGGGCCTGGTCTGGTGCCTGAAGGAAGAGCGTCCTGATCCACTGCTTCGCACGGCTCCTGCTGAGCACAGAGGGGCCAGGTCGTCCCTCAGAAGTCCTTCTCCAGGAGACCTTGTCCAGCTCACGGGGTGTGAGCTGGGTTTGCCCAAGCTTGTCTGAACAAGAGTTGGGGCATCTGCCTCTTCCCCGGGTGGAAGCCAAAGCCAGGGCTTCCAACCCTGTGGTGCTGGAGGAACAGGGCAACTCGGGGCTAAAACACGGCTCGAGACCCCTCTGCCCTACCTGTGCCCCCACTCCGCCCTTGCTCCTGCAGGAGGAAGTGGCTCGGGGCCCCCGTTTCTAAAGCCAGGCACCGCAGGCTGGGGTTGTGGGAAATCTCTCCTCTGCCTCAGCCTCCGCAGGTTCCCAGCCGTGGTGCTGCCCTGGCCGCTGCCTTCCCCACCTGCCCTCCACTCTCGTCCTTTCATTTCCCAGAGGATGGCCCTCTCACCCCTCCTGAAGCTCCTGGTGGGGCACGGCCCAGAGAGTAAGACTTCCTGGGACAACTGAAGAATGGGCAGTGCCCAAGGAGCAGGCTGAGCACAAAGAGGGAGCAGCGCCTCTTAGAATTCAATTGCAAACACACGGCCAGGGTCTGTGTCTCTGTGTCTGTCTGTCCATCCACCCTCCTCCTCTCCCTACCTTGCCTCTTTATTCCCCTCTTAGCCTGAATCATGACTCTGAAATGAGATGTTGTCACTGGGATGTAGAGAAACCTCTTTAATTTTTTTTTTTTTAGGAGGTACTAGGACCCAGGACCTCGTACATGGGAAACAGGCACTCAACCTCTGAGCTACATCCACTCCCCAATAATAAGAGTTGGGTTTTGTTTTTGTTTGTTTCTTTCTTTCTTTTTAGGAGATACCAGAGATTGATCCCGGGACCTCGTACATGGGAAGCAGGCGCTCAACCACTTTAGCTACATCTGTTCCCCTGTATTGGGGCTGGTGCCGAAGAGTCCCTGCAGCTCAGATGTCGCATCCAAAATACCCCTGTGTGGGATAAATTAGCTAAATAATACCCACATAGCACTAAAATGCTATGTGAGTATAGCTGCTTCAGAAAAGAGTTTCGCTTTTCCTCAGAAAGTGAAGCACAGAATTACCATATGACCCAGCAATCCTCCTTCTAGATATAAATAACAAAAGAATTGAAAGCAGGGAACTCGACCAGGTATTTGCACACCGATGTTCACAGCAGCATTATTCACAATAGCCAAAACATGGGAAGCAACCCAAGTGGCCATCAGCAGATAAATGGAAAAGCACAATGTGGTATGTACACACAAGGGAATATTATTTGGCTTAAAAGGAATGAAGTTCTGATATATGTGAATGAACCTTGTTGTAATAAGCCAAGACACTAAAGGACAAAGATTGTAGGATTCTACTTAAATGAAATAGCTAGAATAAGCAAATTCATAGAGACAGGCGGTTACAGGGTACTAGGTGTGGGGTGGGAGGAGGAGTTAATGTTTAGTGGGTGCAGAGTTTCTGTTTGGGGTGATGAGAAGAGTTTAGTAATGGATGGTGATGATGCTAGCACCATTGTAAAAGTAATTAATGCCGCTGGACTGTACTCTTCATTTCTCTTCAGTGTGGAATTGCTGGATCATATGGTACCTCTATGTTTAACCTTTTGAGGAATTGCCGGACTGTTTTCTCAAGTGGTTGCACCATTTTACACCCTTGCCAGCAGTGTATGCAGGTTCCCGTTTCTCCCCATCCTCACCAACACTTGTTGTCTCTTTTGGATCATAGCCATCGTAGTGTGTATGGAGTGGTGGCTTTGGTTTGCATTCCAAATGGCTAATGATATTGAATGTCTCTTTATTTACTTATTGGCCATTTGTATATCTTCTTTGGAGAATTGTCTGTTCAGATCCTTGGCCCATTTTTCAATTGGGTTATCTTTTTATTATTGAGTTGTGAGAGTTCTTTATATATTCTATACACAACTCACTTATACAATACATGATTTGCAAATATTTTCTTCCATTCTCTGAGTCGTCTTTTCACTTTCTTGATGGTATTCTTTGCAGCACAAAAGTTTTAATATTTTCATGCAGTCCAATTTATTTATTTTTCTTTCGTTACTTGTGCTTTTGGTATCATACCTTAAAAACCATTGCCAAATCCAAGGTAAAAAAAATTTACCCTTATATTTTCTTTTACGAATTTTCTGGCTTTTGTTTGTATATTTAGGTCTTTGATCCATTTTGAGTTAATTTTTGTGAATGGTGTAAGGAAGGGGTTCATTTCATTCCTTTGCATGTGAAAAGTCAGTTGTTTCAGAACCATTTGTTGAAGGAAACATTCTTACCCCACTGATTTGTCTTAGCATGCTTGTCAGAATCAATTAGATACAAATATGGGGGTTTATTTTTATACTTTCACTTCTGTTCCATAGATTTATATGTTAAACCTTATGCCAGTACCAACCGCAGTGTCTTTTTTTTTAAACATTATTTATCCCCACACTTGCCACTTCCTTGCTGTCTGCTCTCTGTGTCCATTTGCTGTGCATTCTGTGTCTGCTTGTCTCCCTTTGCTGTGTCATCTTGCTATACCAGCTCTTCATGGGCGTGGGCCCTTAGCTCTCCCCGGGCACGGGCCATCTTGCCTTCACAAGGAGGCCCCGGGACATGAACCCAGGGCCTCCCATATGGTAGACAGGAGCCCAATTGATTGAGTCACAGCCGCTTCCCCACAATGTCTTGATTACAATAGCTTTGTAGTAAGTTTTGAAATCAGGAAGTTTGGATCCTCCAACTTTGTTCTTCTTTTTGTCACTGTTTTGGCTATTCTGGGTTCTTTGCATTTCCATATTAAATTTAGGATCATCTTGCCAATTTCCAAAGAAAAAAAAAGCCAGCAGGGATTTTGATAAGGATTTCATTGAATCTGTGGACCAATTGGGAGAATATTGTCATCTTAATAGTTTTAAGTTTTCTGACCCATGAGCTTGTGATGTCTCTCCATTTATTTTGGTCTTCCTTAATTTCTCTGAACATTTTCAGGGTGTACATTTTGCTCCTATCATGTCCTCTGCCAGGTCCTGGGAGTGACGAGCTAGGCAGTCTGGAGGGTGGGGACAGGCTCGGTTCCAGGTCCTGTGCGAGCACCAGCCCTTGGTACCTTTCATCCTTCAGTGCGGGTCTTTCTCTGGACTCGAGGACTTCCTCATATGCACGCACTGGTCAGCTCTCTCAGGAATGCCCATTGCTGGATCTGCCCTCTGACCCCTCACTCCCTCGCCCTTCTTTGCCGAGTCTGGGATGCCATGCAGGGAGCTGACTTCCCCTGCCTCGTGTTTGTGCTAACACCAGGAAGTCCTTCACTTACACCTTGTGATAAAGGTAACGGAAAAATAAAATAAAATAAATATGCCAAATGGGCCATAGTGATTATAATCTGATGATGTTATCTCATAATCTGTAACAAATAGTCCACAACAGTGTGTTGTGTTGGTGAAGGGTTGTTGTATGGGAATTCTACACATGTGCACAACTTCTGTAATTAAAAAATATTTTTAAAAAATTAAATAATAAAATAAAGGAACGGCACAGCTGTTGGCTGTGCACCCGTCTTCCCCACATCCCTGGACAACCTGTAGGGATACAATGACTTCTGATATAATGAAACTGGCAAGTGACTCAGGCATCTTTCTGCTAGCATCCCTGAGATGACGAGTGGCTCTACAGGAGTGGGCTGCAGCCCTCCAGAGTTTATCTTCCTTTGTGGAGGAAACAAAACCCCCACAGCTTGGCTACTCCCTGCATTGATCATGCATGCTCAGATTTCTGACCATGCCCTTGAAGCAAGCCCATTGGTTGCACCGTGTATACACAGATGCTATGTGGGACCTCTTTAGTGGACTGCAGGGGGTCAGGGGGTTGGCTGCAATCATTACCCCAGACTGGCCTGATCACCTGCTTGTCCTGCCAGTTCTAGCTCCCTTGGTCTCCCCTTTCGGTGCTAATTCTTTAACACAGTTAGTTATCCTTGCTCATTCTGAGTTTTCCTCCTTGACTATCAAGCCCTGTGACAATTTTAAGGTTCCCCTTGACTTCTCAGATCATTCTGCTTTGTCTGATGTCCAATATCTTAAACTGTTATTTCACGTTTTGTTTGTTTTTTTTTTTGGTTACTTCAAGTGAGATGGTAAATTGTCCCTATTACTCCATCTTGGCTGGAAGCCGAAGTTCCTGCTACAGTTGACTTTGACTTATTCTATCTATACTTCCTACATTTTCTCTAATAAACATAATCCTTTTAACCAGGAAAAACAAATGTTAAAAATGGCCCTCTGTTCTTAAGAGTGAAAATTTAGAAATGCCTAACTTCCCAACAATGGGATAGCCCTAATGTGGAATATTAAGCACCCAATGTGCAAAAATGTGAAATAGTCTATAAGTCTCTGCTTAAACCATAACTTTCACTTTGGAAAAAAAAAAGTGTGTGCACAGAAGACATTGGATGTTAATGAATTAATAGGTAATTTACTCTTGGTGGTGGAATGGCAGGTTTTTTAAAAATTCTGCACTTGTTCTCAGGGAACATAAATTAGCATATTAAATAACAAGCACATCCCAAATGTTAAGCCAATACCCTTGCAGAGCAATGGTTAACACGAGGCCAGGAGAAAGGTGGATGGGAGAGGATGCGGGCATGAAAGAGCAGGTGGGCTGGGGCAAGGAAGACGCCTGGAATCCTTGGTGGGGGGGAAGTCAGCTGGAAGTTGGCACTAGAACCTGGGACTTGCAGGCAGGGCTCATGTCATCCGAGGTTGGCCCAACTGGAGTGAGTTGGGGTCCCGTCTTCTCACCCCACCACTCTTCATTGCTTTTGGAGGCCCCCGCATTGTTTCCTTAAGGTCGGGCACAGTCCTTCTTGGGCTGGCTCCTCCCTTGCCCTGTCTCACTCTCCCTCATGTTTACCCTGCTGCCTGGCAGCCTCCCATGGGACTCAAGGCCCCAAGGAGAGATGTCAGCCTTCAGCCCTGGAGCCCTGGGCATGCAAAGCTCAGGCGTTCATCAGACGCAGCGCTGGCTCCCCTTAAAGGGAAGCTCTCCATCAGGGTCTGGGACAGAAGATCAGAGAAGAGGAGCACGTTGGTTGGTTGGAGACAGAGGGAGGGTGCCTGAACTTCAGAAAAGAAGTTGATTTCTGGGATCATCCAGCTTAGTAGTTTTCAATTTCAACTGCGTGCTGGAATCACCTGGGGAGCATTAAATCCCGATGCTGGGGCCCCAGCCTAAAGATTCTGATGCAATCAGGTGTGGCCTGGGCCTGGGGGGTGCTTAAAGCTCCCCAGGCGACTCTAATGCACAGCCAAGCCTGAGAACCACTGCTCTAGTCCAACCACCCCACTTTGTTCAAGGCCGTGCAGCCCTTCGGGGACAAGTTGGAGCACACGACAATGGTAACAAATACCTATGCGGCATTTACTCTGTGCTCTGAAACTAGAGCTCAGTGACTTGCCCTCGTTCTTGGAGCTGCTGAGCCCTGGTTGTAAAGAGGCCAAGGTTCCTGGAGAATAACTTACAGAACAAGAGCAGGATTCCACTAAGAGAGCCTTTTTGCAGAGTAGAAAGAACCCCACTGCACCAAGGAGGTGGAATACCCAGAGCTGCTTCCTACCTTCATTCTTTCCTCTTCCTCCCTGCCCCCCTCCTTTGTGGGTACATTAGGACACACCCAGAGGCTCAAACTTTAGGAAGCATAAAATCCCCAAGGAGTTCAAGAAGGCAAATTCTCTGGATTCAAATCTTGAGTTTCTGACTTGTCAAACCTGGCGTTGGGCCCGCGAATATGCATTTTTAACAAGCAACCCAAATAATTCTAATGCAGGAGATCCAAAGACCGCACTCTGGAAAATACTGGTCTAAGGGTAAAATCATGGGTCTCCAAGCCAAAAAGGCTTGAGTTTGATGCTGATTCCAGCTGGGTCAGTTACTTAACTCCTTGTTTTTTGATTCTTTTTTCACTTAGTTCTTTGAACGTTAGTGCTGTTCTCTGAATGGGGCACTAGTAACCCCGCACCATTCCCCCTCACCCCCAGGATATTAGGTTCAATTTGATCTTAGCTGTGAGGTTCCTGTGGCCTCCAGGCAGTCGGGCTTACCCTTCTTGCTCTTGGGCCCTCCATGGGGAGCTCATTCCAAAGAAGACAAAACACTGACAAATGGGCTGACCCAGATAAATCTGAAACCGAGTAGATTCCCCAGGTCACAGCGAATGCTCACACCCGGCAGGCCCATCATTAAAGGAAACATGGGGCACCTTTCTTGAGGATCCAGGTCTTCATCTTTCAGTCATTTCCTGCGGAGCAGACAATGGTTTATCTTACGACTGTATGGAGTAGGTGATGTCCTCTCCACTTTACAGATGAGGAAGTTGTAGCTCACACAGGAGCAGGGAACCAGGTGAGAACCTGAGTCTCTCTGCTTCCCAGCTCAGTGGCTTTGAGTCTCCCAGCCTGCCTTTCTGGGGGCTGCTCTCATCACCAGCGAGGATGGGTGAGACACCCCACACACTGGTTTGAGGTGAGGGCAGAGTCACCTGGTCCCCTTTTGGCTGTAAGATCTAGTGGAAGTTGGAGGTCTGCTGCTTTGTTGGGGAGAGGGCGGAGCTGCCCTCCCAACCCCTGCTGCGGGTCTTGCGGGGAGAGCCTTCCCTGTGACAACTAGCCCAGGTCCGTTCTCCAGACTCCACCCTGCTGGCAGAGCCCTCTGCCTCTTCCAGGCCCCTGGGACAAGTCCTCCTGCCCCTTATGGTCCCTGTGGCAAGTGGATGGGGAGGAGTGAAGCTGGGGGAGGGGGTCTTGAGTGCCTTTCCAGGGCGGGGCTGACCGTGGGGGGAGGCTAAGCCAGCAGCAGAGCTGGGGTTGGTTTAGTGGTCCTTTGGTTCGGTGGGAGCCGGTACACCCAAGACCTCCCTGCCTGGGCCACCCTGAGGTCCACTGGTTCCACACTGGGGTAAGAGGTACTGGCAGGTCTGGGCTTGAGACCTGGCTGGCTGAGTGCTCAAACCTTTGAGTGCCACTTCCTAACCCATATGAGTGGTTGAGGACACAGGGCTGGCATCCAGTCGGGGTGCAGAGCTGTCAGCCAGTTATCTATTCCATGGCCGTTTACCAGGGGCCATGGGTGGAGGGTGTGTGCTGTTCTAGAAACTGTGTGAAGCTCTCATGTCTTCACAACCCAGGGAGGCAGGAACTGCCTTCATCCCCATTTTACAGACGAAGAAACAGAGGCACAGAGAGGCAAGTCATTTCCCCAAGAGTAACAGTTTTGAAGTGGTTTGCAAAGCAGGGGTTCAAACGGGGCAATGTGGCTCCAGAACCTTTTTCCCCAGGCTAGTTGGGGAGAGGGGCCATCACTACAAGGTAACAGTAGTGCCAACAGGACCAGTGTGTTTGAGGTGCTGAAGGGCTGGCAGGAAGGAGGTTTGCCTTGGCATTCAGGGTAGGCTTCCTGGAGGAAGTGACAATTAAGCCAAACCATGTGAGGGGGGTAGGGAACAGGTGTTGTGAACCACAGATCAGAAGGCATGTTCCATGAATGAGCAGTGCTGGAGCTGGGATGTGTCTGGGAGGGGCAGGACAGGAAGCTGGAAGGATGAGTGGACTTGGAATTGCATTGAATGCCATGGTAAATTTCCTGGGCTTTCTCCTGTAGCCAGCTGGCGGTAGTCCAAGGATTTCTATTAGGAGATGCACCAATTCCAGTTCACAGGCTGTTAGGAAAGTCAGGTGGGCAATGGCCAAGGATGGAACGAGTTGGGCTGTGGGGCTGGAGGCATGGAAAGAGGCGTGAGACTTGGCCACATTGTACTGGACATGTAACCAAGGGGGGTGGGCAGGGGGAGTGGGAAATGAGAGCCTTGACTTTGAGCTTCTGCCCCTGGGTCCACTGGCACCTGCAGTTCTGGGGACAGGGGACTGAAGAGGGGCAGGAAGGGAGCTGTGGCAGGAGTGGAGAACTACCTTGCTCTGCACAAGCTGACTTCAGTTGCAGGCAGGAGGTGGCGATGAAGTCAGATGGGCCGTGGCATTCAAGGCCTGGGGGGCATGTGCCCTCAGCCCCTCGGCCACCCTCCGTGGTGAGAGAGCAGGGGCTCCCTTTAATCTTGGAGCGGGATTGCACACAGCGGGGTGCTGGTAAATGTCTATCAACCAGGGCTCTAGGAGGAGAGAGCCCTGCTTTGTAGCATTTCCCCATCTCTGTGGTGTCCGTACTCCCGTCACGACTGATTTTCAAGCTTCCGACATGAAGTCACAGAAAGCAGAGTTGGCAGAGGAGCCCTGGAGCACCCCATTGTCTAGCACCTCCAGCCCAGGCACAGGTCATAGTGAAGAGGGGTAAGATAACAACAAGTGTCAACTCTTGAGTATTTAGTACCTTTCTCTCTAATATATTTGCATCATTTTAACTTTTGAGAACAGTTGTGTTTAACAACCAGCTTGCACAATCCCTGAAAATAATCTCAGAAGCTGGTGCAGGTCGACTCCAGAACGCTGCTGGCTGCAGGTTCCTCAAATCCCTGAGGGGATCGGGAAGGAGCCTTGGTTGGGTGTATGCTGTGTGCTGGGCACTTCACATAAGCTTTCGAGTCTGGTCCTTGCCATCCCACTTTATGGAAGAAGGGACTTGGGCCAAGGAGCTTATCCTGCATCCCAGCCAGCTGGGAATCAAATCTTTGGGTGTTCCTTCTGTGGCCGCCGGTGACCCAGAGGACCCCAGAGCAACCGTCGGCATTAGCTCTGTGCAGATTGCAGGTGGCCTGCAAGCACTAGGATGGTCGGCTGAAAAGTCATGGGATGTGCCTCCTGGAAAAGAGCCTTGTAGACCCTTCCAAAGGTGTGCCAAAGGAGGGAGCTTTGATGGGCAGAAAAACAATCCGCGATTTCATGGGGTTTTAGGAAGTCAACTACTGACAGGCCCAGGCTGACAAAGTCAAGGAACTTTGGCTGTTCAGCAATTTCGGGGTACCCAACATTTGGTAATTGTCTCACTTAATTCTTGCTAACAGTTCCACGTAGCAGACGTTGCACACTGTTGTAGGAAAGTGAGGCTTACGGATGTTAGGTACTAGTCCAAGTTCACTCAGTCCAGTGAGGGGGGACATGAGCCCATGACTGACTTCAGAGCCAAGGTCTGAGCATCGTCCTCTAGGGAAAGGGCACAGCTGTGCCCCTGTGCCTGGAGCAATAGGAGGTGCAAGCCACAGCCTGGCTCCCTGGCCCGGTGGGTCCCCTGAAGGTGGCATCAACAGGCCTGGCTTACTCTCCATGGCCTGTTCTTGGGGTGTGTTGGGGAAGCTGCAATACAAGCTTCTCTAAACTCTACTAAAGCCTGTCCTGCAGTTATTCACTCACCGACTTGTGAGCCAAGCCTGGGGTCAGGCACCGGGCAGATGCAGCTGAAGCCGCAGCTCCCACCCTTGGGGGCAATACCAAAGCCTCACTTCATGTTTCCAGTCACTGCCCTGGAGTCTAAGGTCCTTGGTTTCCTATTTTAACATGTTGAAAGGCTTGAAGAGCAGGCAGGAGTATAAAGGAGGAGCGCCATAAAGACACCAAATTATCTGTCGTAATCTTCCTGTGGCTTCCAGGACAAAGCGTTTAAGTTCTTCTGCCCTAGTGGTTCAGGGAAGAGAGAAAGGTGGTGGAGTTCTGATGCAGGAAGTGAAAGAATGAGACAAGAGAGGGAAGGAATGGTGATGGGCCCTAAACTGAGGGTGGCAGCAGCTGGAGAAGGCCAGTCCTGGAGAGCCTGGGTGTTGTGTGCTCTGGTCACTTGGATTGAGGAGGGCATATCCATCCATTCTCCCACCTACCCACCCCTTCCTCATTCACACTAAGCTCTGAGCCAGGCCCTGTGCTGGGGGCTGCTGACAGGTGATGGAGACCTTTTCTGCCCTCTAGGAGCTCCTAGTGTAGGAGATAGAGGTTAAGAACACAAATCCAGAGGCTGCTGCCATGACAAGGTGTACCTCCTGCAGCAACAAACATGCTTTAAGAAATATGTGCTGGGCCATGCCAAGAATTCAATGTCTTTCACCTCATCTAAACAGCACAAATCCACAAGGCCGATCATTCCCTTTTAAAATATATATATATATATACTTAAAAGAAGCTTTAGATTACATAAATTACATAAATTAGATTACATAAATGTTACATAAAAAATAAGGGATCCCCATGTGCCCCAGTCACTCCCCCTCCCACACTTTCCCACATCAAGGACATCCCTCATTAGTATGCTACATTTGTACAATTGATGAACACATATTGAAACATTGCTACTAACTGGATTATAGTTTATGCTCTGTCCTGCACAATTTTGTAGGTTATGACAAAATATACAATGCCCTGTATCCATCACTGTAATGTCATGCAGGACAATTCCAATTTCCTGAAAATGTCCCCATTTTATACCTATTCCCTTTCCGATCCCTCAGAACTTCTGGTGGCCACTGCCTTTATATCAATAAGAGTTCTTCCATTGCTGGCCCATGTGCAAGCTGACGTGCACAAGGAGTGCCCTGCCACTCAGGGGTGTCCCCCGCGTAGGGGAGCCCCATGCACAAGGAGTGCGCCCTGTAAGGAAAGCCGCCCAGCGCGAAAGAAAGTGCAGCCTGCACAAGAATGGCGCTGCACATATGGAAAGCTGATCCAACAAGATGATGCAACAAAAAGAAACACAGATTCCCGTGCCACTGATAAGGTTAGAAGCGGTCACAAAAGAACACGCAGCAAATGGACACAGAGAGCAGACAACTGGGGGGAGGGGGAGAAGGGAAGAGAAATTAAAAATCTTAAAAAAAAAAAAGTTCTCCCATTGCTGGAATAACAAGTATAGTAGAATAAGTCTACTTTAGTCCATTGTTCATTCTCCAATCTTGAGGATTTTTGGGGATGATAATGCCCACTCTGCTGCTAATTGAGAGGGGGCTTAGATCCTATGGTGGCAGATGGATGGAACTATCTTGCTTGCAGTTGTAGGCTTTCTCTGTTCCTTGGGATGGTCATTATCCATCATCTCCTTGTTAGTTATCCTGGGTGAGTCCAATGAACTGGAGAGTAGGTGTTGTAATTCTGCTGTAATTCAGGGCTCAACTGGCACATGAACAGATCAAAAGTTTAAGTCTCTGGGACATATATTTATCTCGAATAGTGCTAATTATAGGTTCAAGTAAAAGGGGCAGAAGAGCGAGATGTAGAGAATCTATAAATGAGTCTAACTCTGTTACACTGGTCTGTTACAGTGGACCAAAGTAAGGTCCACTGTCAGATGCCAGCTTCCTGAGCTGTCTGCTCTGCGTATAGTTTCTGAATGTCTCTAGAGCCCTCGGGAGCCCCTCTGTTTGAGGCATTGTTTACTTAGTCAATGGGATCCTGCTGAGACTTGCATAAGCATAACCTCTGCAATGACCTCCTAACTCACTTTGAAGTCTCTTAGCCATAAAAACTCATTTGTATTTACCATTTCCCCCCTTTTGGTCAAGGTCTGTTTGCAGATGCATTACTAGTTGGTGCTTGATAATAATTCCTTGGTGACAGGGAGGGTCATCCCCAGGAGTCCTGTCCCATGCCCAGGGGTGGGGGGTGGTAGAAGGTAGTAAGTTTTATATGCTGACTTTGGCTTAGAGGCCACATTTGAGCAGCAACAAGAAGGCTTTCAGGAGGTAACTCTTATGCAGTATATAATACTAGGCTAAGTTTCAATTTCACAAGAAAATGTTCCTAAGTACAATCATCAATATCAAGGGCCCATTGCAATGGTCTGTCTTCCTTCACTAGGCACTGTCCTTGCACTCCGGGTTCTTGCTGTCCTATTAGAGAATGTAGCAGAACTCCCCAGGATGGGAATTCAATATTCTTTCAGTTATTGTGTGGCTCTCCACCCACCAAGACTGCCCCCATGAACACCTGAACATATTCTATGCCTTAGAGGCCTGCCCCAGGTGAACCCCTTTCCATGCATCCCCCATCACTGACACCCTGCACCAGTGATCTTCTCCTGGCACTGTTGTGACCCTTCTGTGATCCAAAACCTCTTTAAAAATGAAGGCAACAAAATAACCAAATAAAATTAATAAGAAAATGAGAATTTAAAAATAACCAATAAAACACAAAAAAATTTTAAATTTGAAATAAAATTGATTTTTTTAGACATTGTGTTTTTCATTACTGTAAGATCTGTTGTCCTGTATGTACAGTGGCGTTTTCTTCCATATATTCCCCTAGTCTTTTTTTTTCATTTTATCTTCAAAGAAGCTTTAGGCTACAGAAGAGTCACATAGAGAATATAGAGGATTTACATATAGCCAATGCCCTCCCCCTTTCCCTTATTAATATTTTACACGTGGATGGTACATTTGTCACAGTTGATGTACAAATATTGAAGCACTGCTACTAACCATGGTCGATGGTTTACGTTTTGGATAGTACACTTGCATAGGTTTTGACAAAACTTGAAGTTGCCTGTATCCATTATTGCAAGGTCATGCTAAACAATTCTAATGCCCTAAAAATGCCCTACGTTCCGTCTATTCTTCCCTCCCCTTGGAACCTACAGTAACCACTAAGTTTCCATTTTTGAAGAATAAGATTCATAGTTACTTGCAGTTATATTGAGGGTTTGACATATTGGTCTGCTTTCTTTTTATCTGGCACTGCCTATGTTCTCCAGGGACTCTTGTCCCTCTATCGAGAGTCTGGTATTTTCTTCATTGTGTGGGTCTCCATCCACTGCGAGAACACTCTATGACAAGAAGGGCACATACATGTTCCACAGAAGCCTGCCCCAGGTGTGCCCTGTCCCACACACCCTCCTCCAACACCCTGCACCAGTAGCCCTCCCCCCCATATTCGCCCTTTTGAAAGAAACAAGTGGACGCACAGGAGTTCACTTGCCCAAGGTCACTGAGCTCAGGTGGCAGGGCCGGAGTGAGCCCAGACAGCGGGCTCATCTGCTCCCACCCGGGTGCTTCCTAGCCGCTGTCCCCAGCGCTTGCAGACAGAACGCGACCCCGGCTTGGCCCCCTCGGCGGTGCAGGAGGCATCGTTTCCGAAGGCCGGCGCCCCTCTCCTTTCCCCTGCAGCCCAGGAGAACCGAGACCGCGGCGAGGCCTGCGAAGATCAAGGTTGCCCAGGCAACTGCCCAGCTTCAGCGCCGACGCGGGGGGCCGGGGGCCGGGGGCCGGGGTGGGGGGCTGGGGGGCAGCGCGGGAGGGAGGGAGCGAGCAGCAGGCCGGGCCCTCGGCGGCCGGTTCCCAGGGGCCGTTCGAGGAGCTCCTCCGCGGACCCCGTCACTTCTCCGCCAGGCTTTCCCGGTCTCTCGACGCGGCCAGTCCAGACAGTTTCCCAGGAGGAAGGAGAGCGACACAAAGGCGCCTGGCGGGAGGGGTAGCCCAAACTTTATCAGACCCATTTGAGGGCTGCAGGGGAGCAAGAAATTATCATACGAAAGAGAGAATGTAACTCGCAGACGAAACGCCGCGGGAGGCAGCGGAGGCGGGGGTCTGCCTTTCGCGCCCTGCACCGGAGCTTCCAGCACCACCCCCTTTCTAGGGCCCCGCCCGCCTAAACCACCGGGGCAGGAGAACCTCAAAGCTGTCTCCTGGAAGCCGCGGGAAGGGACGCGGGAGCTCGCCGTGGGTAGTTCCAGGGCGAGGGCCCCAGCCTGAGGTGGAGAAGGTGGTGGCGCGCGGCGACGCACGTTCCCCAAAGCCGGGGGCACACCGCTTTCTCACTCGCCGCTTCACTCAGGCCCCGGGGACCGCCCTGCTCGGCTTTCCCTCGCGGGGAGGGGTGGCGATCGTCAAAGAGAAGGTGGCCCCTTTTCCATGAACCACTCCTCCAGGCTTGCGCGCAGCGCAGAGGCGCTGGGCACAGCAGGGTCCCTCCGGAGCCGGCTCAGAGAGTGACACCCCCCCCCCCCCCCCCGGAAGGGCCATCTAGTATTCCTGGAGCCCTCGGCGCTCGGTTCAGCCGGAGGACAGCAGCCGCCTGGCTCAGGGCCAGTTGCAGGGCAGGGTCTGGAGCGAGGCTGTGGGAACTTCCCCTGCGCCTTTGCGGAGGGCATCTGGGTGGGCTGAGTGCCGCCTGGGCCCCGGCCAGCGCGGGCTATTCGGTGCGGCGTGGGGAGCGCTGACGCTGCAGCGGCCGCCAAGGGCCGTAAGGGAGAAAAGAGCTCAGTGTTCCTCTGGCTTCTGGGGAGGCAGCTCTTGCCAGGGCTACACAAGGCTCTCTTGAGAAATCCGCACTTCCAAGTTCCCTGAAAAGGGAGATGCTTCGTGTTGTCAAAAGAACAGCGACTGCAAACAGAAGAGAGCTTGACGGTATAACACGCAACAAACTGGGCAACGCTAAGCAAAAGCAGGTGTTCCAAAGAGTTCAGGGGAGCACTAGGAATTTATAGTCTGTACAAGAGGGAAGTGGCGGTTTATTGGAACATTGAGGCAGAAGGAAACTCGTCCGACACTGATTGCTTAGAGCTTAGGCATCGTTCGCTTGCCTTGTTTCTGTCTCGTTCTCCGCGCTGTGCGCCCCTGAAGTCTGACTGTGTCGGCATGGGGTGTCCCCCTTGTGTGCTTCCTCCCAGGGCCTGAACGTCAACTTAGGCTTCCTTTCTTGTTTTCCCCTTTTTATCAAGATCCTTGGCAGAAAGCCTTGCTGAGGGCTGACTTAGTGCTGTCCCACGGTGCTAGGGGGATGTCCTAGGTGTCCACACAGCTGGAAAAGTGCAGTGTCCGGTCCCACGGAGGAAGGAATATGTTACGGCACTACGGCCAATTGAGGCAACCCTGGGAAAATGGATTCCATCAGAGGTCAGCGACAAGATTTCTGAAAGACACAAGAGTAATATTATTCTGGGGCAAGGCAAAAACATTTTGAGGTAAGCCAAGGTGTAATAGTTACCAGAGGTTTTGTCACATAAGGCGTCATAAGGGCAGACCTCAAGATCAAAAGCCTGGCTTACCAGCATGCTGACATTCTAGAAATAAAACATTGAATTTAAGTTACTATGGTAAAGGGAAGCAGACTTGGCCCAGTGTATAGGGCGACCGCCTACCTCATGGGAGGTCTGTGGTTCAAACCCTGGGCCTCCCTGACCTGCGATGAGCTGACCCATGCAGAGTGCTGATGCGCGCAAGGAGTGCCATGCCACGTGGGGGTGTCGTCCCCCCCCCCACGTAGGGGAACCCCACGTGCAAGGAGTGTGCCCTGTAAGGAGAGCCACCCAGCGCGAAAGAAAGTGCAGCCTGCCCAAGAATGGCCCTGCACACAGGGAGAGCTGACACAACAAGATGACACAACAAAAAACACACACAGATTTCCGGTGCTGCTGATAAGGATAGACGCGGTCACGGAAGAACATACAGCAAATGGACACAGAGAGCAGACAACTGGGGGGGGGGGGCGGGTAGGGGGTGGGAAGGGGAGAGAAATAAATAAAAAAATAAATCTTAAAAAAAAAAAGATACTATGGTAAAGATAAGGAAGAAAACATTGACAGTGTTTGAAATATGCTCCTAGTACAGTTTCCCCAAGATTCAACCAGCTAATTAAATCCCAAACCCTGGGAGTCCCTCATTCTTGCAGTATCTGAATCTCTTCTGTGATGTCTTTAATGTTTTGTTCAGTTTGCCAGATTGACTAGCATAAAAGCGGCATTGTTCCCCTGAGAGTGCACCTGTCCTGCCTCGCTGAACGGAGAGGATATGAAGTACCCTACGGTTTTGTGGGGCAACCTTCACTAGGCTATCTCCCTTGAGTTGAAAGTTCTCTAATGCCTCGACGGTTATTAGTAAAGGTGCCCTCAATAGTTTTGGCTTATTTTTTTAATTACAAAAGTTGTTGGATTATAGAAAAATCATACACAAAAAAATCATACAGAGTTCCCATAGGCCACCCTCTTAATCCTTTGCATTAGTGCAGTGCATTTGTTACAATTCACGAAAGAACACTTTATAATTGTACCATTATATGGTACCATTTTGTCTGTCATTTACAACAGGGTTCTTCATTTTTATTCTGGTAATATATATACAACATAAAATTTCTCCTTTAAGTCACATTCAAATACATAATTCAATGTTGTTGGTTACACTTAAAACCTGCTACCATCACCACCATCCCTTACCAAAACTTTACAGTCAACCCAAATAGACACTTTGTATAATTTAGGCCTTAACTTTTCAACTTCCACTCTGCCCCCTGGTAATCTAAATACTAAACTCTCGGCAGCAGACTTGGCCCAGTGGTTAGGGCGTCCGTCTACCACATGGGAGGTCCACGGTTCAAACCCCGGGCCTCCTTGACCTGTGTGGAGTTGGCCCATGCGCAGTGCTGATGTGCGCAAGGAGTGCCCTGTGATGCAGGGGTGTCCCCTGCGTAGGGGAGACCCACGCGCAAGGAGTGCGCCCTGTAAGGAGAGCTGCCCAGCGCGAAAGAAAGTGCAGCCTGCCCAGGAATGGTGCCGCACACACGGAGAGCTGACACAACAAGATGACACAACAAAAAGAGACACAGATTCCCGTGCCACTGATAAGGATAGAAGCGACCATAGAAGAGCACACAGCTAATGGACACAGAGAGCAGACAACTGGGGGGGTGAGGGTGGGGGTGGGGAGAGATATAAATAAATAAATAAATAAATCTTTAAAAAAAAAAAAGATAAAAATAAATACTAAATTCTAACCCTGACTTTGCTTATTCTAATTACTTCAAATCAGTGATGTCATAAAATATGTCATTTTGTGTGGTTTATTTCACTCAATATGACAGCTTCAAGGTTCATCCATGTTGTCGCATGTATCAGAACTTTGTTCCTTTTTAGGGCTGAATAATATTCCATTATGTGTATACATGCATCTTATTTATCCATTCATTGGTTGGACACTTAAGTTGCTTCCATCTCTTGGTTACTGTGAATAATGCCCCATATGAACATCGGTATGCAAATATCTGCTTGAATCCCTGCTTTCAAATTGTTTAGGTATATACCTAGAAGTGGGATTGTCGGGGAATATGGCAATTCTGTACTTAACTTTCTGAGGAACTGCTCTCTTCCACAGCAGCTGTACCATTTTACATTCCCACCAGTAATGAATGAGTGTTCCTATTTCTCCCCTTCCTTTGCCACACTTGTAATTTTCAGGTTTTTTGTTTTGTTTTGTTTTAATAGTAGGCAGTCTAGTGGATATGAAATGGTACCTCATTCTGATTTTGAATTACATTTCCCTAATATCTAGTGATGCTGAGCATCTCTTCATATGCTTTTTGGCTATTGGTATGTCTTCTTTGGAGAAATGTCTATTCAAGTATTTTGTCTTTTTTTAAAATTGGTGGCTTGTATTTTTCTTGTTGAGTTGTAGGCTTTCCCTTATATATTCTGGATATTAAACCCTTATTGGATATGTGGTTTCCAGATATTTTCTCCCATTGAGTAGATTGTCTTTTTGCTTTCATGACAAAGTCCTTTGCACAAGTTTTAATTCCAATGAAGTCCCATTTGTCTATTTTTTTTCTTTTGTTACTTTTGCTTTAGGTGTACAATCTAAGAAACCACTGGCTACCAGGGTCCTGAAGATGCTTCCTATGTTTTCATCTAGGAGTTTTATAGTTTTGATTCTTATATTTAGGTCTATGGTTCATTTTCTGTTGATTTTTGTGTATGGTGTGAGATAGGAGTCCACCTTTATTCTTTTGTGCATGGAGATCTAGTTTTCTCAGCACAATTTGTTGAAGGTACTAGTCTTTCCCCATAGAGTGGACTTAGAACCCTTGTCATAAATCACTTGGCTGTAAATATGAGGGTTGATTTCTGAACCCCCAATTTGATTCTATAATCTATATATCTCTGTCCTTGTTCCAGTATCATGCTGTTTTGATTGGTGTGACTTTGTGATATGTTTTAAGTTTGGGATGTGTGAGTCTTTCAACTTTATTCTTCTTTTTCAAAGTGGATATAACTATTTGGGATCCCTTACCCTTCCATGTAAATTTGATTGGCTTTTTCATTTCTGCAAAGAAGTCTATTGGAAATATGATTATGTAAATTGACATCTTAATAATATTTAGTCTTCTAATCCATGAACATGGAGTGTCTTTCCATTTATTTAGGCTGTCTTTGATTTCTTTTAACAATGCCTTGTAGCTTTCTGTGTATACGTCCTTTCATTCTTGGTTATATTTATTCCTAGATATTTCATCCTTTTAGTTGCTATTATAAATGGAATTTTAAAAATGTCTTCTTCAGATTACTCATTACCAGTATATAGAAATGCTACTGTCTTTTACATGTTGATCTTGTATTCACCACAGTGCTGAATTCGTTTATTACTTCCAATAGCTTTGTTCGTTTTAAGGATTTTCTATATATGGGATCATATCATCTGGAAATAGGGAAAGTTTTACTTCTTCCTTTCAAAGTTGGATGCCTTTTAACACTTTCTCCTGCCTAATTGCTTTAGCAAGAACTATCAGTACAATGTTGAATAACAGTGCTAACAGTAGCCAACCTTGTCTTTTTACTGATCTTAGTGGGTAAATTCCAGTCTTTCACCATTGAGTACCATGTTAGCTGTAGGTTTTTCATAGATGCCTTTTTCATGTTGAGGAGGTGTCCTTCTATTCCTAGCTTTCTAAGTGTTTTTTTAGAAGCGTGCTGGATTTCGTCAAATGCCTTTTCTGCATCAATTGAGATGGTAATTTTTTCTTCCCTTTGTTCTGTTAATGTGGTATATTACATTTATTAATTTTCTTATGTTGAACCACCCTTGCATACCTAGGATGAATCCCACTTGATCATGACATATAACTCTTTTGATGTGTTGCTGGATTTGGTTTGCTAGTATTTTGTTGAGGATTTTTGCATCTCTATTCATAAGGGACACTGGTCTGCAGCTTTCTCTTCTTGCAGTATCTTTATCTGGCTTTTGTATGAATGTGATATTGACCTTATAGAATGAGTTAATATTCTAGATATTAAGTCCATGTGTTTGGTCATTAATTTAGCTCATATGAGTGAGACCATACAATGTTTGTCCTTTTGTTTCTGACGTATTTCACTCATCATAATGTCCTCAAGTTTCATCCATGTTTTCACTTGCATCGAGATTTCATTTCTTCTTACAGCTGAATAATATTCCATCATATGTTTATACCACATGTTGTTTATCCATTCAATTGATGGACACTTAGATTGGTTCCATATTTTAGCATTTGTGAATAATGCTGCTATGAACATCAGTGTGCAAATGTCTGTTCATGACCCTGCTTTCAGTTCTTGTGTGTATAGACCTAAATAGCGGGATTGCTGGATCATATGGCAGGTCTATATTTAGCTTCATGAGGACCTGCCGAACTGTCTTCCACAGTGGCTAATCCATTTTACATTCCCACCAATAGTGAATATGTATTCCTATTTCTCAACATCCTCCCTAATACTAATATTTTTCTGTTTTATTAACAGTGGCCATTTTGGTAGGTGTGAAATGATATCTCATTGTAGTTTTGATTTGCATTTCCCAAATAGCTAGTGATGTTGAGCATCTTTTCATGTGTATTTTAGCCATTTGTATTTCTTCTTTTTTCCTATCCATGAACACAGAATGTCCTTCCATTTATTTAGGTCTTCCCTAATTTCTTTTACTTTTATTTATTTATTTTTTAAAGAGTGATTTTTTATTTATTCCTCTCCCCTTTCCCCACTCCCCATTGTCTGCTCTCTGTGTCCGTTTGCTGTGTGTGTTCTTCTGTGTCCACTTGCATTCTTGTCAGCAGCACCGGGAATCTGTGTCTCTTTTTGTTGCATCATCTTGCTGCTTCAGCTCTCCGTGTATGCAGTGCCACTTCTGGGCAGGCTGTGCTTTTTGGCATGGGGTGGCTCTCCTTATGGGGTGCACTCCTTGCACATAGGGATCCCCTGCGCAGGGGACACCCCTGCATGGCAGGGCACTCCTTGCGTGCATCAGGTCAGCTCACCACATCGGTCAGGAGGCCCTGGGTTTGAACCCTGGACCTCCCATGTGGTAGGCGGATGCTCTATCAGTTGAGCCAAATCTGCTTTCCCCTAATTTCTTTTAACTATATTTTATAATTTTATGAACACACATCCTTTATATCTTTGGTTAAATTTATTCCTAGGTAGTTTGTTTATTTGGTTGCAACTGTAAATGGATTTTTTTCTTTACTTCCTCCTCAGATTGCTCATTCCTTATGTTTAGAGACACTACTGATTTTTGCATGTTGATCTTATATCCTGTCACTTTGCTGAAGTCATTTATGAGCTCTAGTAGTTTTGTTTCTGGCTACAGGATCATGTCATCTGGAAATAGTTAAAAGTTTCACATCTTCATTTCTGATTTAGATGCCTTTTAAAAATCAATACATGATTTTTTTATTCTATCTTGGTTTAAAAGAACAGCTATAGGCCCATGTGCAGTGCTGATGCACGCAGGGAGTGCCGTGCCACGCAGGGGTGTCCCCCGCATGGGGGAGCCCCACACGCAGGGAGTGCGCCCCGCAGGGAGAGCCGCACAGCGTGAGGGAGGGTGCAGCCTGCCCAGGAATGGTGCCGCCCACACTTCCCCTGCCACTGACAGCAACGGAGGCGGACAAAGAAACAAGACGCAGCAAATGGACACAGAGAACAGACAACCGGGGGGGGGGGGGGGAATTAAATAAATCTTTAAAAAATAAAAAAACAAAAGAACAGCTATAAAAGATATTTTGGGGAACATTTGGGCAAATATTCTTATATACTGGATATTAGATAATTAGGGAATTTTGCCAGAAGTGATAATAGTGCTGTCCTTATGAATTTGGATAAATAACTGTCATATGCATTTAATTTCTTTTTCTTGCCTGACTGCTCTGGCTAGAACTTCCAGCACAATGTTGAATAACAGTGCTGACAGTGGGCATCCTTGTCTTAGTGGGAAAACTTTCAGTCTTTCACCATTGAGTACCATGTTAGCTGTGGGTTTTTCATAGATTCCGTTTTCATGTTGAGGAAGTTTCCTTCTATTCCTAGCTTTCTAAAAGGGGTGCTGGATTTTGTCAATTGCCTTTTCTGCATCAATTGAGATGGTGATTTTTTTTCTTCCCTTTGTTCTGTTAATGTGATATATTACATTTATTAATTTTCTTATGTTGAACCACCCTTGCATACCTAGGATGAATCCCACTTGATCATGACATATAACTCTTTTGATGTGTTATTGGATTTGGTTTGCTAGTATTTTGTTGAGAATTTTTGCATCTCTGTTCATAAGGGATACTGATCTGTAGCTTTCTCTTCTTGCAGTATCTTTATCTGGCTTTTGATGAGTATGATGTTGATCTCATAGAATGAGTTAGGGAGTGTTCCCTCCCTGTCAATTTTTTAAGGACTTTGAGTAGGATAGGTCTTAATTCTTCTTTGACTGTTTGGTAAAATTCACCTATGAAGCCATCTGGTTCTGGGCATTTCTTTCTTGGGAGGTTTTGATTACTTATTCAATCTCTTTACTTGTAATTGGTCTTTTGAGAACTTCTCTATCTTCTTGAGTCAGTGTAGGTAGTTTCTGTGTTTCTAGAAAATTTTCCAGCTAGGTTATCCAATATAGTTCATATAGTTTTTCAGAGTATCCTCTTACAGACCTTTTTATTTCTGTGGGGTCGGTATTAATATCCCCCTTTTCATTTCTGATTTTAGTTGTGTTCTCTCTCTTTTTTTTCTTTGTTAATCTAGCTCAAGTTTTGTTAATTTGGGGGGATGTTCAATGCAATTTATTTGCTTGCTTAATTGTTAGCTGCCAACACAACCACTATGCAATAATCATGTCAAGGGCACACTATATATTTAAAGGGGAAGGATACCAGAGTCTCATCAGCCCAAGGGCCAACATAAGGCAGGCAGGTACCTCTAATGAGAGGTCTCAGAAGCCAGTCCAATGGAGCATCAGTGAAGGATCCAAAGCCATCAGCAAAAAGTCTCAGTCTCCATGTGGTGAAGATGGCAGCAAGGCTTATAGCACAGCATTGGAGATGGAAATCAAGGTAACTGGGTGTCAACCTGCCTCTACCTGATACTCACTGCAATGAACAAAAAACTAGGTTTTTATGCCTCAGAGTCTGGTGGCCAATGCCATATCAAGGGAGTGACCCTCTGGCAGACATTAGGCTGGTCTTATATCATATCCTCACATGAATATCTGATTATCACTTGTTACCAAAACATGTTTTTTCTCAATGTGTTTGCATTCTATTTATGGTCAACATGCTTACAATATTTTTGGGATTCTGTACATTAGTATTTCAATATACAACAGGCCCTGGGTTCCATTCAGCACTTTTAATAATCCCTCAGGTGATTATGAGACAAGCAAAAGACTGAGAGCCACTTATCTGAGGCATTTGTTTCCAAACTTTAATATTTATGCTAATCACCTGTAGATATTGTCAAAATGCTGATTTTGATTCAGTGGGCCTGAGATGTGAGGATGGGAGGGGTGAGGAAAATCTACCTTTTATTTAAGAGCAATTTTATTGAGATATATTCACATACCATCCAATCCACCTAAAGAATATATTCAATGACTTTTGATATAATCACAGTTGTGCATTCATCATGGCAATCAATTTTAGATCATTTTCATTACTTCAAAAAGAAAAACCCACTACCCCTGTCACCACTCAATCCTCTATCCTTCCCCTGTTGTACATAACCATTAATTTAATTCTGTCTCTGTAAATTTATTTATATATACATTTTGTACAGATGGAATCAAACAATACACAATTCTTTGTGTCTTGTTTCTTTCATTTAGCATAATTTTTTAATTGAAAAAATATTAATTACTTTTCTCTACAGCCTATTGCTTTAGGTGTATTTTTGCCCATATACCACCCTATCAACTTGTAATATTAACATACATTTGTTTTAATTCATGGAAGAACATTCTTATAATTATACTACTGACCATACTCATCATCTACTACAGAATTCATGATACTATACAGTCCCATGCTTCATCCTCTAGCTTTCCTTCTAGGGATATTCATAACCATAAACTTTCCCTTCAACCACAATCACACTCACATATCAGCACAGTCATTTACACTCACTATAACATGCTATCATCACCTCTATCCATTTCCAAGCATTTAAAATCAACCTTATTACAAATACTGTACAAATTAAGCATCCACTCCCCCATCTCTACCTTCATTCTATCTTCTGGTGACATATATTCTAGCTATTAACTGCATGTGTTTGTTCATTTAGTTCGTATTAGTGAGATCATACAATATTTCTCTCTTTGTGTCTGGCTTGCTTCATTCAGCATGATGACTCGGGGTTGATCTATCTTGTTATATGCATCATGACTTCATTTCTCCTTACAGCTGAATAATATTCCACAATTTGTTTATCCATTCTTTGATTGGTAGACAACTGGGTTGATTCCATTTATTGACAATTGTAAATAATTCCACTATGAACATCAATGTGCAAATGTCTGTTTGCCTCCTTGCTTTCAGTTCTTCTGAATGTATACCTAGCAGTGAGATTGCTGGATCATATGGCAGATCTCTTTAGCTTCCTGAGGAACCACCAGTCTTCCATAACAACTACACATTCTACATTCCCACCAACGGTGAGTTACATTCCTATTTTTCCACATCCTCTCCAACACTTCCAGTTTTTTGTTTGTTTTTTTTCCAATAGTGGCCATTCTAGTAGGTGTGAAATGATATCTTACTGTAGTTTGATTTGCATTTCCCTAATAGGTAGTAATGTTGAACATCTTTTCCTGTGCTTTTTGGTCATTGGTATTTCCTCTTCAGAAAAATGTGCAAGTCCTTTAGACTATTAGTACTTCTAGGTACCCCATGATCAAAGGTTTATGCAACACTGTTTTTTACTTTAAAAAAAAAATTTATTGAAGTCTGTCACTCATACATGAACATATTAACCAGTAAGTATATAGTAATAGTTGTGAACTTACAAAGCAAACATGCAAAACATCATACAGGGGTCCCACACACCAACCCTCCACCAACACTTTACATTGTGGTGAGACATTTGTTATAAATTATGAAAGAATATTGTCAAAATCTTACTGCTAATTGTAGTCCTTATCTTACGTTTGGTGTATTTTCCCCAAACTACCCTATTATTATTTTTTAATATACTTTTATGACAGAAACTGTAAACTTACAAAACAATCATGCACATGTGCAGAATTCCCAAACAACACTCCTCTATCAACACACAACATCGTGGTGGAACATTATGAGATAATATCATCTGATTATTACCAGGTCCATAGAGTACATTTGGCTTACATTTGCCATACTCCCCCATTATCAACACAGTGCATCTTGGGCATAGATGCAAGAATATTACATTACTTCTGTTAACCACAGTCCAGAGGTCACATCAGTTGTATTTTTTCATGCTTCTCCACATTCCCACCACCCTGCAATAGTGATGTACATTTGCTCTAGCTCACAAAAGACACTCTTGCATCTGTACCATCAATCACAATTCTCATCCATCTTTGGGTTTACTGTGCTATTCAGTCCCTAGATTATTCTCTAGCATTCTGCCAATTGGCACTTGTATCCCTAGAGTACCATTTTCAGCCACATCCCCATTTATAAACCTGCTGTTATTCACCGTAATGTGTTACCATCACCTCTGTACATTTCCACTGTTTTACAGTAAAGCTAATTAAAACTTCTACATACATTAAACATCAGTAGTCCATCTCAGTCCTCCCCTTACCTCTTTTAAGAATCCACCACCCACCACCAGGGTTTGAAGATATTTTCCTACATTTTCTTATAGAAGCTTTATGGTTCTTGCTTTTATGTTTAGGTTTTTTATTCATTTTGATTCATTCATTTTTGTATAAGGTGTGAGATAGGAGTCCTCTTTCCTTCTTTTGGCTATGGATATCCAGCTCTCTCAGCACAATTTGTTGAATGGATTGTTCTGCCAGAGCTGAATGGGTTTGACAGGCTAGTAAAAAATTACTTCACCATTCATGTGAGGGTCTGTTTCTGAAAGATCAGTTCAGTTTCATTTGTCTGTATGTCTGTCTTTATGACAGTGCCATGCTGTTTTTACATGCTAGGTAAAAACACTGTAGCTAGGTAATATGATTTCAAATCTGGAAATGAGAGTCCTCCAGCTTTTCAATTTTAAGATGTTTCTGGCTATTTAGGATCCCTTACCCTTCCAAATAAATTTGATAATGATGTTTCCATTTATTTTTTAAAATGCTGGTGAAATTTTTATCAGGATTGCATTGAATCTGTATATCAATTTGAGTAGAATTGACATCTTAATGATATTTTGTCTTCCAGTCTGTGATCATGGACTGTTCTTCTGATTATTTAGGACTTTCAAAATTTCTTTTAACAATGAGTTGTAGTTTTCTGAATGCAAGTGTTTTACATAATTGGTTAAGTTTATTCCTGAATATTTGGGTTTTATCTGTCATATTTCATTTTCACCACTCTTTTGACACTTTTATTAATATAATCTTCATTTCTAGACTCTCTCCCATGGCATCTCTTTCCTGTCTTTTCTTGTCAGGCTGTAGCACACCCTTTAGTATTTCCTGCAAAGCTGGACTCTTGATTACAAACTCTCAGTTTTTGTATGTTTGTGAATATTCTAAACTCACCCTCATTTTTGAAAGACAGTCTTGCCAGATATAAGATTCTTGGCTGAAGTTTTTTTCTTGCAGTATCTTAAATATTTCATACCACCTTCTTCATGTCTCCATGGTTTCTGGTGAGAAATCAGCACTTAATCTTATTGGCAATCCCTTATATGTTATGCATTGCTTTTCTCTTGCTATTCTCAGAATTCTTTCTTTGGCATTTGACATTCTGATTAGTATGTGTCTTGGAGAGTTGGTCTATTCAGTTTTTTTTCAGATGGGAGTATGTTGTGCTTCTTAGACATGGATATCTATGTCCTTTGATAGGGTTGCAAAATTTTCTACCATTATTTCTTCAAATATTCCTTCTTTCCCTTTTCCCTTCTCTTCTCCTTCTGGAATACCCATTACACATATGTTTGCATGTCTCTTGTTGTCATTTAGTTCCCTGAGACCTTGTTCAATTTTTTCCATTCTTTTCTTCATCTGTTCTTTTGTATGTTCACTTGCAGAGACCATTTCTTCAAGCTCAGCAATCCTTTCTTCTGCCTTCTCAAATCTGTTATGATTCCAGTGTATTTTTAATTTACTTTATTGCACCTTTCATTCCCTTAAGATCTGCTATTTTTTTCCTGTATGCTTTCAAATTCTTCTTTGTGCTCATCTAATGTCTTCTTAATATCCTTAACCTCTTTATCCATCTCATTGAGTTTATTAAGGTTTGTTTGAACCTCTATGATTAATTGTCTCAACTTCTTTATGTCATGTGGAAGCTTATCTTGTTCTTTTAACTGGGCTATATTTTCCTGTTTCTTGGTGTGGATTGTAGTTTTTTGTTGGTGCCTTGGCATCTGGCTTACTAGAGTATTTATTCTGGGTGCAGTTTTTCTTTAGTTTAGGACTTCCTGCCCTTTCTCCCTTGCTGGTTGTACAGTAGGATCCAAGGATGTAGTTGGTGCTATAAGCTGTGGAGGCTCAAGCTGCCCTCATTTCCCCAGGAATCGATGAAGCCTCTCTCAACTTTCTCCTTTGCCAGGGGTCAGGACAGAGCCACAGCTGTGTGGAATAATCCAAGTCATGCAGGCCGAGACTGTAGTTACCCATAGAGACTGATGAAGCTTCATGCCCCTTTCTCCTCTGCTGGATCAAGGATGGAGATGCAGGTGGGTCGAAGATTGCCCTGGTAGACTTCTGGTTATTCAGTCTGTGCCAGCAAATGTACCTGCAGTTGCCTGGATAGGCTGGTGCAGGGCCCACCAGCTTCCTCTCTGCTAGAGGTGGGGCTGAAGCCTAGGCTAGGGCTACAGGCCAATCTGGGTGAAAGAAACCTGTCTCTACTGTCACTGATTTTCAACCAGCCCAGCTTCCCTTCATGCTAGGGGCAGAGACAAAGTGGCAGCTACTGGCCTCTTTCTGAGCTGGACAGTTTCAAACTTTAGTGTTCTAAGGGTTATACTTTAGCCAGCCAAATTTAGTAATCAATAGCTGATATTGGTGGCTAACTGTCTCTTCTTTCCCTGTTTTTGGGAAATGGAGCTTGCAATTCCAGCCATGGAATAGCTCCTGGGGTGGCTTGCACTGCCAAAGTAGGTTTATCACCAGCCTCTGTGGTGTGGTCTGTATTTTCCTGGAGAGGCTGGCCCAGGTATCCCCAGCTTCCACCCTGCTACTAGAGCTGCAATCTGATCTAGATGGAAAGAAGCCTCTCCCTACCAGCACTGTGATTTTCAGTCTGCCCCACTTCCCCTTGTGCCAGGAGCAAAGCTAAGATGGTGGCTACCAGCCTCTTTCTGACTTAGATTCAAACATTAGCTGTTCTTAGGATAAGTAAATTCAGCAGGCTAAAATATAATCAGTAGCTGAAGTTGGTGCCCAGCCGTCTCTTCCTTCCCTGATTTTGGGAAGTGGAGCTTCCAGTTCCAGCCATGGAACAGCTCCTAAGGTGGCTTGTGCCTTCAGTGGAGGATGGGCACTGGCTTCCTCATTGTGGTGCACTCTACTAACAAATCTTCTCTGCAGATGGGCAGTCTCCTTCTTCCATTCTTTCAGGATACTCTTCTGGTCTTGTAGGGCCCCCAACCATAGCTCTGAGTGATTACTAACTGCCCTGTAGTAGGAACTGACTCTAAGAGCTCCTTACTCTGCTGCCATCTTCCTGTTTGTACTCAGACTCTTTTGATTGCTGCTTTGTTCATTGTGGTAGCCACACACGCCTTGCTTTTGGTGATTAAGTGCCAGGATCCAATCATCCCCATTGTGTTTAAAGATCCTAGTTGCATAACATCAGTTCCCACAGTAATATCTGACCTACAGAGAAGAATAACCACAGAGTTTTTCAGGGAAGATGGAGCTAGTCTCACAAATTTATTCCTCACAGTCCTAGAGAAAGATGTGTTCTCTAGACATTCCTGAGTGTGGGTGGGCAGCTCCTAAATAGTGAATCCATTCTAAACCTTTGGATCCCCTCATCCACAGTATACCAGGGTAAATGGGGCATCTCAACCTCAGGCATTGTAAGTCATCTTTTAGTCCGTGTTTCAATCAGCCACCTGAATAAACTGTTGGAGCCTTCCTAAGCCCTTGAGCTACAACACTGAATTCAGAATCTCTGCTTAAAAGACCCATATCAATAAATTCAGCCTAATCCAACTTTATATTCCTTCCACCATTATCCCATACCATTAATATCCATTCCCACACATATTCCCCTGATTTCTGTCTATATACTTTGGAAAACTCACACAGTTCTTTTAGAGCAGGGGTCTTAATAAGGGGTCAGTGAGCTTAAGTTGAAATTCCAAAATTTCTTGTGGGGATTATGGGTGCAAAATAGTTATTAAATAATACACAGTATAGTGTGGACTTAGTATGGGGTCCACGGTTTTCACCTGACTGGTGAAGGGGTCTATAGAACAAAAAATTTAAGAATCCCTGTTTTAAAGTTTAGCATACTTCCTCATGGGCCACACTTTGTATTTCACCATTGGGGACTTGTTGAGACTTTAATCTAGTTTTTGGTCTGAAAGAGACTCTGGCTGTGAGTAAGAAGAATTAGAAGTGTCTTGTAAGCCAGTTACCTTAGGGGATTGGCTTGCAGTTTCATCTGGTGAGGCAGGATTAATCTCTTCAGGTGGCAGTTGGATAACAGACTCCTCAGGGCAGGGGGGAGGTTGGGTGACAGCTTCTTTGGGAGCAGGAAGGAGGTCAAAACTCCTTGGTGCAGGCTGGAGATTGGGTAGTGCAGGATTGAGGTTGAGTGGTACACTCCTTAGGGAGGAGAGATGGTCAGGACTCCTTGAGACAGGCTGAAGGTTGGGTGATGTAAGCTTGGTCTCCTCGGGGCTTTACAGGTTTATCTGGCAAAGTATCAGCAGAATTTTGGGCTTCAGTGTCCACGCTGCCATGATCATCAACTCTTGTTTCCATCCCAATCCTCTGGATTCCACTCCTTTCAAATCAATGCCCGCACTATGGAAGTGAGGTTGAGATTTTAGTTTCTGTTGTAACTCTGCTACTCATACAATGAGACTGAGTCTGGTTTTCAGAGAATTCAAGTCTGCAGCTGCATGAAGCAAGATTTTCTTTCAGTGCACACATAGAAGGGCTCACATCATTCATGCCATGCTTAAGTTCCAAGTTTGAAGACTTCAGCTCATCCCTTTCTTTTGTAACTCTATCCAGCATATTTAGGAACAGCCAGCCAACATCGTTATATCTTTTAACTCCATAAAACTGTTAAGGTGTTAAAAAATAATCTCACCCAGATCCTTTCCTCTTATCAGCATGGGAATAGTTGTATCCAGTGGTGATATTCTTTTTTAAAAAAAGATACTTAGATGACATAAAATGTTACATAAAAAAAATAAGGGATTCCCATGTGCCCCACTCCCCACACCTCACACTTTTCCCCACATTAACAACTTCTTTCATTACATTCATTGCAACTGATGAACACATTTTGGAACATTGCCACTAATCATGGATTATAGTTTACATTGTAGTTTACACTCTCTCCCACTCAATTCTGTAGGTTATGGCTATATGTATAATGACCCATATCTATCATTGAAATATCACTCAGGACAATTCCAAGTCCTGAAATTGCTCCCATGTTACACCTCTTTTTCTCTCTCCCTGACTTTAGCACCTCCAGTGGCCACTGTCTCCACAACAATGGTATAATTTCTTCCATTGCTAGAATCACAATGAGTCTATAGTAGAATACCAGTAAATCCACTGTAGTCCATATTTATTCCCCAATCCTGAGGATTCTGGGATGGTGATGCACACTCCACCTCTAATTGAGAGGGGCATTCAGTTCCATATGACTGATGGATGAGAGTCTCTTGCTCGAAGTTGTAGATTCTCTTGGTTCCTTGGTGTGGTGGTTGTCCATCCTTTCCTCCTTGTTAGTTGTCCTGGGTGAGTTCGATGAACTGGAGAGTAGGTGTTGCAACTCTGCTGAGGCTGAGGGCCCAGCTGGCATATGGACAGCCCAGAGATTTGAGTTCCTTGGACATACACTTACCAACTCCAGCACCAACTATAAGTTCAAATAAAAGGGACAGATGAGGCATGTGTAGAGAAGTTATATCTGAGTTCAACTGTGTCACACTAGGGAGCACAAATTCCAAAATAGGGCCAGTGGTGATATTTTGCATGTCTCTATTGCCAGCTCATGCCATGGACTGTCAGTGGCCTCTTAATTATTGGAAACAGTCATTACTGCCTAGAATCTAATCAAAGTAGAGAGCCAATTAAAAAAATTACAGGATCAATTCAGAAATCCCATTTTTAAGATTCTGTTTCTCAAGAACCACTCCTGGTACCATGCTGTATTAGTCAGGGTTTTCTAGGGAAACAACCAATAGGAGATATCTGTATATAGTATGAGATTTTGTAAAATTGTCTCACATGACCGGGGGTGGATACACAAGTCCAAATTCTGCAGGGCAGGCTGCAAACCAGGGACTCCAATGAAGGTCCTTGAGTTCTCCAGGAGACACTTGCTCTGAAGTAGAGATGGGGATTCTCTCTGAATAATAAAATCACTTCTCCTTTTAAGGCCTTCAACTGATTGGATGAGACAACACTCATTGCTGATAGCAATCTCTTCATTTGATTGTATTATAGATGAAACCAGCCATCTCTGCAATTTATTCCATGAAATGGCCTTTTATTACCGTTAGCCCAGTGCTTGCTTGACCAAACAACTGAGCAACATTACTTGGATGAGTTGCCACATTAGCCTAACCATCACATCCCATTTATCTCTTTTCTTTCATTGCTCATGGTTTAGGTGTAAGGTTATAGGAAACACCACCTACCACAAGATCTTGAAGATGTTTTCCCTACATTTTCTTCTTGGAGTTTTGTGGTTGTTGTTTTTATATTTAGGTCCTTGATCCATTTTGAGTTAACTTTTGTATAAGGTGCAAGGTAGGGGTCCTCTTTGTTTCTTTTAGCTATGGATATCCAGTTTTCATGGCACCATTTGTTGAATAGATTGTTCCAACCCTGCTGAGTCAGTTTAAAAGCCTTATCAAAATCATTGGTGTTTGTGACTAGCAGAGCTATTATATGAGTGTGACTGTGCTTGAAAGGTCAAAAATCATTTGATCATAGATACCTATTTCCAAACTCTCAATTCAATTCCATTTGGTCAATCTGTCCATCTTTATGCCAGTACCATGTTGCTTTTACCACTGTAGTTAAATAACATGCTTTAAAGTAAGGAAGTGAGAGTCTTCCAACTTTGTACTTCTTTTTAAAGTTTTTTTTTTTGTTTGTTTGTTTTTTTGCTATTTGGGGGGCCTTACCCTTTCAGATAAATTTGATAATTGGCTTATCTAATTCTACAAAGAAGGCTATTGGAAGTTTTATTGGGATTGTGTTAAATCTGTAGATGAGCTTGGGTAGAATTGACATTTTAACTATATTTCATCTTGTAGTCCATGAAAATGGAATGTCCTTCCATTTACTTAGGTCATATTTGGTTTCTTTTAGCAGTGTTTTATAGTGTTCTGAATTCAGGTCCTTTATTATCCTTTAAGTTTATTCCTGATATTTGAGTCTTTTAGTCACCATTATAAATGAAATATTCTTTATGACTTCCTCCTGAGATTGTTCATCAGTAGTATATAAAAATGCTATTGAATTTTGTGAATTAATCTTGTATTCTACCACTTTGCTGAAATCTTCTACTAGTTCTAGTTTTATTGTGGATTTTTCAGGATTTTCTAAGTATAGGATCATATCATCAACAAATAGTAACAGTTTTATTTCTGCCTTTCCTATTTGAGTGACTTTTAGTAATTAAAAAAAAAAGACAAAGTTCATCACCTCTCCATCTCTCCATGCTTCTCGTGCCATACATAGCAGCTCTTCTGTTTCTGTCTCTCTAGTTTGTTTGTATTTATATTTTCTAAAAACTATCTTATATATGCAATATTACCCATATATGCCATATTATCCATATTTGTACTTCACATGAGGTTTCAATATGTTATACAGTCCTATGTATTCCAGTTTGATATTATTTATGAATTCCAAAAAAGGATTATGTTTATAAACTGGTCTGTTCCTCTGGATATGATCCTCTTTGATTTTATTAGGTTAACCTGAGATGACTTTGATTGGATTACCTGTTAAGATCAGGGTTTTGATTCTACCACATCAGTAGGGCGTGACACAGGGTTGAGTCTGCACCCCCTAAGTGGGCTGATATAAATGGATACTCACTGAGGAAGACACATGGGAAGGGAGAGAGCTCCATAGATACTAGAAGAGAGAACTTAGTCAGCTTTGATATTGCAGCCCCAGAAAGAGAGGTGAGCCATTCACCTGACAGTTTACAGCTAAACTTGTGAAGAGACTAGAGCAGCTGAGAAGGCATGGAAAGAAACAAGCCCTATGCCAGCCTGTAGTTGAGAAAAAGGAAGACTGAAGTCTCACAGAGATCAGCAACTATCTTGCTTCAATATGTAGCAACTGACTTTGGTGAGAAAGCAACCTTGAGTTGGACTCTTTAGGGCTTTATAACTATAAGTTTTTATGCCAAATAAATATCCTTTATAAAACCTAACAGATTTCTGGCACTTTGCATCAGCACCCTTTTGGCAGACTAATTACCAAAAATGCTAGAATGGTTTTGTAAATGGGCAAGGGGATTTTTTGGAAGGATTGTGAGATGCTTGATAGAAAAGGCCTAGATTGTTTTGAAGAGACTGTTGGTAGTAATATGGATGCTAAAGAGACTTTTGATGAGGGCTTAAAAGAAATGATGAAACTATTATTGGAAACTGGAGGAAAGGCACTCCATGTTTTAAAGTTGCAGAGAACTTAACACACTTGACTCCTGATGTTATATGGAAGGCAGAATTTGAAAATGATGAGCCTGGACTTTTAGCTGAAGAGCTTTCCAAAGTAAACTCGGAGAATGAAGCTTGGCTTCTCCTTGCAGCTTATAACGAAATGCTAGATGAAAAAGATAAGCTGAGAACTGAATTGTTGGGCACAAGGAACCCAGAAACTGGTTCCAGAAATTCCAGTCCTCTGGAAATCAAGCTCCCAGACAATAGTGCCCCATTGGAGGAATTAACTAAACTTGTAAGCCAGGACTGAAAATGCAATTATCCAGGAAAGACTTGTGGAAAGTCTTATTGTCTGATGGTTTGTACCCCTTTTTTCTGCATGCTAAACCAAAAAGCTTTTTGCAATAGTTGTATGAACAGCACCCTGTCAGCCTAGAGTAGAAGACACATGGAGGAGAGAGATGAAAGGGAAAATGACTTTAAGAGAAAAATCATGGAAGTTGAGATCCAGAGTTAAGATATCTCCTTGAGCCAAGAGCGGAACCCCACCCATGTGTGTGCAGAGGGTGAGTGCCCCAGCATTTGAAGAGGGTGGGTGTTCCAGCCTGCTGTTCAGGGAGAGTTTTGCTGCCCCGGGCTACCGAAAGGGTGGAGCACATTCCCCAAGGGGGGGATAGTGAGGTCGACACCTCACTGTTCTGAAAAGGTTGGGCCTATAAGCCAGAGATGAGGGAGAATGTTGCCACCACCTCACTATACTAAGGGGGTTGAGACTCTACCCCAGAGATTGGGAAGAGTGTCCATCACCCCAGTGTTCTTGGAAAGTGAGATCTGGAGCTCAGTTTCTATGCAGATTCTTGATGAGGAGGGAACCAAGAAAATGGTCATTGGGCAAGTCTGAGGAAAGAGTGCACCCCCATGAGGCCCCACGTAAAAGAAAACATCCTCTTAAGAATGACTCTTTGAAATCTAGTGGTGTATACCCTGCCAGTTTATAGAATTGTTGGAGACCAGTGAGGCATGTTTCCCTCTCAAATTCTCCTTGTGGTATTGCAAATGTTTATCCTACGTCTGTTTCTTTGTACAGTAGAAGCAGATAAATTGTTTTATAAGTTTTGCAGCTCTACAGTCAGAAGGGACTTTGCCCCCAAGACAAACTTTTTCTATAATTGAGTCATTGTGATTGTGCACTTAGCATTGTTACTGATTTAAGGTTATTTTGAATATTATAATGTCTTTTTGGAATTCAGATGGTGGAGTGTAGCAGTTTGATATTTTTAAATTCCAAAAAAAGAATACCATGTTACATTTTTAGCTTTCCTTCTGGTAACATAAATGTCCTTAGACTTTCCCTTTCAACCACTGCCATACCCATGTAATAGCTCTGCTAGTCGCAAGCACCAGGATGTTCTCTCAACTTTTCCATTAATTTCCAAAGATTAAGAGACAACTTTTTGACTAAGGTATTTGGGTGACTTTTATTTCTTTTTCTTGCCAGTTACTCTAGCTCAAACTTCTAGCAAATATTGCATAACAGTGTAGATAGTGAGCATCCTTGTCTTGTTCCCAATCTCAGCAGGAAAGCTTTCGTTCTTTCACAGTTGAGTATAATGCCGGCTATGGGTTTTTCATATATGGTTTTTGTCATATTGAGAAAGCTTCCTTCTATTCCTAGCTTTCAAAATATTTTTATCAAGAACGGATGTTGTAGTTAACAAATACCTTTTCTGCATCTACTGAGATAATTGTGATTTTTCTTGAATTTATTAACATGGTGTATTACACTGACTGAATTTCTTATGTTGAACCACTCTTGCATACACAGTATAAAACCCACTTGATCTAGATATATAATTTTTTAATGTGCGTTTGGATTCAGTAAGTATTTTGCTGAGGATGTTTGCATATATATATTCATTAAGCTCTTCAGCTGCGTAATGGCTGCCGGTAACACCCAGGGGGCTGCTGTGGGAGGGGAGGTGGACTGGAGTGGCAGCCGTGGTGGAGCTGGGAGTGTCCGTGATGACGGTACATTTTCTATTGGAGGAAAAGGTTCACTGAACAGCCCATCACAGATTTTTGTAGTGTGATAAGGATCAATTCCACAGCTCCATTTGAAGAACAAGACAATTATTTTTTGTTATGTGATGTTTTGCCAGAAGATAGAGTACTTAGAGAAGAACTTCAGAAACAGAAGCTGAAAGAAATTCTTGAACCGCAGCAGCAAGAAAGAAATGATACTAGTTTTCATGGCATTTGCAAGTTTTGTAATACAGAATTCCTTGGAAACTGATCTGTTCTTTTGAACCACATGGCCAGAGAACATGCTTTCAACATTGGATTGCCAGACAACATGGTAAACTGCAGTGAATTTCTATGAACATTACAGGAAAAGCTTGACAACTTGCAGTGCTTGTACTGTGAGAAGACCTTCAGGGACAAAAACACACTTAAAGATCATATGAGAAAAAAACAGTATCGTAAGATCAACCCTAAGAACAGGGAATAGGACCGATTTTATGTCATCAATTATTTGGAACTTGGAAAATCTTGGGAAGAAGTTCAATTGGAAGATGATGGGGAGTTGTTAGACCAACAGGAAGATGACTGGTCTGACTGGGAAGAACACCCTGTCTCTGCTGTCTGCCTATTTTGTGAAAAGCAAGCAGAAACAATCGAGAAATTATATGTCCACATGGAGGGTGCACATGAATTTGATCTCCTCAAAATAAAGTCAGGACTTGGATTAAATTTCTGTCAGCAAGTGAAACGGGTCAACTTCATTCGGAGGGAAGTTCACCAATGTAGATGTTATAGCTGCCGTATGAAGTTTAGATCCAAAGCAGATTTAAGGACTCACATGGAAAAAGCTAAACATACATCACTGCTTCCTGAAAGAAAGACATGGGATCAACTGCAGTATTATTTTCCAACCTATGAAAATGACACTCTGCTGTGTACATTGCCTGACAATGAAAGTGACCTGACAGCTCGGGAACAAAATGGAAATACTCCCATCATCAGTGAAGACACATCTAATCTGCATGCTTTGAAACAAAGCAGTATTTTGAATCAGTTGCTCCTGCAAGAATGCTTGAAAAACTAGAAGAAACTGCTACAGTAAGAATTTTTGCATGTTTTCTCCTATGAGACAAACACAAAAGAATAGTTGAAATAGAACATCAACAAAGAACAAAGTCCTTGACACAATAAACTTAAGAAAAAAAATATTCTTTTCCAAAAATAAAGTAGAAAAATAAAAGGAGGACCTGTATCTTGGCTGTAAAGTTCTAATGGATAATTATTTTAAATGAACTTGTTTCATTAAACTTATTATCTATAATAAGGAGGATAGGGAAATCACAAATAAATGAAATGTTCAAATTATTCATAAACATACTTTAACCAGTAGTTTCACAGCTCCTCCAGGCCTTCTTTTTCCAAGTCACAGAATTTGACAAATTTGTTCTTTCTGTACTATATTTGCTATGCTGTAAATGAAGTGACCAAAAGAGGCATAGAAGAAAGGTAAAATGGTCAAAGACCTGGATAATGCAAAAATTGAAATTACTATTTCAGAGTAATCAGAAGATAGCTGTATCATCATTACTGATTTGTTCCTAGAGTTGCCAAACTCACTAGAAATGGGCATCAAGCCAATTAACTTCCCCTTCTTTGACTGTAGGTAAAGGACATCTGACTGGTCTGGGTTTTGTTACTATCAGATAAAATAAATTCTGTCTGACTCAGAAAAAAAAAATATATATATATATATATTCATTAGAGAAATTGGTCTTTAATTTTTTTCTTCATAATATCTTTATTTAGCTTTGGTATTAGGGTGATGGCCTCATAGAAAGAGTTTGGTAGTGTTCCTTCTTTTTGTGTGTATGTGTGTTTGTTCTTATTCAATTTTTTTTTTTTTTTTTTTGAAGAGTTTGAGCAAAATTGGTATTAGAACTTCTTTAAACGTTTGGTAGAACTCACCTGTGGAGCCATCTGGTCCTGGACTTTTCATTTTGGGGAGGTTTTTGATGACTATTTCAATCTCTTCACTTGTGAATGGTTTGTTTAGATCTTCTATTTCTTCTAAGGTCAGGGTGGGTTGTTCGTGTGTTTCTAGGAATTTGACCATTTCATTATTATTGTCTAGTTTGTTGGCATACACTTGTTCATAATATCCTCTTATGATCTTTTATTTCTAATGGGTCGATGGTAATGTCTCCTTTCTCATTTCTGATTTTATTTATTTGCATCTTTTTTTTCCTTTGTTAATCTACCTAAGGGTTTGTCAATTTCATCGAGCACCTCGAAGAACCAACTTTTAGATTTGTTGACTCTGTTTTTTAATTCTCCATTTCATTTATTATTTCTTTCCTTATGTTTGCTTTGGGTTTGGTTTGCTGTTCTTTTTCTAGTTCCTCCAGCAATGCAATTAGGTCTTTTTTAGCTCTTTCTTTTTTTTTTTTTTAAAAGATTTATTATTTATTTATTTAATTCCCCTTCCCTCCCCCGGTTGTGTGTTTTCTGTGTCTTTTTGCTGCGTCTTGTTTCTTTGTCCGCTTCTGTTGTCGTCAGCGGCACGGGAAGTGTGGGCGGCGCCATTCCTCGGCAGGCTGCTCCCTCCTTCGCGCTGGGCGGCTCTCCTTATGGGGCGCACTCCTTGCGCATGGGGCTCCCCTACGCGGGGGACACCCCTGTGTAGCACGGCACTCCTTGCGCACATCAGCATTGCTCATGGGCCAGCTCCACACGGGTCAAGGAGGCCTGGGGCTTGAACCGAGGACCTCCCATGTGGTGGACGGACGCCCTAACCACTGGGCCAAAGTCCGTTTCCCTCTTCTTTTTTAATATAGATATTGAGAGCTATAAATTTCCCTTTCAGCGCTGCCTTTGCTGAATCCCATAAATTTTGATATGTTGTAGTGTCGTTTATATTTGTCTTGAGTTATTTACTGATTTCTATTGCAATTTCTTCTTTGATTACTTAAGAATGTGTCGTTTAATTGCCATATAATTATGAATTTTCCATTTTTTGCCTATTATTCATTTATAGCTTCATTCCATTATGATCAGAGAATGTGCTTTGTATGAGTTCAATCTTTTAAAATTTATTTAGACCTGTCTTGTGACCCAACATATGGTCTATCCTGGAGAAGAGTCCTTGAGCACGTGAGAAGAATATATATCATGCTTTTTAAAAAATGCATTTCCCCCACCCCTTTTTATTTTATGCTCGCTGTCTGTTCTTTGTATCCATTTGCTGTGTGTTCTTTCCATGCCTGCTGGTCTTTTCTTCTTGACTTTCTCTTTAGAAGGGACTGGGAACTGATCCCAGGACCTTCCAGGGTAGGAGAGAGGTACTCAATTGCTTGAGCCACCTCAGCTCCCTGGTCTGCTGAATCTCTCACTGTTTCTCCTCTGCAACTCCCTTTGTTGTGTCTTCTTGCTGTGCCAGCTCGCCACAGTACAGGCTATCAGCTCTCCAACTGTGCAGGTCAGCTTGCCTTCACCAGGAGGCCCTGGGCATCAAACCCGTGGCCTCCCATATGGTAGATGGGAGTCCAGTCACTCCTTGTGCACATCAGCACTGCTTGTGGGCCAGCTCATCGCACAGGTCAGGAGGCCCTGGGTTTGAACCCTGGACCTCCCATGTGGTAGGTGAAAACCCTATCCATTGGGCCAAATCCATTTCCCCCTTTATGCCCTTGATCTGACATTCTCAATAGCAAGTGTCTCAAAGTAGTTCTGTTCAGTTTCATTCTGTTTGGGATGCTTTGCCGTTCTTGGATATTGATATTTTTATCTTTCATAAGGGTTGTACAGTTTTTGGTCATTATTTCCTCAATAATCCTCAAATATTATTTCTGTCCCTTTTCTGTTTTCTTCCTCTTCTGGCAAACCTATAATGCATATGTTTATATGTTTCATGATGTCTTTTGCATGCTGTCTGCTCTCTGTGTCCATTCGCTGTGAGTTCTTCTGTGTCTGTGTTTATTTTATTTCTCCTCCCGACTTGTGGCTTGCTTTCTGTCTGCTCTTTGTGTCCATTCACTGTGCACTCTTCTGTGTTTTCGCTTGTCTCCCTTTTTTGTTGGGTCACCTTGCTGAGTCAGCTCTCCGCAGCGCTTGCGGGCCAGGCAGTGCTCCGAGGCATCTGCAGGCCAGGCAGTGCTCCATGGCATCTGCAGGCCAGGTGGCACTCTGTAGCATGTGGGAGAGCCTGCCTTCACAAGAAGGCTCCAGGACACGAACCCAGGGTCTCCCATATGGTAGATGGGAGCCCAACTGATTGAGCCACAGCCGCTTCCCCTTCTAATATATTTTTAATCTTACCCATTGTGTCTTTTAGTCCCATAACTTCTGCTTTCATTGCAGGCTTTCAAATTGTTCTTTACACTCACTCAGTTTCTTTTTAACATCTTTTATCTCTTTTAGGATATCTGTGTGGTTATCATTGAATAATTGTCTTAAATCCTGTCTCATCAGGATTTTTTATTTGATCCTTTGGCTGCGCTATAGCTTCCTGTTTCTTAGTAGTGGCTTGTAAGTTTTTGCTGATATCTAGGCATCTGAACATGTTGGTGAATTTACTTCAATGGTCATTGTAGCTCTTGCATAGTGGCTTTGTTTCATGGCTCTTCCTTAATTTTTGGTTCAGCTTATTATAAATTTATGCTGGACAATCTTAAAGTTCATCAAAACAGGGGCAGTAATCCACTAATGGGGTGCTGACAGATCCAATAGTGTCTGGACATGAGCCACTCCAAAAAGCATTTTTACTTCTTGCAGTTTCCAGGCCTGCCAGCACATGCTTCTCTTCAGTGAACCTTTCCATAGTTTGCTGAATTTTTTCAACCTCCACTCACTGGTGATTTTTGTCCAGCCAGAGTTGAGATTCAAAACTGGCTTTGCTGGCCAAACTCACTGAAGAGAAACCATTCTCCACCTTCCACCACACCCTCCCTCCTCCAGTGAAGAAGACATCGGTTTCCCTCTCCGTTGGCCCCAGCGAGACATGAGTTTTACCCAGGCTTTTTGCCTTGAGGGTGGGGGCTGGATGCTGTTCCCAAGTGCAGGGGGGAGCAACTCACAGTTTTCACTTCCGCCTCTTTGTCTCTCTGTCCTTCTTCTTTCTGGACAACACTCTTTCTGTGCAACACTCTCCTGGTCTGCAGACTCCCAAACCACCTCCCTCAGAAAACTTTTTGCCCTTCTTCCATTGTTTCTGTAAGAGAGATGAGGTGATCCCTGCCTACCTACTCCAGTGCCATCTTTTTGGAAGCCTCCTTTTTCCCATTATTTAATTGGGTCATTTTTTTTTTATTGTTCCATTGTAGGGTCTCTCTATGTCAATGGATATTTAACCTTATTGGATATGTAGTTTCCAAATATTTTTTCCCATTAAGTGGGATACATTTTCATCTTATTGCCAAAGTCCTTTGAAGTGAAAAAGTATTCCATTTTGAGGAGGTCCCATTTATCTAATTTTTTTCATTTCTTATGCTTTGCGTGAAAGGTCTAAGAAATTATCTCCTACCACAAGTTCTTGAAGATGCTTTCTTGCACTTTATTCTAGGGTTTTGTGTTCCTGGCTTTTATAATTAAAATCTTTAACCATTTTGAGTTAATTTTTGTATAGAGAGTGAGATAGGAGCCCTCTTTCAGTATTTTAAATACAGATATCCAGTTTTCCCTGTACCATTTGTTGAATAGACTGTTCAGTTCCAGCTGAGCAGACTTGGTAGCCTTGTGAAATGTCAGTTGACCATAGCTATGAGGGTCTACTTCTCAACTCAATTCAATTCCATTGATCAATATGTCTATCTTTATGCCAATACCATGCTGTTTTGATCACTGTAGCTTTGTAATAGCATTTAAAATCAGGAAGTGTGAATCCTCCAACTTTGTACTTCTTTTTTTCAGCTATTTTTTTTTCTTTTGCTATTTCGGGCCCCTTTCTCTTCCAAATAAATTCGATAACTGACTTTCCCATTGGAATTTTTTATTGGGATCGCTTTAAATCTGTGAATCAATTTGGATAGAATTGATATCTTAATGATTCTTAGTCTTCCAGTCCATGGACATGGAATGTTCTTCCAATTGCTTAGGTCTTTTTAAAATTTCTTTTAGCAATGTTCTGTATTTTCTGAGTACAGGTCCTTTATATCCTTAGTTAAATTAATTCCTAAATATTTTATTATCTTGTTGCTATTCTAAGTGGAAATTTTTTCTTGATTTGCTTCTCAGATTGTTCATTAGTAGTGTATAGAAACATTACTAATTTTTTGCATGTTGAACTTGAATCCTGTCACTTTGCTTAACTTGTTTATTAGCTCTAGTAGCTTTGTGGTAGATATTGCAGGATTTTCTAAACCTAAGATCATGTCATCTGTGAATAGTGAGTTTTACTTCTTCCTTTCCGATGTGGATGTCTTTTACTTCATTGCCCAATCTCTCTAGCTAGAATTTCTAGTACAGTATTTAATAGTGTGTCAGTGGGCATCCTTGTCTTGTTTCTGAACTTAGAGGAAAAGATTTCAGCTTTTCCCCATTGAGTGTGATGATGGTTGTGGGTTTTTCATATATGTCCTGTATCATGTGGAGGAAGTTTTCTTCTATTCATATCTTTTGAAGTGTTTTTATCAAGAAAGGATGATGGGTTTTGCCAAATGCCTTTCTTGAGTCTATAGAGATGATCACATGGCTTTTCCCTTTCGATTTGTCAATGTGGTATATTACATTAATTGATTTACTTGTGTTGAATCATTCTTGCATACTGGGATTTTTTTTAAAACCCACTTGATTATGATGTATAGTTCTTTGGGATTCAATTTGCAAGTATTTTGATAAGGATTCTTGCATCTATATTCATTAGAGATTGGTCTGTAATTTCCTTTTCTCATAGTATCTTTATGTGGCTTTGGTATTTGGGTAATGTTGGCTTCATAAAATGAGTTAGGTAGTGTTTTAGTTGCTAGGCTGCCAAAATGCAATATCCAGGCTCCCTACATTCAGAATATTAGAAATGGATTGGCTTTTACAATGGGGGTTTATGTGCTTGCAAGCCTACAATTCTGAGACCTTGAAAGTGTCTGTATTAGCCAGTCAAAAGGGTGCTGATGCAAAATAACAGAAATTGGTTGGGTTTTATAAAAGGTATTTATTTGGGGTAAGAGTTTACAGATACCAGGCCATAAAGCATAAGTTACTTCCCTCACCAAAGTCTGTTTTCACATATTTGAGCAAGATGACTGCCAATGTCTGAGAGGGTTCAGACTTCTTGGATCCCTCTGGTCTCAGCTCCTGTTTTCTCTACAAGGTCAATGGTAGACTATGGGCTTTGCCTCTCTCCACAAAGTCAGCTGTAGACTATCAGGTGAATGACTCTGTCTCTTTCCCAGGGCTCCAGCGTAAGACTTCAGCATCAAACTCCAACATCAAAACTCCAACATTAAGAACCCTCATACTCTGTCCTTTGCCATGACTTTTATCTGTAAGTTTCCACCCACCAAAGGGTTGGGGACTCAGTGCCCTAATGACGTGGCCCAGTCAAAGCCCTAATCATAACTCAATCATGCCCAGGTATAGATCAAATTACAAACATAACCCAATATCTATTTTTGGAATTCATAACCATATCAAACTGCTACACTGCACCCTCTGAATTCCAAAAAGACATTACAATATTCTAAAAACCTTAAATCAGTAACAATGCAAGTATTAAATCATATCACAATCAATTTAAAGAAATAGTTTGTCTTGGGGCAAAGCCCTGTCTGCTATAAACCTCTGAAACTTACAAAACAATTTATCTGTTTCCGATACACAAATGGACAAAGGATAAACATTTTCATTACAATAAGGAGAAATTGAAAGGGAAACATGAGTCACGGGTCCTCTACAGTTCACTTAACCTGCAGAGCATCCTCCATTTGAGTTTAGTCTAAGAGTCATTCTTAAGATGGTAGTTTCTTCTCCTTGGTGCCTTATGGGAACCCACCCTGTCCACATGCTTGCCCAATGGCCATTTTCTTAGTTTCACCCTCATCAAGCATCTGTTGACCAAACTCCACATCTCTCCCTCCAGGAGTGTTGGGGTGATTGCCACACCTCACCCAAACTTTGGGTTAGAGCCTTAACCCTCCTTCACAGTGATGTGAAGACAACATTCCCCCTAAACTTTGGCATACAGGCTCAACCCTCTCAGAGGAATGAGTTGACCACCTGGCCTTCCCTAACTTTAGCATACAGGCTCAACTCACTCAGAGCAATGAGTAGACCACCTGACCTTTTCTAACCTTTGGGGGACAGGACCACCCCTCTCAGACATGTGGGGTGCTAACCCTAACCAACCTAATCCTTGGGGAATGTGGTCAATCCTCTCTGTACCCTGGGGCAGCAAAACTCTCCCAGAATATCAGACAGGAGCATCCACCCTCTTCAACTGCTGGGGCAAACTCACCCTCTCTGTACACATGGGTGGGTTTCCTCTCTTGGCCCAAGGTGATGTCCTAATTCCAGATCTCAGCTTCCATCATTTTCCTCTTAAAGCTGTTTCTCCTTCAATCTCTCCTTTCCATGTCTTTTTTACTCCAGGCTGACAGTAGTTTTGTTCATACAGTTCTCTCAAAAAACTCATTGGTTTAGCATGCAGGAAGCAGGGTTTCAAGCCATCAGACAATAAGACTTTCCACAAGTCTTTCTGAGATAACTGCATCTTCAATCCTGATTTACAAGTTCCAAGTTTAGTTAAGTCCCCAAATGGGGCACTTTCTTCTGGGAGCTTGATTTCCAGAGGCTTGGAATTTCCAGAATCAGTTTCTGTTTTCTTTGTGCCCAACAGTTCAGTCCTCAGCATATCTCTTTCGTCTAGCATTTTGCTATAAACTGCAAACAGAAGCCAAACTACATTCTCCAAGTTTATTTTGGAAAGTTCTTCAGCTAAATGCCCAGGCTTGCCATTTTCAAATTCTGCCTTCCATATCACACCAGGAGTTAATCTTGGAAGTTTTCTGCAACTTCAAAACATGGATCACTTTTCCTCCAGTTTCCAATAATAGTTTTATCATTTACTTCTAAGGCATCAAAAAAGTTTCTTTAGCTTCCATATTGCTATCAACAGTCTCTTCAAAGTGATCTAGGCTTTTTCCATAAAGCATTTCACAATTCCTCCAAAAAATACTCCTTAACCATTTATAAAACCATCCCAGCATTCTGGTAACTGCAAAAGCACTTCCCCACTCCTCGGTAACAAGTTCTGTGTTAGTCAGCTAAAGGGGTGCTGATGCAAAATACCAGAAATTGGTTGGGTTTTATAAAGGGTGTTTATTTGGGGTAGGAGCTTATAGATACCAGGCCATAAAGCATAAGTTACTTCCCTCACCAAAGTCTGTTTTCACATGTTGGAACAAGATGGCTGCCAACATCTGAGAGGGTTCAGGCTTCCTCTGGTCTCAGCTTCTGTTTTCTCCACAAGATCAGACTGTGAGGCTTTCTAGACTTTGCCTCTCTCCACAAAGTCAGCTGTAGACTATCAGGTGAATGGCTCTGTCTCTTTCCTTGGGCTCCAGCTTAAGACTTCAGCATCAAACCCCAACATCAAAACTCCAATATTAAGAACCCTCATACTCTGTCCTTTGCCATGCCTCTTATCTGTAAGTCCCCACCCACCAAGGGGTGGGAACTCAATGTCCTAATGACATGGCGCAATCAAAATCCTAATCATAACTCAATCATGCCCAGGTATAGACCAGATTACAAACATAACCCAATATCTATTGTTGGAACTCATAACCATATCAAACTGCTACAGTGTCCAAATCAAGGCATCCTCAGGTGGTGCTTTCTCCCCACATGGAGGCATCTACTGCTCTCTCCCTTTTCTTCTGGGGTTTCGTTGCATCAGTTTTTGGCTTCCTCTCTCCAAGGTTTCATTTATTTCAGTTCTTTGCTTCAACTTTCTGTGGTTTTCACTGTATCATATACTTGTCCCATTTATAAAGGACTCCAGTAAGAAGATTAAAACCCTGGGTAATGCCCTACTGAAGTAATCTAATCAAAACAAGGTCCCACCTACAGTAGGTTTACACCTACAGGAATGGAATAGCCTTTCCAACATGATCTTTTCTGGGGTTCTTAAAAGCTTCAAACTACCACAGGTAATATTCCCTCCTCTTCAATTTTTGAAAGAGTTTGAGCAGGATTGGTCTTAATTCTTCTTGAAATGATTGGTAGAATTCACCTGTCAAGCCATCTGGTCCTGAGCTTTTCTTCATTGGGAGGATTTTGTTGACTAATTCAGTCTCTCATGATTGGTTCATTGTGGTCTTCTATTTCTTCTAGAGTCAGTATAGATTTTTCACGTTTCTAAGAATTTGTCCATTTCACCTAGGTTGTCAAATTTGTTGGCATACAATTTTTCATAATATCCTCTTATGATCCTTTTTATTTCTGTGGGGTAAGTAGTAATGTCTCACCTCTCATTTCTGATATTATTTATTTGAATCTTCTCTTTTTATTTGTTAGATTAGCTGAAGGTTTGTCAATTTTATTGATCTTCTCAAAGAACCAAATTTTTGTTTTGTTGGTTCTTTTTTTAATTCTCAATTTAATTTACTTCTACTCTAATCTTAATTTCTTTCCTTCTGCTTGCTTTGGGATTAGTTTGTTATTCTTTTTCTATTTCTTCCAGGTGTTCAGGTAGGTCTTTGATTTTAGCTCTTCTTTTTTTTACTTTATTAATTTTATTGATACATATTAATAAAGCATAAATCCATGCAAAGTGTATGATCAGTGGTATTTGGTATAATCACATAGTTGTGCATTCATCAGTTCAATCATTATTAGAGCATTTTCATTATTCCAATAATAGTAATGATAAAACCCTCATCACCTCTCAATCTCTATTCTTCCCCTGCTGTACATAGTTGCTATTCTGTTTCCATCTCTCTAGTTTATTTGTATTTATATTTTCTAAAAAAAGTTTTACATATGAAACGTTACCCATATTCATGTTTCACATGACGTTTTACTGTTATACAGTCCTATGTTACCTTTTTTAGCTTTCCTTTTAGTAATATAGATGTCCTTAGACTTTCTCTTTCAACCCATCATACCTATTTAATACCACTGCTAGTTACAAACACAATGATGTGCTTTCACCATTTCTATTCATTTTCAAATATTTACAAACAACCTTTTTACCACTTCTGCACAGATTAACCCTCAGCTTTCCATTCTCTAACCTCATTCTATTTTCTGGTGACCTACAGTCAAGTTATTAACTCCATGAGATTATACAATATATTTAGTTCATAGTAGTGCAATCATGCAGTATCTGTCCTTTTGTGTCTGGCTTGCTTCACTCAACATAATGTCCTCCAGGTTCATCCATGTTGTCACATGCTTCACAATTCCATTTCTTCTTACAGGTGCATAATATTACATTGTGTATACACCACAATATGTTTAACTATTCAGCGGCTGATGGACACCCAGGTTATTTCAATCTTTTGGCAACTGTGAATAATGCCACTATGAATATAAGTATGCAGTTGTCCATTCATGTCACTGATTACAATTCTTCTGGGTATATCCCTAGCAATGGTACTGCCAGATCCCATGACAAGTCTATATTCAACTTCTTTAGAATTGCCAAACAGTCCTCCACATGACTGTATCATTCTACATTCCCACCAACAGTGAATAAGGGTTAGTATCTCTCCACATCCTCTCCAATGCTTATCATTTTAAAAGTTTTTAATAGTGGCCATTCTGAGAGGTGTGAAATGATGTCTTTGTAGTTTTGATTTGCATTTCCCTAATCATTGGTGATGTTGAACATTTTTTCATGTATTTTTTTGCCATTTGTATTTTTTCTTTGGACATTTGTCTTTAAGTCTTCTGCCCATTTTTAAATTGGGTCATTTGTCTTTATTGTTAAGTTGTATCTCTTTATATATCACATATATTACACCCTTATCAGAGATGGCTGGAGACTGTGAGAAGGGCAGGAAGGGTGTGAATGCCTTTTCAGCCCTGGGCCTGAATGGGTGATTCAGCTGGGGCTTCACCAGCCCAACTACGACAGTTGGGTATGTTTTGGTGGTGTGCCAGAATAGGTGAACGAAAGAATACTTATGTTGCCCTATACTGTAGTGATGGCCTTCAGTTTCCTGTTTGTTCAGTAGCTTGGAACAATGCCTGAAGTGAATTGCCATCAGATTTCAGAATGAAAAAGGAGTTACATACAGAAAACAATGGAGTGTTTAATTCTTATCTCTGAACATTGGGCTAAATTTCCAGCTGTTCTCTATTTTTATGTTATTGAACAAATATTCTATATAAATAAGATGTAACCAAATTCAAAGAGTTTAATATGTGTGTAACACTCAAGCTCAGTACTGTCACTACAATATTACATCCTACAAATGTTTTCTGTTGTGTCAGATACCAATGTTTCGTGAAGTATTTGTAGGGCACATAGTAGAAAACAGTTGGTAAAATACTCAAATTCCTTTCACTCTGATTTAAAAATTATAAATCTTTATAGAATGAGACCTTTTTTGAACTAGCTTTTTTAATGGGGGAAAAGAGATTCAATTTGTGTTGATAAGGAGTGCATTCCTATTTAATAATGCTTATTTTTTCTCTGGTCACACCCTTTTGAACATTATCCAGAGTACCTCTACTCTTAGTAAACTCTGTAGTTTATTATAGATTTTAAAAAATATTTAAAATAAGCCCATGCAGCTCTTGAGAGAGAGAAATAAGATATGACTTAAGAGTATTATTGGGAAGATGTTCATACTTAACATGAGCATTAGACAAACCAACTGGTATAGTAGCCTCAAGTTTAAGACTTCTGGTCAAGTATAGGTAAATGTCTTAAGCATGTACTTGACATGACCAGCTTTCTGTACATCTCTAAAAAAGAAGAAATTCTTGGGATGAAAGAGCAAAATAGAACAATTAGAGAATAATGACTTAATATGTTTTTTTATTTTAGTGTCAGGTCTTCAAAAATGAAATAATTATTTAAATTACCCCATAATGCAAACTGTCCACTTGCATTCTTGTCAGGTGGCACCTGGAAACTGTTGCTTTTTTTGCTGTGTCATCTTGCTGCGTCAGCTCTCCGCGTGTGTGGTGCCACTCCTGGGCAGCTGCGCTTTCTTCACTTGGGGCAGCTCTACTTGCAGGGCACACTCCTTGCACGTGGGGCACCCCTATGCAGGGGACACCCCTGCGTGGCATGGCACTCCTTGAGCGGGGCAGCATTGCGCATGGGCCAGCTAACCATACGGGTCAGGAGGCCCTGGGTATCAAACCCTGGACCCTTCATATGATAGGTGGACGCTCTATCAGTTGAGCCACAACCATTTCCCATTACAAGATCTTGAAGATGTTTTCTTACATTTTCTTCTAGGAGTTTTATGTTTGTCACTCTTATATTTAGTTCCTTGATCCTTTTGAGTTAATTTTTAAATAAGGTATGAGATAAGGGATCTTCTTTTTTTCTTTTGGATATGGATATCCATTCCTCCCAGCATGATTTGTTGAATAGATTGCCCTGGCCCACTGTGAGGACTTGGCAGCCTTGTCAAAATCACTTGACTGTATATGAGGGTCTATTTCCAAGTTCTCGATTTGGTTCCTTTGGTCAACTGATCTGCCTTTATGCCAGTACTATGCTGCTGTTTTGTTTTGTTTTTTAACCACTGTAGCTAAGTAATATGCTTTAAAGTCAGAAGCGAGAGGCTTACAACTTCTTCTCTAAGACATTTTTTGTTATTTGGGGCCCCTTATCCTTCCAAATAAATTTATAATTGGCTTTTCCATTTCTGCAAAAAAAGCTGTTGAGATTTTTATTGCAATTGCCTTGAATTTGTAAATTAGTTTTGGAAGAATTGATATCTTAACTATATTTAGTCTTGCAGTCCATGAATATGGAATATCCTTCCATTTATTTAAGTCTTCTTCAGCTTTTTTTAGCACTGTCTTACAGTTTTCAAAATACCCAGTTCCTTTATGTCCTTTGTTAAGTTTATTCCTATATATTTGATTCTTTTAGTCACTACTATAAATGGAATTTTTTCTGATTTCCTCCTCAGATTGCTCATCAGCACTGTATAGAAACACTATTGATTTTTGCATCTCAATTTTGTGTCCTGCCACATTGCTGAACTTGTTTATTCTAGTAGCTTTGATTTGAATTTTTCAGGATTTTCTAAGTATAGGATCATATCATCAGCAAATAGTGAAAGTTTTTTACTTCTTCTTTTCCTATTTGGGTGCCTTTTATTTCTTCATCTAGCCTAACTGCTCTATCTAGAACCTCAAGCACAATATTGAGTAACAGTAGTTACAGTGGGTAGTCTTGTCTTGTTCCTGATCTTAGCGGGTAAGCTTTCAGTCTTTCACGGTTGAGTAAAATACTAACTTGTAGGTTTTTCGTATATGTACTTTACCATATTCAGGACTCTTCCTTCTGTTCCTATGCTCTGGAGGGTTTTTATCCAAGAAAAGGATGCAGTATTTTGTCAAACGCCTTTTGCAGCAATCAAGGAAGATCATGTAACTTTTCTCAATTTATTAATGTGTTTTATTATACTAATTGATTTTCTTGTATTGAACCACTTGCATACCTGGAATAAAGCCCACTTGATTGTGACGTAGAATTCTTTTAATGTACTTTTGGATTTGGTTGGAAAATATTCTGTTGATGATTTTTACTTTTATATTCATTGGAGATATTGGTCTGTAATTTTCTGCTTTTCGTACTATCTTTATCTGGTTTGGGTATTAGGTTGCTGTTGGCTTCATAGAATGAATTTTGTAGCATTCTTTCCCGTTCAAATGTTTGGAAGAGCTTGAGCAAGATTGATAACAGATTGTCTTTGAATGATTGGTAGAATTCACCTGTGATGCCATCTGGTCCTGGGCTTTTCATCTTTGGGAGGTTTTGGATGATTGTTTCAATCTCTTCACCTGTGATTGTTTCTTTAAAAAAAGTTTTTATTGATACATATTATTAAATCATACATGTCATCCAAAGTATACAATCACTAGTATTTGATATAATCACATAGTTGTGCATTCATCACTTCAATAAATAATAAAACACAGACAAATGAAAACAAATAAAACAATAAAATAATAAAACACAGACAAATGAAAAAACAAAATTCTTCACCTCTCAATCCCTCTGTGTTTCCCCTGCTATATATAGCTGCTATTTCTGGCTATGCTTTCATATTTATTTATTTATTAAGTAGTTTTGAGATATATTCACATACCACATGATCTATTCAAAGTAGATAATCAATGACTATTAGTATAATCTCAATGTTGTGCATTTATCACCAAAAATTTTTTTATTTTATTTTTTTAAGTTTTTCTATTAAAACTTTTTATTTTGAAATACTTTTAAACTCATAGAATTACAAAAATAACACGAACCCCATAAAGAGAACTCTAACATACCTCTCTCCCTCCCAGATAACACAGATCCACCAATGTTAACATTTTACCACATTGCCATGTCATTCCACCTATCTGTCTATCCATCTCTTTGTCTATTTATCAGCCCATTTGCTGAACACTTGAGTGTAAGTTGTATAAATCATGCTCCTTGATCACTTAATGTACTGACATGTAGATTTGCTAAGATCAAGGCTATTCATTTACATAACCACCTTAGGTGCAGTTATCAAGTTAAAAAAATTTAACATTGATATAAAGCTTACAGTCTAAATTCTAATTTTTCCAAGTATCCCTTTATTTTTTTAAATTTTTTATTAAAGTTAATAGATCACATAGAATGTTACATTTAAAAAAACATAAGTTTCCCATATAAAGCACCCTCCACCCCCCACCCCCATCATTTTTGTAAATTGTATTTTTTTGAAGAGTCATCACAAAAAAAGGTTACATTATAAAAAACATAAGAGGTTCCCGTATACCCCCCATACCCCCACCCCACTCCTCCCACAGTAACAACTTACCCCATCATTGTGACACACTCATCGCACTTGGCGAACACATTTTGGAGCACAGCGGCACCACATGGATAATAGTTTACTCTATAGTTTACACTCTCCCCTGGTACATTCATTGGGTTATGGCAGGATATATAATGTCCAGCATCTGACCCTGCAATGTCATTTAGGACAACTCCAAAGTCCCAAAAATGCCCCCTCATCAAATCTCTTCTTCCCTCTCCCTGCCCTCAGCAGCTACTGTGGTCACTTTGTCCCTGTCAATGATACAATTTCTTCTGTTAGTTGTCACAAAAGGTTTATAGTAGAATATCAGTAAGTCCACTCTAATTCATATTTTATTCCTCCAATCTGTGGGCCCTGGGATGGTGATGTCCACTCCACCTCTATATTGAGAGGGGACTTAAATTCCATGTGGATGATGGATGCAATTCTCCTGCTTGCAGTTTTAGGTACTCTCAATTCCCTGGTGTGGGGCTTGACAATCTTCACCTCCCTGTTAGTTGACCTGTGTAAGTCCAACGAACCAGGGAGTAGGAGCTGCAACTCTGCTAAGACTCAGGACCTAGCTGGCACATGGACAGTCCAGAGATTCAAGTCTCCTGAATACACAAGAATGCTAGCACCAACCAAAGGTTCAGTAAAAGTGAGAAAAGAGGCATATGCAGAAAGGTCACATCTGAGTCCAACTCTATCACACTCAGGGACACAAATTCCAAAATAAGGTGCACTGACACGGTACTGAGCTCCAGAGTGATCTGCCATGACCATAGCCCTGTGGGCCTCCATAGCCCTCAGGAGAACCAGTACCTGGGGTTGTATCCACTTTGGCTGTTTCTGGGGTCCCCTTGAGGGGTGCATAAGCATAACCCCTCTGATGACCTCCTGACTCTTTTTTGAAGACTCTTAGACATATAAACACATTTGTCTTTGCCATTTCCCCCTTTTATTCAAGGTCAAAAAGCAGTTTTTAACATATGATCCTACATGTGGGCTGAGATATTCTGCTGGTCTGAGTTGACCCTTTTATTCAAGGACTTTTTCTATTTACATCACCAGCTGGTGCTTGGTAATAATCCCTTGGCACCAGGGAGGCTCATCCCTGGGAGTCATGCCCCATGCTGGGGAATTTGTAATGCATTTACATCCTGAGTTTGACTTAGAGAGTGGCCACATTTGAGCAATATGGAGGCTCTCAGGAGGTAACTCTTAGGCACCCTGCAGCTCTAGGCCTATTTCATATTTCAGGCAGACAGACTCATAAGCATGGCAATCAGTATAAAGGGCTCATTGTTGGAAAATCCTTCTTTGTTGGTCTTTGCCATTGCACTTGGGGGATTTTTGCTGTTCCATTGGGGAATGTGATAGAGCTCCCCTGGCTAGGAACTCAGCACATCCTCAGTTGTCATTTGTAACTGTTATCCAAACATTTTTATGTCCTCTATATACATGCCCTGGAGAACTCCCTCCCAACCATATGCCCCCCATCAATAACATCCTATACCAGTGTTCCTCCCCTGCTATAGTTGAACCTCTCTGTGGTCCAAAACTTCTTCAGCAATGAAGCCTAATATATTGCCAAATTCAGTTAATAGGAAAATGAAATATAGTGATGGGTTTAAAGATTAGAAGTACATATTAATATAGAAATATTAAAATAAAATAAAAATAAATTGGTGTATTAATAAAAATGAACAATATTATAAAGATTTGTTTTTAATGTTTTGTCTTTCATCACTGTAATAGGTGTTGCCCTGTATGTACAGTGTCAAGGCACTTTTTTTCATTTCATCCTCAGTGTCTACATCCATTCCTTTAAAAAATTTTTTTTTCTAATTTTTAATTTTGTCTTCAAAAAAGTTTCAGATCATAGTAATTTAAATACACAGTATAGGAGACTCCCATATATCCAATATCAAACCCTTTCCCCCTTCCCCACCAATGATCTTTTTACATGTCGATGTTACATTTGCTGCAGCTGATGTACAGATTTTGAAACATAGCTTTCAAACATGGTTCCATTTTGATTTACATTATGGTTTATATTTTAGACTATACGATTTTCTAAATTTTTAGTTGCCTTATGTTTTACATTATGGTTTACATTTTAGCTTATAGATTTGTATACATTTTTGGTGTATGTTAACATGTACTATATCCATTGTTATATGATCTTGTGGAGCACTTCCATTGCCCCCCAGTTGCCCTGCTTCCATCTATTCTTTACCTCTCTCCCCCTCCACTCGGGGCCCACAGTGACAATCAATCTTCACTGCTTGAGGGACCAGATTTACAGATACTTGCAACAATGTTGACAGTTTGACACACTAGACTGCCCTAACCCATTGGGAGCCACCGATTCTCTTGAGGGACAGAATTCTCTCCATTTGAGAACATCAGGTCTCCCCAGGATGTGGGTACACCTTCACACTCATTGTATGGTCTCTACCCAATGATTTAACACACTATGACAAACTGAGCACTCACACACTCCCTAGCAGCCTGCCCCTGTGCCAGATGCCCCCTTAAGCACCTTAAACATGTAATCCTTCTGTATTATGTTTTCTGAAGAGTTTTCTCAATCTTATAGTTTCAACCATATACCTGAGATTCTCCCATATTCAACTGTTTCCCTGGCCTTCCCCCCCATTCCTTGGGTCATCTGACACATCCTCCCAACCCTAGTTCCCCCTCAAGCCCACAAATCTCCACCCAATGGTATCCCTATGCCCCCATCTTACCTCTCCCCTGTACAAATACTTAACCTCCAGTTTATCAAAGACTTCACCCATGTAGGCATCACTCGCAACCTTCCTCTCCCCTCCCAAAGTTCCTTTAAGCCTATCTTCCAGTCTCTAGTTCTCTGAGACAGCTTGATTTGCTTGTTTCATATCAGAGAGGTCATGTAGTATTTGTCCTTCAATGCCTGGCTTGCTTCACTCAAAAAAAGGTCTTCAAGATTCATCCATGTTATCACGTGTGTTTGTACTGTATTCCTTCTTATAGCTGAGTAGTATTCCATTGTATGTATATACTACATTTTATTTATCCATTCATCTGTTAATGGGCATTTGGGTTGATTTCAACTTTTGGCAATAGTGAATAATGCTGCTATGAACAGTGGTATGCATTTTTCGGTTTGTGTCCTTATTTTCAGTTCCTCTGGGTATATAACCAGCAGTGGAATTGCTGGGTCATATGGCAAATCTCTAGCTACCTTTTTGAGAAACCACTAAACTGTCCTGCAGAATGGCTGGATCCTTCTGCATTCCCACCAGCAGTGGATGAGTGTTCCCATTCCTCCACATTTTCTCCAGCACTTGTAGTCTTCTGTTTTTTTGATAGCTGCCTCTCTTATGGGAGTAAGACGGTATCTCATTGTAGTTTTGATTTGCATTTCCCTAATAGCTAGTGATTTTGAGCATTTTTTAGTAATTTGTATTTCTTCTTTGGAGAAATGTCTGTTCAGGCCTTTTGCCCATTTTTCAAATGGGTTGTTTGTCTTTTTATTTTTGAAATACAGTAGTTCTTTATATATGCAGGATATTAGTCTCCTATCAGATATATGGTTACCAATTATTTTTTCCCATTGGGTAGGCTCTCTTTTCACTTTCTTGACAAATTCCTTTGAGGTGCAAAAGGCTTTAATTTTGAGGAGGCCCCATTTATCTATTTGTTCTTTTGTTGCTCATGCTTTGGGTGTGAAGTTCATGAAGCCATTTCTTATTACAAGGTCCTGTAGATGTTTCCCTATATTATCTTCCATGGTCTTTATGGTCTTGGCCCTTATATTTAGGCCTTTGAGCCATCTTGAGTTGATTTTTGTATACAGTGTGAGATGGTAATCCTCTTTCCTTCTTTTGCATATGGATATCCAATTTTCTAGACACCATTTGTTGAAGAGGCCATTCTCTCCCAGTTGAGTGGGTTTGATGGCCTTGTCAAATATCAGATTACTGTATATATGAGGATCTATATCAGAACTTTCAATTCAGTTCCACTGGTCAGTGTGTCTATCCTTGTGCCAATACCATACCATTTTCACTACTGTAACTTTGTAATATGTTTTGAAGTCAGGTAGTGTGAGTCCTCTGATTTCATTTTTCTTTTTCAATATGTCTTTGGCTACTCAGGTCATCTTTCCTTTCCAAATAAATTTCACAGTAGTTTTTCTAGTTGTGTTGATTTTTATTGGAATTGCATTGAATTTGTAGATCAGTTTTGGTAGGATAAACATCTTAACAATGTTTAATCTTCCTATCCTTGAACAGGGAATATTCTTCCAAAATTTAGGTCTTCTTTGATTTCCTTGAACAGTGTTGTGTAGTTTTCTGTGTATAAGTCTTTTACATCTTTTTTTTTTAAGATTTATTTATTTTTATTTATTTCTTTCTCCTTCCCCACCCCCATCCTGGTTGTCTGTTCTCTGTGTCTATTTGCTGTGTGTTCTTCTTTGTCCGCTTCTGTTGTTGTTAGCGGCACAGGAATCTGTGTTTCTTTTTGTTGCGTCATCTTGTTGTGTCAGCTCTGTGTGTGTGCGGTGCAATTCCTGGGCAGGCTGCATTTTCTTTCACGCTGAACGGCTCTCCTTATGGGGCGCACTCCTTACACATGGGGCTCCCCTACGTGGGGGACACCCCTGCGTGGCAGGGCACTCCTTGCGCTCATGAGCACTGCTCATGGGCCAGCTCCACATGGGTCAAGGAGGCCCAGGGTTTGAACTGCAAACCTCCTATGTGGTAGACGGATGCCCTAACCACTGGGCCAAGTCCACTGCCCATCTTTTACATCTTTAGTTAAATTTATCCCTAGGTATTTGATTTTTTTATTTACTATTGTAAATGGTATTTGAATCTCAATTTCCTCCTCAGATTGCTTATCATCAGTGTACAGAAATGCTACTGTTTTTTGTGGATTGATCTTATAACCTGTGACTTTATTCAACTCATTTATAAGTTCTAGAAGCTTTGTTGTAGATTTCTCCGGGCTTTCTATGTATAGCATCATGTCATCTGCAAATAGTGAAATTTTGACTTCTTCCTTTCCTATTTGGAGCAAGTACTTCTAACACAATGTTAAATAGAAGAGATGGTAGTGGGCATCCTTGTCCTGTTCCTGATCTTAGAGGGAAAGATTTTAGGATTTCACCATTGTAAATGATATTAGCTGTGGGTTTTTCATATATACCCTTTATCATGTTCAGAAAGTTTCCTTCTATTCCTGTCTTTTACAGTGTTTTTATCAAGAAAGGGTGCTGTATTTTATCAAATGTTTTTTCTGCATCTATTGATATGATCATGTGTTTTTTTTCCCTTCAATCTGTTTATGTGGTGTATTGTATTAATTGATTTTCTTATGTTGAACCATCCTTGCATACCAGGAATGAAACCCACTTAGTCATGGTGTGTAATTCATTTAATGTATTGTTGAATGCGATTAGCAAGTATCTTGTTGAGGATTTTCACATCTAGGTTCATTAGAGAGATTGGTCTGTAATTTTCCTTTCTTGTGGAGTCTTTGTTGGGCTTTGGTATTAGGGTAATGTTGGCATCATAAAATGAGTTAGGCAATGTTCCTTCTATTTTGATTTTTTGGAAAAGTTTAAATAAGATTGATGTTAGTTCTTTGCAGAATGTTTAGTAGAATTCACCTGTGAAACCATCTGGCCCAGGGCTCTTCTTAATTGGGAAGTTTTTAATGACCGATTCTATCTCTTTACTTGTGATGCTTTTGTTGACATCATTGATTTCTTCTTTCATCAATGTAGGCTGCTTATGTGTTTCTAGGAATTTGTCCATTTCCTCTAAATTGTCTTTCTTGTTGGAATACAGGTTTTCAAAGTATCCTCTTATGATAGTCTATTTCAGTGGGGTGAGTGGTGATATTCCCTTTCTCAGTTCTTATTTTGTGTATTTTCATATTCTCTCTTTTTTTCTTTGTTAGTCCAGGTAAGGGTTCGTCAATTTTATTGATCTTCTCAAAGAACCAGCTCTTGGTTTTGTTTATTTTTTCAAGTGCTTTCTTGTTTTCTATTTCATTTAGTTCTGCTCTGATCTTTGTTACTTCTTTCTTTCTTCTTTCTTGGGGTTAGTTTGTTGTTTTTTTTACTAATTCCTCCAATTATGCAGATAGTTCTTCAATTTTACCTCTTTCTTCTTTTTTGAGGTATGAATCTATGACTATGAATTTCCCTCTCGGTACAGCTTTTGCTGCATCCCATAAGTTTTGATGTGTTATCATTTTCATTAGTTTCAAGGTAGTTATTGATTTCTGTTGAAATTTCTTCCTTGACTCACTGTTGTTCTAAGAGTGTGTTGTTTAACTTCCATATCTTGGTGCCAAATCTAGTTCTCTGGCCCTTGCAAATTTCCAGCTTCATTCCACTGTGGTCAGAGAAATTGTTTTGTATAATTTCAATCCTTCTGAATTCACTGAGTCTTTCTCTGTGGCCTAGTGTATAGTTTATCTTAGAGAATGATCCATGTGCACTTGAGAAGAATATATGTCCTGCTGTATTTGGGTGTAATGTTTTGTATGTGTCTATGATGTCCAGATCCTCTAACATATTGTTCAAAGTCTTTGTTTCTTTATTGATTCTCTTTTGAGATGTTCTGTCCAATGGTGAGAGTGGTGTGTTAAAGTCCCCCACTATAATTGTTGAGGCATCTATTCCTTCCCTTAGTTTTTGCAGCATTGGCCTCACATATGTGGAGGCACCCTTGTTAGGGACATAAATGTTTATGATTGTTCTTTCTTCTTGAAAGATTATCCCTTTCACTAATATGTAGTGTCCATCTTTGTCTCTCACAATAGTTTTGCATTTAAAGCCTATTTTATCTGATATTAATATAGCTACTCCTGCCCTTTTTTGGTTATTGTTTGCCTATAAGATTGTTTTCCAGCCAGTCACTTTCAATCTCCTTGAATCCCTGGGTCTAAGATGTGTTTCTTGTAGACAGCATACAGTTGGGTCATATTTCCTTATCCAATCTTCCAATCTGTGTCTCTTAATAGGTGAGTTTAATCCATTGACATTCAGTGTATTACTTTCAAGGAATTACTTATATCAGCCATATTTTCTTTGGATTTGTGTTTGTCATATGTTGTTTGATTTTTTAAATCTCTTTTGGTTGTTTTAGTTGTTCTTACACTCTCCTCTAACACTGTCTCTCCTGTTTGTTTCTTTCCTCCTGCAGAACTCCCTTTCGTATTTCTTGAAGGACAGGTTTCTTGTTGGCATACTCTCTCAGTTTCTGTTTGTCTGTGAATATTTTGAACTCTCCATCACTTTTGAATGCTAGCTTTTCTGGATAGAGTATTCTTGGTTGGAAATTCTTTTCTTTTAGTACCTTGACTATATCATAGTACTGCCTTCTTGACTCCATGGTTTCAGATGAGAAATCAGCACTTAATCTTATGGAGCCTCCTTTGTAAGTGATGGTTCTCTTTTCTCTTGTTGCCTTTAGTATTTTCTCTTTGTCTTGTGCATTAGATAATTTGACAAGTATATGTCTTGGGGTGGACCTGTTGGGATTATGCTATTTGGGGTGTGCTGTGCTTCCTGGACACCCTCAATAGGTTTAGGAAGTTTTCAGCCATTATTTCCTCCAACATCCCTTCTGTCCCCTTTCCCTTCTCTTCTCCTTCTGGGATGTCTATAATGTGTATGTTTGCGTGTTTTACATTGTCATTCAAGTCCCTAAGTCTCTGCTGTTTTTTTCTATCTTTTTATCAAGCAATTCTACTATCTGTTTGATTTCAGATGTCCTGTCTTCCAAATCACGAATTCTTTCCTCTCCCTCCTCAAATCTGCTGTTATTTGCTGAAAGTGTATTTTTGATTATTGTAGCTTTAATTTGTATTTCCCTAATCACTGGTGATGCTGAACATTTTTTCATGTGTTTTCTTGCTATTTATATTTCTTCTTTGGACAAATTTCTATTCAAATCTTTTGCCCATTTTAAAATCAGATCATTTCTCTTTTTATTATTGAGTTGTGGCATCTCTATGTATCATGGATATTAAACGCTTATTGGATATATAATTTCCAAACATTTTCTCCTATTGAATTGGCTGCCTCTTCACCCTTTCAACAAAGTCCTTTAAGATGCAAAAGTGTTTAATTTTCAGGAGGTCCAATTTACTTATTTTTTCTTTTGCTGCACTTGCTTTGGGTGTAAGGTCCAAGAAATCACCACCTATCACAACATCTTGAAGATGTTTCCCTACATTTTCTTCTAGATACAGTCCTGGCTTTTATATTTAGGTCTTGATCTATTCTGAGTTGATTCTTGTATAGGGAATGAGATAGGGACCCTCTTTCTTTCATTTATGATATCCTGTTCTCCCAGCATCATTTGTTAAAGAGACTGTTTTGTCCTATTAACATGACTTTGGTAGGTTTGTCAAAAACAAGTTGGCAGTAGAGGTGAGAGTTTATTTCTGGACTCCCAATTCTACTCCACTGATCGATGTGTCTGTCTTTATGTCAGTACCTTGCTGTTTTGACCACTGTAGCTTTGTAATATGTTTCAAGTTCAGGCAGTGAAATTCCTCCAATGTTGCTCTTCTTTTTTTGGAGTACTTTTGGCTATCCGTGTGCACTTTCCCTTCCAAATGAATTTGGTAATTGCCTTTTCTATTTCTGTAAAGTAGGCTGTTGGAATTTTGATGTTTTGATGGTATTGCATTGAATCTATAAATCAGTTTGGGTAGGATTAACATCTTCATGAAATTTAGAAAGCATAGAATGTCTTTCTATTTGTTTAGGTCTTCTAAAATTTCTTTTAGTATTGTTTTGTAATTTTCTGCACATAGGTCCCATACTACTTTGATTAAATTGATTCCTAGGTATCTGAGTCTTTTTGTTGCAATTGCAAATAGAATTTTCCCCCTGATTTCCTCCTCAGATTGTTCAATACTACTGTCCAGAAACATTACTGATTTTTGTCTGTTGATCTTGTTTCCTGCCACTTTGCTGAACTCATTTATTAGCTCAAGTAGCTTTGTCATAGACATTTCAGAATTTTCTAAATATAGGATCCTGTCATCTGCAAACAGAGTTTTACTTCCTCTTTTCCTATTTGGATGACTTTTATTTTTTCTAATTGCTAGCACAATGTTGAATAACAATGGTGACAGTAGGCATCCTTATCTTGTTCCTGATCTTAGAGGGAAAGCTTTCAACCTTTCCCCAGTGAGTATGATGTTGGCTGTGGTTTTTCATATATGGCTTTTATCATAGAGGAATTTCCCCTCTATTCCTATCTTTTGAAGTGCTTTTTTTAATCAAGAAAGAATGCTGAATTTTGTCAAATGCCTTTTCTGCATTGATCAAGATAATCATATGTTTTTTTCACTTCAGTTTGTTAATGTGTATTATGTTAATTGATTGTCTTGTGTTGACCCACCATTGCATACCAGGAATAAATCCTACTTGGTCATGGTGTATAAGTCTTTTTTTTTAAATAGACTTATTTTTTATTTATTTCTCTTCCCTTTTCCCTCCCCTAGTTGTCTGCTCTCTGTGTCCATTCACTGTGTGTTCTTCTGTATCTGCTTGTATTCTTGTCAGTGGCACTGGGAATCTGTGTCTCTTTGTTGTGTCATTTTGCTGCAACAGCTCTCTGTGTGTGCAGCGCCACTCCTGGGCAGGCTGCCCTTTTTTCATGCAGGGTGGCTCTCCTTATGGGGTGCACTCCTTGCACATGGGGCTCCCCTATGCGGGGGACACCCCTGTGTGGCATGGCACTCAATGTGCACATCAGCACTGCACATGGGCCAGCTCACAACATGGGTCAGGAGGCCCTGGGGATCGAACCCTGGACTTCCCATGTGGTAGGCAGATGCTCTATGAGTTGAGCCAAAGCCACTTCCCAGATATAAGTCTTTTGATATCCTGTTGGATTCTATTTGCAAGTATTTTGTTTAGAATTTTTACAGCTATGTTCATTGGAGAGATTGGTCTAAAATTTTCTTTTCTTGTGGTATCTTTATCTGGCTTTGGTATTAGGGCAGGGGTTCTTAACCAGGGGTTCATGGACCCACCAAGGGGTCCACGGAATTGCAAATTCAAAAAAATATTATTCTTGTGGGGACATGTTGGTGCAGGCATGATATATTTATTAAATCATACACAGTACAGTGTAGACTTAGTGAGGGGTCTTTGGTTTTCACCTGACTGGCAAAAAGGTTAAGAGCCTCTGTATTAGGGTGATATTGGCTTCATAAAATATTGGTTAATTTCCCTCCTCTTCAATGTTTTGGAAGAATTTGAATAGGATTTGTGTTAAATCTTCTCAAAATGTTTGGTAGAATTCACCTGTGAAGCCATCTGGTCCTGGACTTTTCTTCATTGGTAGATTTTTGATGATCGAGTCAATCTCTCTAAATGTGATTGGTTTGTTAAGTTCTTGTATTTCCTGTAGCATCACTGTAGGTTGTGCATTGCTAGAAATTTGTCCATTTCATCTCATTGTCTAATTTGTTGGCATACAGTTTCTCCTAATATCCTCCTATGATCCTTTTTATTTCTGTGGGGTCAATTGTAACTTTACCCCTTTCATTTCTGATTTTATTTGTGTCTTCTCTCTTATTTTTCTTTGTTAGTCTAGCTAGGGGTTTGTCAGGTTTTTTTAAGGAGGTACTGGGTACTGAACCCGGGACTTTGTACATGGGAAGCAGGTGCTCAACCACTGAGCCATATCTACTTCCCTGTCAATTTATTGATCTTCTCAAAGAACCAGCTTTTGTTTTTTTAATTTTCTGTATTGTTTTTTGTTATCAATTTCATTTATTTCTGCTCTGATCTTTATTATTTCTTTCCTTCTGCTTCCTTTGGGTATGGTTTGCTGTTCTTTTTCTAGTTTCTCTAGTTGTCCATTTAGATCTTTGATTTAGCTCTTCTTTTTTCTTTTTTTTAAAAATATAGGCATTTAGGGCTATAAATTTCCTGCTCAGGACTGCCTTCGCTGTATCCTGTAAGTTTTGATAAGTTGTGTTTTCATTTTCATTTGTCTCAATATATTTACTAGTTTCCCTTACAATTTCTTCTTTGACCCAGTGAATATTCAGGAGTGTGTTTCACCTCCACATATTTGTGAATTTACCTATTTCTTCTCTATTATTGATTTCCAGTTTCATTCCATTTTGATCTGAGATGCTTCTTTTTATAATTTCAATTTTTTAATATTTATTGAGACCTGCATTGTGACCTAACATGTGGTCTTTCCTGGAGAAAGATCCATGAGCACTTGAGAAGACTGCATAACCCTCTGAGTTTGGGTGCAGCATTCTCTATATGTCTCTTAAGTCTAACTCGTTTATCATATTGTTCAAGTTCTCTGTTTCCTTGTGGATCTTCTGTGTAGTTGTTCTATCTAATGATGTGAGTGGTGTGTTGAAGTCTCCAACTGTTAATGTAGAGATGTCTATTTCTCCTTTCAGTTTTGCCATAGTTTTTCTCATGTATTTTGGGGCACCCTGGTTAGGGATATAGATATTTGACTGTTACTTCTTCCTAGTGGATTGTCCCTTTTATTAATATGTAATGGTCTTCTATACCTCTTATAACTTTTTGCTTTTAACATCTGTTTTATCTAATATTAGTATAGCTACCCCTGCTCTTTTTTGGTTACTATTTGCATGGAGTATCTTTTTCCCGTCTTTCACTTTCAATCAGTTTGTATCCCTGGGTCTCAGGTGAGTGTCTTGTAGGCAGCATATGGATGGCTCATTTTTCCTCTTGCTGTTTTTACTTGTTTCTTTATTTTAATCTATTCTGAAAGCCTGTATCTTTTGATTGGGGAGTTTAATCCATTCACATTCAATGATATTACTGTAAATGCATTTTTTACTTCCACCATTTTATTCTTTGGTTTTCATAAGTCATATCTTATTTTTGTCTCTTTACTCTTTCGGTTATCCTTTCAGCTATTCTTTCTTCTACACTCCCCTCCAAGCCTCTGTCTCCTGTCTTTTTTCTTTTAGGTTATAAGTCTTCCTTTAATATTTCCTGCGAAGGTGGATTCCTTTTTTATGAACTCTTAGTTTCTATTTGTTTGTGAATATTTTAAAGTCACCTTCATATCTGAAGGGCAAATTTGTTGGATAAAGAATTCTCAGCTGGGGAACAGATGTGTCTCAAGCAGTTGAGTGCCTGGTTCCCTCATGCCTCCTAAAAACAAGCAAACAAGAAAACAACGAGCAAACAAAATAAAAATATAACTCAGGGGAGCTGATGTGGCCAGTGGTTGAGCACCAGTTTCCCACATATAAAGTCCCAGGTTCAATCCCTGGCCCTGGTACCTAAAAAAAAAATTTTTTTTTCAGCTAGCAGTTTTTCTCTTTCAGTATCCTAATTGTATCATATCATTGTCTTCTCGCCTCCATTGTTTCTGATGAGAAAGCCACATGAAGTCTTACTGGGCATCCCATGTATGTAATGGTTTGTTTCTCCCTTCCAGCTCTCAGAATTTTCTCTTTATCATTGCCATTTGACATCGTGAGTAGTATGTGTCTTGGAGTATGTCTATTCACATTTATTCTGATTGGGGGTACACTGTGCTTCTTGTACAAGTAGGTTCAATTCTTTCATGAGAGTTGGGACATTTTCAGTTATTTCCTCAAATATTCTTTCTGCCTCTTTTCTCTTCTGTGCTCCTTCTGGAACTCCCATGACACATACGTTGTTGCAGTTTGTGTTATTCAAATTCCTGAGCCCCTGTTCATTTTTTCCCATGCTTTTCTCTCTTCTATTTCAGCTGTTCTGTCTCTATCACTTATTCTTTCTTCTATCATTTTGACTCTGCTGTTGTGTGCCTCTAATGTGTTTTTTATCTCACCTATTGTCTTTTATTCCCATGAGCTCTGTTACTTTTCTATTTAGGTTTTTTTCAAATTCTTCTTTGTGCTCACTCGGTATCTTCTTGATGTCCTTTATCTCTTTAACCTTATTGTCTTTCAACTCATTAATTTGGAAATTTGTGTGCGTCTCATTGATTAGTTCTCTCAAATCCTGTGTTTCTTTTGAGGCTTTGATATTTTCCTTTTCTTTGACTATTTCTTCTATTTTCTTAGTATGGCTTGTAATTTTTTTGGTAATGTCTTGGCATCTGATTAGGGTGGTGGGATTATTTAGATGCTCAATTTCTCTCTCTTATATAGGGATTTAGTGGTAGGAGGTTGTGCTTTAGTGCTGTTCTCTGATTCTTGGTTCAACCTGTTCTGGGTCTTTAGGATTGTCCCTGTTAGTTGCTCAAATCTGACCCTGGACCCATTAATGGGTTACAGACCTGCTTTCTAGGGCCTTGGGGAGGGAGGCTGTAAGGGCCAGAAAAACCCTCTCTTACTTACTTTTTTAAAAGTTTATTTGTTTATTTTTTATTATTTTTACCACCACCACCCCCATCTGTTTGCTCATTGTCTGCTCATCTTCTTTAAGAGGCACTGGGAATGGACCCTGGGATCTCCCAGGTGGGAAGCAAGTGCTCAACCACTTGAGTCACTTCTACTTCCTCCTGGTTGCAGCATCTGCTGGTTGCAGCATCTTGCTGGTTGAGGTGTCTACTCATTTTCTTTAGTAGGCACCAGGAACTGAACCCAGGACCTCCCATGTGGGAGGCAGGAGCCCAATTGCTTGGCCACATCTGCTCCACTTATTTGCTTTTTTCCCCCCCAATATTTATTTTATTTATTTATCCCCCTCCACCTTGCCATTTGCTTACTGTCTGCTCTCTGTGTCCATTCGCTGCATGTTCTTCTGTGTCTGCTTGTCTCCCTTTTGTTGCATCATTTTGCTGCACCAGCACTCTGCAGGCGTGGGCCAGCTTGCCTTCACAAAGAGGCCCTGGGAAGCGAATCCAGGGCCTCTCATATGGTAGACAGGAGCCCAATTTATTGAGCCACAGCCACTTCCCATCCACTTATTTACTTTTAATTTCCTCATGTCCACTTCCTTGGTCTGCCAGCAGATGGTGCTTCTTGGTAGCCCTCTCAGTCCAATGCCTGGTTGGAATGTGTTTGCAGCAACACAGACCAGACCAATGTGACAGAGGATCCTGCCTGGAGGCTAAGAGCCTCATAATTCAAACTTTCTCAGAGGCTGTTCTCCAACCTTTGCTGGCAGCCCCTTCCCTTTTCCTGCATAGGAAATAATTCCACTCTCCTTGGCGTCCTCAACAACCAGTGCCAATCAATAGAGAGGGAGATTGAGAGGGTCAGATCTCCCTAGTCCCTTGCTGGCTCCCAAGGCAAACAATGGCACTGGCCCCTCCCCACCCCCCACTCTGCAAGGTTCATGGGACAAAGCAGACCAAATTTATGGATCAAAAGCTGAGTCAGTCGTAGGCTGTGTCCCTCTCTTTCCCCTTTCTTGGGGAAGTGGATCCCTGGGAATGCCTTTGCAGCCACTCACCCCAAAGCCTGAGAATTCAAAAGTGTCTCTAGGGTGGGAGAGGATGCCAGCAGTTGCAGCTGTGGTTTTTAACTCACGGTTTTGCCATCACAATTCTTTTCCTTTGCTCCTCTCTCTTCTGGGCAGTGTCCAGCCTTCCCCTGGTGTCCTAAACCCCAGAAGATTTTTTTTCTAGGCCACTTCTGTCTCTTCCCTAGCTATTTTTCTGGGAGAGAAAAGAGGCCCCTGTCTTTCTAGTCCACCATCTTCCTGGAATTTTTCAATACTGTGACTGGTTTTTGAGGTTTATTTCTTCTAGGGTCAGTGTAGGTTGTTCATATTTTTCCAGGAATTTGTCCATCTTGTATAAATTGCCTAGTTTTTGGCATACATTTGTTCATAGTATCCTCTTTTTTTTAAGATTTATTTTTAAAATTTATTTCTCACCCCTTCCCCCCCACCCCCCATTGTCTGCTCTCTTGTGTCCATTCACTGTGTGTTCTTCTGTGACCGCTTCTATCTTTATCAGCAGCACTGGGAATCTGTATTTCTTTTTGTTGCGCCATCTTGCTGTGTCATCTCTGTGTGTGTGTGGTGCCATTCCTGGGCAGGCTGCACTTTCTTTCACACTGGGCGGCTCTCCTTACAGGGTGCACTCCTTGTGCGTGGGCTCCCCTACGTGGGGGGCGTCCCTGCATGGCAGGGCACTCTTTGCGCATAGCACCTGTGTGCATGGGCTAGCTCACCACACAACCCAGGAGGCTGTGGGTATCAAACCCTGGACCCTCCATATGGTAGGCCAGTGCTCTATGTGTTGAGCCACATCCACTTCTCTAACATACTATATTTGTCTGCCAAAGGGCTGCCCATGCAAAGTACCAGAAACCTGTTGACTGTTATAAAGGTATTTACTTGAGGTTAAAGTTTACAGTCCCAAGGCTATGGAAAGTCCAACTTAAAGTACCAGAAGAGGTACTTTCTCGCCAAAGTCAGCTGCCTTGTGTTGAAGCAGGATGATGGGTGATCTCTGCCAGGTTTCAGGCTTCCCCTCTGGGCTTCCTATTCCATTTGAGGTTCCATGGGCCCAGCTCCTTCCCAATATGAGCTGCAGGCTGGCATAGGGCTTGTCTCTCAGGGCTTTCTTTCTTTTTTAAGATTTATTTCTTTTCCTCTTCTCCCTCTCCCTCCTCCCTGCTGATTTTGCCATCTGTGTCCATTTGCTGTGTGATCTTCTGTATCTATTTCTCTTTTTGTCTTCTCCTCCTATTTTTTCTCCTCTAGGATTCACCAGGATTCGATCCTGGAGACCCCTGATGTGGAGAGAGGTTCCCTGTCAATCATGCCACCTCAGTTCCTGGTCTCTGCTGCATTTCACCTTGACTCTCCCCTTCATCTCTCTTTTGATGTGTCATCATCTTGCTGCATGACTCACTTGTGTGGGCACTGGCTCACCACGTGGGCATGCTTTCTCTTCTTTTTCACCAGGAGGCCCCAGGGATTGAACCCAGGTCCTCCCATATAGTAGGCGGAAACTCTATCACTTGAGCCACATTGCTTCCCTCTCAGGGCTTTCCATATCAGTCTCAGCTCTCTTCCCACGGTCAGCTCTAAGCTACCAGGCAAATGGTCCAACTCTCCCCAGTGCTTTAACTGTTTGAGACTTCTTTTTGTCATGGCAGGATCAAACATGACCAAGTTCTCTCCTCTATGTGTCTTCTTGAGTGAGTGTCTTTTTATATTAGGCCTAGCAAGGGGGCAGGGATTCAACTCAAGTCTTTTCCTCTGATGTAGTCAAATAAAAAAGCCTAATCTTAACAAGTAATTAATCAAAGACATCTCAGCTGAATTTAATGCAATCAAAATGTATCATACCCAGAGGAATATATTAGTTTACAAGCATAATCTTTCTCTTTTTTTGGGATTCATAAATAATCCCAAACTGCCACACATACTCTCTGCTTTTGTTTATCTGTGAAGACTTTAAAATCATGCTCATTTTATTTTTTTAAAGATTTCTTTATTTACTTTATTTATTAAATATCCTCCCCTTTCCCATATGGTTCTCTCATCTGTCTGCTCATTGTTTGCTCACCTTCTCCAGGAGGCAATGCGAACTGAAAGAATGCCCAATGGCCTGAGCCACACCCACTTCCCACGGCCTGCAGCATCTGCTGGCTTGTGGCATCTGCTCATTTAGGCATCGTCTCTTTGCACTGGGGTGCAGGCCTTCTAGCTTGTTGCAGTGGGTGCGGGCATCTGCTCATCTTCTTTAGGAGGCACCAGGACCTAAACCCGGGACCTCTTATGTGGTAGTGGGAACCCAATAGGTTGAGCCACATCTGCTCTCCTCATGCTCATTTTGAAGGACAGTTTTGCTGGACACAGAATTCTTGGCTGGCAGTTTTTCTCTTTCAGTATCTTAAAAACATCATATCACTTTCTTCTTGCCTCCATGATTTCTGGTGAGAGGTCAGCACTTAATCTTATTGAGGTTCCCTTGTATGTGATGCTTTGCTTTTCTCTTGCTGCTTTCAGAATCCTCTCTTGATGTTTTGCATTTGACATTTTGAAGAATAGGTGACTCAGTAGGTATATTTGGATTTATTCTGTTTGGGGTTCATTGATCTTCTTGGATACTGATATTTATGACTTTCATAAGGGTTGGGAAGTTTTCAGTCACTATTTCCTCAAATGTTCTTTCTGCCCCTTTTCCATTTTCTTCTCCTTCTGGGACACTGATAATGCATATGTGCATTTCACGTTGTCATTCAATTCCCTGAGAATCTGTTCCATTTTTTCCCATTCTTTTCTCCTATCTTTTCCAGTTTGGATGTTCTGTCCTTGAAGTCACTAATTGTCTTCAGGCAATTCAAATCTGCTCTTATGTGCCTCTAGTATATTTTTAATCTCATCCATTGTGTCTTTCATTCCCATAAGCTCTGTTACTTTTCTTTGCATGCTTTCAAATTGTTCTTTATGCTCACCCAGTGTTGTCTTAATACCTTGATCTCTTTAGTATATCTCCATTCACTTCTTTGAATTGATTTAGGACATTTGTGTCATTATTGTTTATCGGTTGTCTTAAATCCTGTATCTCTTCAGGAGATTTCATTTGCTCCTTTGGCTGGGCCATCTCTTTCTGTTTCCTAGTATGGCTCATAATTTTTAGCTGATGTCTAGGTTTCTGAATATGTTGGTGAATTTACTCTGGTCATTTCTCTCCCTTGCCTATTTTCTATTTTTTTATTTTTACAGGTCTTTTTAATTTTTTTGCTTCAAATTTTCTAAGTCTTTAAAATTGCCCAGCTTATGTTATCAAAATCAGGCCAGGGAATCACTAATGGGGTGCAGATTTTCTCCCAGGAGGCTTAAGAGAGACCTAAAAGCAGTTTTTCTCCATGCAGTTTCCTGGCTGGTCAGAAGGTGGTGCTCATCAGCAAACCTTTCCATGGAGATGTTTCCTTCAACCTCCTTTTTCCAGGGTTTCTGGTCTGGCCAAAATAGATTCACAGCAGGTGCTGCTGGGTGAATTCACTGAAGAGAAGCCCTCTGACTCACCCTCCCTCTTCCCTTTTAACAGCTGACAGGGAGGAAGATGTCTGTTCCTCCTTTCAGTTGGCTGCAGTGAGCCCAGGGCCTTATCCAGTCTTGAGAGTGGGGGGATGGGAGCCCTTCCCCAGACATCGTGGGGGACTGGTTACTCATGTTTGTTGTTTTAGGTTCTTTGTCTCTCTGACCCTCACCCTCTTGGGAGCTGTGCAGCACTATCCTGACCTGCTTGACCGCCAAAGTTTTGGCCCTTTCTGCATTGTTTTTTGTGAGAGAGTTGATCCCTGCCTGCCTACTCTGATGTCACCTTCCCAGAACTTTGTCTCTTTCTTCCTTTTTAATACAGGTGTTTAAGGCTATGAATTTCCATCAGCACTGCCTTCCCTGCATTCCATAAGTTTTGCAATGTTGTATTCTCATTTTCATTGTCTCAAGGTATTTACTGATTTCTCTTGCAATTTCTTCTTTGACCCACTGATTATAGAAGAGTGTGTTTTTACCTCCATGTTTTTGTGAATTTTCCCATTCTTCACCTATTACTGATTTTCAGCTTCATTCCATTACAATCAGAGAAAATGCTTTGTATAATATCAATCTTTTTATATTTATTGAGACCTGCATTGTGATCTAACATGTTGTCTATCTTGGAGAAAGATCCATGAACACTTGAGGAAATGTATAACCTGCTGAGTTTGGGTGCAACATTCTGTATATGTCTCTTAAGCCTAGCTCATATATCATATTGTTCAAGTTTTATTTCCTTATCAATCCACTGTCTAGATGTTCTATCTATTGATGACTGGTGTATTTTATTATTATTATCTATTATTGTAGATACATCTATTTCTCCCTTCAGTTTTGCCACTGTTTGCCTCATGTATTTTGGGGTACCCTGGTTAGGTGCATAAATATTTATGAGTGTTATTTCTTGGTGGATTGCCCTTTGTCTCTTATAACAGTTTGCCCTTAATATTTTGTCAAATATTAGCATAGCCACTGCAGCTCTTCTTTGTTTATTGTTTGAGCGGAATATCTTTTTCCAACCTTTCACTTTCATCCTATTTGTATCCTTGGGTCTAAGGTGAGTTTACTGTAGACAGCATATAGATGGCTCATGTTTTTTCCTCCATTCCGCCAGTCAGTGTCTTTCATTTTGGGAGTTTAAATCCATTAACATTCAATATTATTATTGTAAAAGCAGTAATTCAATCATTTTATCCTTTGGCTTTCTTTGATTCTTGGCTCAACTTATTTTAGATCTTTAAAACTGCCTGTGTCTAATTGATCAAAACAAGACAAGGGACCCACTAATGTGGTGCAGGCCAGTTCCCACGGACCGAGGGAGACGGACAGAAACGACACTAAAATCCTCTGCTCCCCCGCTTTGCTTTCCCAGGGGTGCACTTTCCCGACCTACCTAGCAGGTGGCGCTCTTTGGAAAAACCTTTCGATGCAGTCCTAGGAGGGAGTGCGTTTCTTCTAGCATCCACCAGGTGGTGGTGAAACAATGTTTGCGGGAAGCCCCGCTCCGGCTGGCTAGAGCCGTGATTCAGAGCCAGGTCCAGCAATCCAAATTCACCTAATGGAAGCCACGCTCAGCCCTCAGCCGTGTCTTTTCCCAGGGAGGAATACCTCAGCTCCCTTCACCACCGGGGCCAGCCTGTCCTGACCTGTACTGAAACTGCTCGCCTCCAGGGTGGGGGACGGGTGCCATTCCCCGTTGTGGGGGCCATTCACTCACAGTTTTTGCTTCAGCTTCTTTGTCTCCCTGTTCTACTCCCTCCTGGATGATGCATAGCCCTCCGCAAAACCACCGTTTCCGACAGTTTCTGCCTTTCCTTTTGCTGTTTTTGGAAGAAAGGTGAGTGCTGCCAGTCCTTTAGGCCACCATCATCATCCAGAAGTGACTGTTGAGTTTTCCTGATCTTCTCAAAGACCAACAGTCGTTTTCTTGGTTCTATTTTTTTCTCCTTTATCTCATTTATCTCTGCTTTAATTTTTATTTTCTTCTTTCTGCTCACTTTGTGTTTAGCGTGATCTTTTTCTAGATCCTCCAGTCTTGAGGTAAGGCCTCTGATTTGAGGTCTTTCTTCTTTTTCAGTGTAGTCATTTAGAGTTATAAATTTCCCTCTCAGCACTGCCTTTGCTGCATCCCATAAGTTTTGGCATGTTGCATATTCAGTTTCATTGACTTCAAAATATTTCCTAACTTTCTTTGACCCATAGATGGTCTAAGAAGACATTAATTTTCACATGTTTGTGATTCTTCCATTTCTCCCTCTGTTATTGATTTCTTGCTTCATTCCATTGCAGTTGGAGAAGATACATTGTTTGATCCCAATATTTTTGAATTTGAAGTTTCATGATCTAACATGTGGTCTATCCTGAAGAATAATATATTTGCGCTAGAGAAGAATGTGTATTCTGTTGTTGGGTAAAGTATTCTATATTTGTCTGTCAGGTCTAGCTGGTTTAGTTTTTTATTTCCTTATTCATCTTCTCTCTAGATGTTCTATCCATTATTGAAAATAGTGTATTAATCTAACATTCATATTGAACTAGGGGAAATGGACTTGGCCCAGTGGTTAGGGCGTCCATCTACCACATGGGAGGTCCGCGGTTCAAACCCCGGGCCTCCTTGACCCGTGTGGAGCTGGCCCATGCGCAGTGCTGATGCGCGCTAGGAGTGCTGTGCCATGCAGGAGTGTCCCCCGCATAGGGGAGCCCCATGTGCAAGCAAGCAAGTGCAGCCTGCCCAGGAATGGCGCTGCCCACACTTCCCGTGCCGCTGACGACAGCAGAAGCAGACAAAAGAAACAAGACACAGCAAATAGACACAGAGAACAGACCACCGGGGGAGGGAAGAAAATTAAATAAATAAATCTTTAAAAAAAAAAATATTGAACTATTTCTCCCTTGAAATCTGTAAATATTTGCTTCATGTATTTTGGGGTTCTACTGCTAAAGGTGTACATATATTTATAACAGTATGTCTTCTTGTTGAATTGACCCCTTTACCAGTGGGTAGCGACCCTCTTTGATTCTTGTAACATTTTTTGACTTAGTGTAATTTTATATGATGTTATTAGAGCTGAACCAGCTGTGTTTTGGTTACTATTTGCAATATAATAATAAGGATAATGCAGGACTTTCTTCTGCCATTTTGCTATTTTGTGTTCATAAGTTTCATATTTTTTTTGATCCTTGGTTCTTCTGTTAATGCCCTCCTGTTCCATATTTATTTGGCTTTTTGTATTGTATGATTTTGCAATCTTTCTAATTCTGAATACATCTTTCATGAATTTTCTTTCTGGTTACCATGGGATTAAAATTTAACATCCAAAATCTACAACAATCATATTTTTATTTTATACCAACTTATCTTCAATAACATACCCATATCCCACCATCCCTCAACCATTTTTTGAATTTGTTACAAGTTATATCTTTTTATACATTGTATGTCCCAAACCATCAATATACTACAATTTTGTGCATTTGCATTTTAGTTCCTACATGAGCAAGAAGTACAGTTACATAAACAACAACAACAATATGATGCAATAGTACTAGCATTTATAATTACCTTTAACTTTACTGGAGGCCTTTGTTTCCTTATGCTGCTTTGATCCACTGTCTAGTGTCCTTTCATTTCAGTCTGAAGAACTTCCTTTAGCACTGCTCGTAGGGCAGGTCTAGAGGTGACAAACTCCCTCAGCTTTTGTTTATCTGGGAAGGTCTTTATCTTTCCCTTATTTTTTGAAAGAAAGACATGCAGGATATAACATTCTTGATTGATAATTGTTTTCTTTCAGCCTTTTAATTTTTTTTTTTTTCCCACCAGTGCCTTCTTGCCTCTGTGGTTTCTGATGAGAAATTGAAACATTAAGTCTATCGGGATTTCCTACTACATACCTTGTTGCTTTTCTCTTGTAGCTGTCAGAACTCTCCCCTTGTCCTTAGCATTGGACAACTTCATTAATATGTGTGTGGGCATGGTTCTCCTTGAATTTATCTTGTTTGGGGTTCAGTGGGGTTCTTGAATGTTCATATCCATGTCTTTTGTTAAACTGGGGAAGTTTTCTGACATTATTTCTCTGAATTTTCCTTTGGCTCCTTTCTCTCTTTTCCTGGGATTCCTATAATGTGTAATATTTTTATGTTTGGTGATATCCCACAGGTCTCTCAGGCTCTGGTTGTTCTTTTTATTGGTATTATTATTGTGTTATCTTTCTGTTTCTGAACCTGAATCAAATCAGTTGTCTTGTCTTCAAGTCCATTGATTCTTTCTTTTGTTACCTCCAGTCTGCTTTTGCAACCATCTCCGGAATTTTTCATTTAAGTTATTGTGTTCTTCAATTCTAATATTTCTCTGGAAAGGCTCCCATCTTGTTCATTCCTTGTTTTCCTCATGCCCTTTAGTTCTTTCTCTGTGTTTTCCCTATTTCCTTCAGGATACTGAGGATCATTATTTTAAAGGATCTGTCTGCTAAGTTCAAAGTCTGGTCCTCTTTATTGATAGTCTCTGGCTTCTTGTCTTGTCCTTTTGGATTGGCCATCATTTCCTATTTCTTTGTCATGTAATCTTTCGTTGTACATTTTAATATTTTAAAGTGTTAACTGTTGGATCTAGTCCCTAGGCTCTCTCTTAAGTTTGTATCCAGCTAGTGATATAACAGGTGTTTTCTTGAATCCCAAATAAACCAGGGCAAAAAGCACCTTTCATTCCCTTTGCAAACTGGCTTTCTTTGGCTGGTGGTTCCCTTCAGAGTTTAGATGTCTTAGCAGCATGTCAGCCTGAGGCAAATGGGAAATGCAGGGTCCTCTGTGTCTTATCTGAGCCTGGAGCTGGAGCCCTGGAGCTGTTTTTCCCTACTGGGCCCATCCTAGAGGCCCCCAGAATTCTGTTCAGTCCCCAGGGATTTGAGTAAACACCTCCTCTCTTCTCTTTGGAACAGGTTTCCTCCCCCTCTGGGTGGACTGTTCAGTAACTTAAAGCAGGTAGTCCTTTCAACTTGTATTTTTACATTTTCCCAAGGGTCTGCAAGGGGCTTCTCTGCCCAAGGACAAACTCTGGGAGGGTAAGCCTAAGACATGTCCTCCCCCACCCTCCAGTCTCTCTGACATCCACCCGATAGGCTGACACTGATATCCATGCACCCCAGTATGCACACTGGGGTCACTCCCCTCCCTCTGGAACAAGGCCAGGGACCCACAATGGGAGTGCAAGCTGGTTGCAACCTGTGTTGTGGAAGGGGTGGCACGGGGGCCAGCAAGGGCTCCAGGAACTTCTTTGGCTTTTTGAAGCTGCCAAAATAAGTCAGCACTTGCCCAGTTAATAATTCAGCGCTTGCCTAGTTAATGAGCCTCTTTCACTGTTTTCCTAGTTTTGAGGAATGTTACTGTCTTTAAGATTCCTTTGCCACTTTTGCTCCAGGGGAATTGGAACAATGGGTGCCCTCAGAGCCATCTGAAGTAGCTGATCCAAGTTAGAGATCTGGGAGCAGACCACACATCCCCTGAGTTTGGAAGACCAGTTCTTTATGTTCCATCCTGGACCAGTAACCAGAGCTCCAGTCCCCTCTGCTGCTGGCCATGAGGTTGGGGAAAGAGAGAACGGGGAGAGTAGCCACTGCAGGGAGAATGAAACTTGTCATTGTTTATGGCAATTTACCAGCCTCTTCCTCCTGCTCTTCCCTGAATGCTGCACAGCATACTCCTAGAGTCTGGAGTTCCTAAGTTTCAGACAGTTGCCACCAGCTGAGTAGCTGTTTTGTTGGAGGGATTGATTCCTGGATCCCTACTCCACCAGCTCCTACAGTCCCTTCTCTCTTCAGTAGTTCTTGACATTTTTGGATGGCCTTTTCAAGTTGAAGAGTTTCATGAAACCAAAATTACTCTCAGAAATTTCTAGCCTATACCAGGCCTGTCAATTGATGGGTTGTATTCTTTTGTGTCCTGCTTAGGTCAAACATGGTTTTTGAATTGATAAATGAAAAATCCCAGGTTGGCTACATGATTTTTATTTCTAATGGGTCCTGGGTGCAAGTCCCACCCCTGCCTGGTGGTAAGACTATATAGATGTTTTTTCCATGTAGGAAGAAACAGTCTGTGCTGGCTAGACTGTGAGTTCAAGTACTTCCTATAATAAGCGGTTTTGTTTGTGCTTCTCTTGACCTCCAGATACAGGCATGTTCATAGGCAAAGTCTAAAATTATGGGGTCTAGTGGAGTAAAGTTGATGTAACTAGAGTTGCACTAGAGTTGATGTAACAGGCTGTGGAGATGGTTATAAATGAGCAAAGTACAGTTAGGAACTTGTGTCCAAGCAAGGTCCGAGAAGATAGATAGTATGATCGTCAGAGCTATAGACAAGGAAGATACTGGCATTTCAATCCCTTGAAAATTTTCCAGTGATAGAAAGGAGTGTGTCATCTAGCTTAGTCATGTCAAGTAATCATCAGTCCAGTTTGATTATCAGGTCATAATGAAGCTGGCTAGTAAGATAGAGAATCAAAAGATGGATCTGGAACCTGGCAAGAAGTCCACGTGAACATCAATAACCCCAAGACGTCTGCTGGAAGACCCTCCCCCAAGATTCTGCCATTCAGAAGAAGACTTCCTCCAGAAGCCAGGAGAAGCCCGGATATTCCCTAAGGACTTTATCATTGGGCCCTCCTGGGAGATTGATGGGGGAAATAAGCAATCAAAGTGGTGAACAGCTGAAACTCCTCCCCTGCCATTAGCAAAGGGGTGGGATAATTTGCAGTTTAAAAAGCAGCGCTGGGTCTGAGTTCTCTCTTTCTTGTGCTCTCTTGCCTCTGGTCCTGGGCTCCAGCTGCCTCTTCCTGGCTTGGATCACCACGCAAGTAAAACCTGGGCATTTATAACCTATAATGGGAAATTGTAGCCTGTAAATCAGCCCTTTTTATCACTTTTCAGCCCCTTCCTTTCTACCTGGGACCCATTTCTCTTCCCTCCCTATCTAAATAAATTACTGGCTTAACTCACTCAACGTGCTCTTGAAATTCATTTCTCCAGCATAGTCAAAAAACCTAAATGAAATTCGGTAACAATTGTAGAGAGGATATTTTTCTTCTTCTTGGTCATACCAAAGGGTCTGATTGCAGAGGCTGGCTGAAATCATACCTAGATAAGGACCAGTGGTTTATGCAGAGAGAAATTCATTACAGTCTGGTAATTTGTGCTATGGGAGCCCCCTTTTCTTCAAGAGTAAGATAAATTCAATGGGGTGACCATTTTTGATACTTATTGAGTATCCATCCATTCTGTCCCATACTTGGTCTAGGCAAAATATGCCTTTTATATCTACCCAGGTCTGAATATCTATGATTATGGCCAAAAACTGGGGCCCTTCAGTGGAGTCTAAATTAGAGCAGACACAGCAATTTGAGGTTGCCTAGTTTGGCAGCCCTTTACATGGTTGGGGAAAAAGGATGTCAAATGGCAAGGGACAAGGAAGGAAAAGAAAGGATGAAAAACAGGAAAGAAAAGGAAAGATGTGTAGCTCTTGGGAAAAGCTGCCCACATTGTTTGAAATGTTTACTACAGGGTGACTTGAAACTTTTTAGGGTGTTTGAGGTCATTGGTGGCTGCACTTTTCCAATGGTTGGGTGGTGCTCAATTAAATTGAGATAGTAGTATCCAAGGGCCTACACAATCAAGTTTAGCAGCATGTTGATTGGTAAGGAGGACCTGATAAGGTCTTTTCCATCAAGGTTCTAAAGACTTTATCTTTTCCAGTACTCAAATTCTCCAGGCTGCAGATTTTTGGGGACAGTTGGAGTCAGGTAATGTTCTCCTCCAAAAGAGCTTCTTCAACTTTTGAAACAAAAGCTCTAGAGTAGTTCATTAGTGTCCCACAAAATTTAAGTAGGTCTTGCTGGACAATACCTTAGGGCAATACTAGGGTAACAGCATATGACAAGACCTTTGTCTTCCAGTAACAATTTCATGGGGTGTGAGTTATGTTTTCTGAAGGGGGTTGAGAAAAGGTTGAGCAGGACTAGTGGGAGTATTCTATTTAGGCCAGGGTAATTCTTGAGAGGCACTAATCTTGACTGGTTGTCATTTGATTATCCTGATGGTCCTTCCCACCAGGCTGGAAGATTGGGGATGGTATGGGCAATGCAGCCTTTGATATACAGGGAAGATTCTGCATATTTCCTTTTGTTCTGTAAAATGAAAGCCTCAATTGGGGTGCCTTGGTGGGGGCACCTCAAGTTGGAATAATGTTTTCAAGCAGTTTCTTGGCTACAAAAGAGGTAGTACCTTGTCTACAAGGAAAGGCCTCTAACGAGTGAGAGAAAATACAGATCATTACTGCACGTATTTATATCCATGAGAAGGGGGAAGCTGGAGAAAGCTCATTTGCCAGATTAGTGTTGGCCTAGAAGGTAAAGAAAGATGGCCCATGAAAAATTTTAATGGCTTCCCTGGGAAGTACTGCTGATGGGTTTGAAAAGAAATATAGACCTGTGCACAATGTTATAAAAGCTTCCCAACCAGAATTTTCCCGTTATTTCTATCATTTTGGTTGTTATGAGGCGGGTGAGTAAATGAAGTATTTGGAACATTGATAATTTTAGGGCATCTGGTAATACTGGGCAACTCTTAGGCTGTATCAGGTGTTTTCGTTAAGGCCTAATTTCTTCCGTAGGTTTTTCTCTTTGCGAGTTGCCAATTTTTGATATTTAAATAAGTCATTGGGTTTGCAAGGCAGGGCTTGCTCCAACATCCAAAGCTCAATTGCTTCTTGTGAGAGTTTAGGTTGCTCAGTGGCCAATCAGCCAAGTCTTTTTTCCCCTTGATTTGATTTGAATTAGGAGTTTCAGGGATGTAGGCTTTGACTTTGATAACTGCAATAGCCTTGGGGAGCAAAATAGCCTCCAAATAGATTAGCCACATGCTTTCTATTCCTAATGGCAGTTCCAGAGGAGGTAAGGAACTCTCTTGAGCTCTACAGAGCACAACAAAACCAAGTACCACACTGTTATCTATCAGTGTCAATGTTTGCTCTTAACCCTTTAGATGCTGGGCAAGCTCAGGTAAGGGCTATTAATTCTGCCTTTTGGGTGGAAGTTTGTTTAGGAAGGGGGTAGCTCGGTAGCTCAAGAACCTCCGTTGAGGAAAGTGGATGTGGCTCAAGTGTTTGAGGTCCTGCCTACCACATGGGAGGTCTTTGTTCGGTTCTCAGTGCCTCCTATAGAAGACTAGCAAGACACTGAGCTGATGCAATAGGCTGCTGCAGTGAGCTGACTCAACAGGATGATGCAACAAGGGACACAAGGAGGAAAACATAATGAGACATAAAAGCAAGGGGCGAAGGTGGCTCAAGTGATTAAGTGCTTCCCTCCCACATGGGAGGTCCCGGGTTCAGTTCCTGGTGCCTCCTAAAAGGAAGACAGACAGCAAGTGCAAACAACAAAGGGGTGGGGAGAAATAAAATCTTAAAAAATCAACCACCTCTGTTTAGGTAATTACTGCATATCCAGCTTAGCACCTACCATCTAGGGCTTCAGTTTTTAAAATATGATCACTTAATAAAGAGGATTAGATTTGGGTTGTCTGTTAAGAGTTTCCTTGGGTTCAGGCTTAGGGGAAATCAGGGTTCCAGTGAATATTATGCAGTCATGATGAGGTGCTCCTTCATCAGGAAGCAGGAGCCAGGTGGTGGGGTATGGTGGTGGTGGTGATGGGGGGCACTTACAAATATACATACGAGAGCACAAGAGGTACCTAAGTTCAAAAGTCCTGCAGCAGAGATGTCAAGTTAAGCAGAATTAAGCAAGGATTCCCCAGCATGAGGGACAAAACAATCAAGCTGGTTCTGCACAACTATAACTGCAGTGACTTCAGCTAGTTTGGTTGTTGCAGCCACTGGCCGGAGACAAGGCAGGCCTGCGTGTCCTACCTGCCTTCTGGACTATACAGCGGGCCCCTGGGTTCCTCCAGGCTCTTGGGTTACTACTCCTAAGGCATTTCCCCTTCTCTCACGGACAGGCAGGTGAAAGGAGAGATCACGGAGACCAGGGCAGGATGTCTTGCAGGGCTTCCTTCAGATTACGACAGGCACCAATGTGGTTTTGATTCCGGCCCAAAGGCTCAGGTACGATGTGCCCTGAGTTCACAGAGAGGATGAGCTAGAAGGGAGGTTTGGTATATAGTTCTGACAATGCCCACAAAGGCCTCTAAGAATCCCGTTTGGAAAGGATGTGCCCCAGATATCTCACTTCCTGCTGGACGAACTGGAATTTATCCCAAGAGGCTTTGTGACCCTTTAAGCCCTAGCTGTTGTAGTAAAATGTTGGGAGTCAAACTGACATGTTTGTTCATTAGGGAAAGATACATGATCATCAATATATTGAGCAGAGCCTGAGAGGAAGACTGGCTGGTCATTTTTAAGGGTTTGAGAAAAGTAACTGGGGGGAGGGGGGAAGGTTTCTGTGTGAACCCCTGAGGTGTAAGTCTAGTATACTGTAATTCATAACTCACTCCACGTGACCGTGAACAGGTACTGGCTGAGTGGACTACTATGCTAAAGAATGCACCGCAGAGGCCAACTAGTGTGAAACGGGTAGTCCCAGGGGGAATCTGAGAGAGAGCAGTAGATGAGGAGTTGGGACTATGGTGACACGAATGAGTTTTATTGTTCTTACATTTTGGACAAATCCCCATCCTTTCCCATCAGGTTTTCTTACAGGGAGGATGGGAGTGTTACAGGGGCTAGTACGTGGGATTACTTGTCAGCACAGGGTGTCCACCTTGTGTGCCTTTGCGGGCAGCCATTATAACCCAGGGCCTGAAGGTCAATTTAGAGTTCCTTTCACAGCATCCTGGCAGGATGTTCTTTTTTTGGTTCTCAGGCAGGGACTTTGTAGGTGGCCAAGCCAGGGTTCAATCACTGCTTTGTCATGTGTCTTTGCCTCCCACCAGGCTGCTCAATCCTCCAACGTCCAGCTGCATTTAAGGGTCTCTTTATAGGTACCGTGAGCTTGGAGACGCAGGAAGCCAGCAATTTAGGAAAGCCACAGGTTCCTGCAGGTAGGGTCAGTAACCACCTGCATTGTGTATTTCAGCCATTTTTAGAGGCCCCCCCCCCCCCCCGGATTCTGAGATCAAGCTCAGAAAAGCCTCATGGAGCTACAGGCAAACAGGACTCTTCTTTCTGTATTGGTTTTTGGCAGTTGCTGTTGTTTGGGGGTGGGGTGGCAAAAAGTTGGATAGGAGAGACAAATTAACATTAATCTCTTTTATGTAGAATCCACAGGATATTACAATTTGGCTGCACTTATTTATCTAGAAAGAAATCCTTGGCACAAATCTTGTGACTTCCAGGGATGGTAGTCACTCTCAGGTGTTTGGGTACAGGCTCCAGGATAGACTAAGAATAGCCTTAGGAGTCCTGGGGGGTGTTTCTGTTCACACAGGCACAGAAATTAACATTTTCTTAATAGAGGCAACATTGGAGAAAAGCCTCTTTAGAATTGGAGTGATGGGGGAGGGGTATAACCTTTTCTAGGAGCCCAGAATTTTCTGGGAATCTCTCCAGGAAGCCCACGGGGATAGAAATAAATCACAGCAGGAAACGGACTTTGGCCCAGTGGTTAGGGCGTCCGTCTACCACATGGGAGGCCCTCGGTTCAAGCCCCGGGCCTCCTTGACCCGTGTGGAGCTGGCCCATGCGCAGTGCTGATGCGCGCAAGGAGTGCCGCACCACGCAGGGTGTCCCCCGCGTAGGGGAGCCCCACGCGCAAGGAGTGCACCCATAAGGAGAGCCGCCCAGCGCGAAGGAGGGAGCAGCCTGCCGAGGAATGGTGCCGCCCACACTTCCAGTGCCGCTGACGACAACAGAAGCGGACAAAGAAACAAGAAACAAGAAACAAGACGCAGCAAAAAGACACAGAAAACAGACAACCGGGGGAGGGGAGGGGAATTAAATAAATAAAAATAAATAAATCTTAAAAAAAAAAAAAAAAAAAGAAATAAATCACAGCAACAATGACGACTGAAAGGGACATTTATTTTTTTTTAAAGGATTGATGGGGACTTTACAAGAGTTTGAAGCCAATAACTAGAAAGGACGATAAATAAAATACAAAGCCAGTATGTTGTGGCAAAATTCCAGAAAACACACTGAAAAAAAATCTTTACAGTTTAAAACTGTTTCACTTTATACATAATTACAAATTAATATACAGCATTTGGGTCTTAACCCATCTTTTTTACGTAATAGACTTTAGCACGGAAATGTTCATATAGCATTTGAAAACAAAAGAGAGCAGAGGTATGGAGTGTACTACGTTTCCCCTCCTGCATGTCCGGGCGGCTGACGGAGTGTGGGGTCAGGAAACCACAGACTAACTTGAACCGCAGGCAAGCCAAACGCACGTGCCCCTTGTCGGTGCCGCTGTATCATCCATCCCTTCCGATGGTTTTAAAGGCAGAGGAAAGTGGAAGCTGGGTGAGGACCCTGCAGTGAGCAGGACTGCTGTGCCTTCCACACAAGCCAGGGCCGAGAGGAGCCCAGGCTCGGCGCTCTGGCACACGTTACGACGCAGCTGCTGCAGGAGAGCTTAGCCAGTAGGGTTTGCCCATGTTTAGACCTTAGCATGAAATAATTTAAGTCCTGTCAATCTTCTGACAAATTAAATTAGATGAATGCCTTTGTTCTCCCTATGTTTTTCTTTTATGGCAACTTTAAAATACTTTTTAATTTTATAAACCTGGCCAGCAGGCAGCAACCAAAGCTCTGGTTAATTAGGAATGTTAAGCCACAGTGAAAGAAAAAACTACTAAGAACCGAACCAAAACAAACTCTTTGCCCTCTTCTTGTTCTCTGAGGATAAATTAGAGGAACAGTGCTAGGCTTGGACTGATCCCCAGACCTTAGGCAGATGGTGTCAAAGTGGCCCTGCTGGAGGGCGCAAGGCACACATCTCTTCAACGGCTGTCGTTTCCAGGCTCCCAGAGTCAGAGGCTGTCCAGTGTATCTTTGGGCACTCTCTGGGTCATCTGGGAGCCCCCCTCTTAATGCCACCAAAGGGCAGCCTCCCGGGACTCCCCCTCCACCCTGGTCCCTCCTCTGCTGGGTGGAGGCAGCTCTGGGCCTGCAGGGGCTTGGCCAGGGAGCTGGGCTCGGGTGCCTCTGGACACAAGTGCCCAAACCACCACTGTCAGGAAACTTCAGCTCCAGTGCAAATACCAAAAGCCTTGGGAAAGAAGAACTAGGGAAAAGAACCTTGGAGACAGAAGAATGAAATATAAACACTTCTATGGAGAGCAATTTGTGGATTAGGTTCTGGCCTGTAAGGTTATGATTCCGCTGTTTCTTTCAAGAGGGCTCTTTATGAAGCCTCTACACCCTGATACCCTCCCCCCCCCAAAAAAAAGGTACAAATAAAACCGCAACATCTCAAATCTGTGCCTATTACTAACACCAAAGCCTTGGAAATAACAAAGAAGGGAGAAAACTGGCAAAGGGTCAACTTTTAGTGGTATTACCCTGAGACATAACAGGAAAAAGGTTTGATTTCGTACCTTTAAAAAAATAATCTGGATAAGGATTTCTTCCCCAAAGACAACTCTCATGGGGCAGAGGATGGAATGTTGGCAAAGGCTGAATTATCTCACATGTTTTTAACCCTCTCCGCTTTCAAAGAAGAAAGAAGTTAATATATTTATTTTGAAAGTGGAGCCAACTGATGAGAACAATTAAAGTGCACGTCACCCAACTGGGATGAAAACAACTGAGATGATTTAACTTTTGAGAGAAGATGCAGCCTCCCTTCCATGAGATTCACTAGGCTTGGGACGCTATGAACAGTGTCTCCATCTATCCCAAACCTAAGCACAACTCAGACATCTTATTTCTTTAGCTGGATGGAGAACACCGCTTCCTTGCACGGGGAAGACAACAGGGATGAACCCATGTGTCATCCTAGGAAAAAACCCCTTCTCACAGGACAGGTGCCCAGCTAGGCCTTCAGACTCAGTAACCAGAACAGCTCTCAAGGTCACGAGCAGCAATAACTCCAGGTAATTCCCCAAGCACAACAGATACAACCCCCTTGACCTCAGTGTCAAAGGAGAGGGAGATGGCAAAGGCCTGGAAGAGCAGAGATGTGGTAACTGCTGCTCTTTTGCACTGCACACTCCACTCCTGCCGAATGGGTGGCTTTGGCCAAGGCAGGAGCAGCCCTCCACTTGTCCAACCAGAACCGGACCAAGTGGCTTGACATTAGTGGGGTGTGACATCTTTTAAAAACCACCAAGAAAATGACCAGAACAAATTAAACGTTACAGCTAGTTGGGAGTGAGGCACTTAATTGAAACCGAGCTGTGCAGCAATGTACAGTAACTTGCAGTACCCTCAGTGCTTCTGTGATGAGCACATGCGATCAGTGGAACCCCTATATGTTTTAAACCCAGCAACAGGGTCATCTAGTCCACGCCTCAAGAATGGAAGAAGAAATGGAACACCAGCCTGAACTCACTGCCACCCTTTCTGCAGCTGTGATCACCAGCGGGAGTCCCATCCTTGGGCGGTGCTGCCCTGTGGAGGTGCCGCCAGGGGGACGCGGAACCAGTGACAGAAGCGCTCTGGGCACTGCTGAGGAACGCCAGCTATAACCTGAAGGTGAGGGGTGGGTGAAGGAAGTAACTTAACGTTCTGCCATTAGGGTCTCTGGGGAACAAAGGGGTTACAACAGAAAATCTTCTTGCTGGTTTTGCTATTTCTGAAAGGTAAGAAACCTCCATGACAAAAAAGGGCAAAGGTAGCTTATAGGTAGCAAATTTCTTGAATTCTCTAACAAGGAAGAAGTCATCCCTTGATAAAAGAAAGAGGTGGGAGAAGGAAGGAAATGAACTCCTTCCTCAATCCATAATTTTCCTCTGGGCCTTCAAGGCACTTTGAAAGATGATGATGATGAGTAAGCATCGTTGCTTTGCTCATTCTGCATTGATCAGAGAGTCTAAACCGTTGGGCTAGTATGTTCATCCTTAACAAAATAAACCAAAAAACCAAAACAAAACAAAAAACAAAACAAAAAAAACCACCAATAAATAACACAAATCTATAAGCTAAAAAATTTAAACCAGACCGCTTTCAAATCAACTGAAAGATAAATACCTCCATCTGCAAGGCCAGCTTGCAATTCATCAATAAGCACCAAGTAACTTTTTTTTTGTTTTTTTAAAAAGTATGTTCAAAGCCCCATGCTCCTGAGGGGCAAAAAGCAGGAATCAAAGGCCACATTTGTATCAAAGAATTTTCCAGAGTCTTCCCTAACTGGGAGTACTGAGTATGCGGCAAGTATGTGGGGCCCTGGAGGCCACGGTGACAAGGGAAACGCTACCAATGAACTGTCCTGCAGGGGCCAGCTAGCGAAGAAGAGCCACAAGAGAAGAAAAGGAAAAACTGATCTGTGACATCTGCAAGGGGGTATGGTACCACTAAGAATCAAAAGATCTTGACAATTAAACAAAACACACAATTGTGCAGAGGCCTCCTGACATAGAATGCGATTTCCCTGGCCATGCCCTCTGCTCCACTCCTCTCTCGGCTTGTAACTGGTGGGACTCTCTACCCGTGGGCTTTGCGCTTTACCTGAACCTACTTCTCAGCTGGCTGTCCCAGTACAGATAAGGGTGGGGGGCGCCTGGAGAGGATTCAGAGCATAGCCGGGTCTGGGTGGGAAGCAGGTGCCCCCCAGCAGCTGTGCCAGGGGGGCCCAGCAGAACAGCTGGGCTGGGTCCTCAGGGACACTACTGAGAGGCCTGAAGGGTCAGTGACAACCGCAAAGTGCCACAATGCAGGGAAAGAGAGAGGAGGCCTCTCCACTTCATCTGTGCCCAGAATCTACAGCACACATCTTAGAAAGCCAATATGATTTCTTCTGGATTTAACGATAAAATTAGACTTTTTAAGTGCCCAACACCAAAATCATGGTGTGCAGATCATAATGCTTTTTACATACATCAACCCTTTTCTTACTAGTTTTCATAAATATTGGTCATCTTTCTAAAATGAAATGAGAAATACATGCGGAAGAAGGGGTAAAGTGACTGTAGGGTAGGCTTTGAGGAAAACCGAACTCTTGAGAACACCGGGTGCAATATTTAATATCCACATGCTGCCAGAGTTCCAGGCTGGATGGAGCAGATGGGACTCCATATGTGGACTCAGGTATCCAAACAATCTGCTGTTTGACTTTAGTTGCACTCCCTCAAAACAAAAGCTAGAGGACCTCACTTGGAAACATTCTTTGAGCCTTTAGGAATTCCCAACCCATCTAAGATCTTCACTTCTAGGGGCCACTACTTTCAGTGTAACATCCTGACCAGGGCCAGCCCCAACCCTTGAGTCCGAGGCGGTCACACATCACAGCCAGCGCAGTGTCTGGGCCCCCTTCCCTGACTATTTAAGACAATGTTTTCTTCCTTACTCAGGACCTGGGGCAGCACAGGAGGATCTGACGCTGAGGGCAGTGGGATGGAAAATGGAAGGGCCACGCACACACAGGAACAGAGGAGGTGGCGCTGGGAGCCACAGCAGACAAGACACAAGTCAGCAGAATATCTCTTCACCCTCTGCAGGCACTTCAGATGCAGGGCCATCTGGAAAAGCAGAAACCAGCATGAAAAAGTTCAAAAAAAGACACTGAAAAATTGCTTTTTCAATTTAGTTTCCTGGCCCCCAATCAAGAATCTTGTGATGCAAATAGAAAACTCAGGCTTACGGGCAATCAACCCTCTGAGAGCACATACTGCAGTTCCTAACTACTTTAGTAAATGGTGTCCTTGGTGAGAGACCCTTCACTACCTGATGCTCCCTTTAATATACATTTGGAAAACTTCAATCCCCACGTAGATAGGAGATAGCAATCCCAATCAAAAGGAACAAAAAAGTAGCAAGAGAAAAAGTGGCACATAAACTGGGAGGCACTGATTAGTGCTATTTAATTGTGGGCTCTGTGACTCCTGGCACATTATTTAATCTCCCTGAGCTTCATTTCCTCATTCCTTTTGGGGTTGGAACTCCTACCACATTTGGACATATTGAATATTAAATCATATCTTGGAAAATGCTCACCAAATGCTAGCCACTACCAATTAGTGTAATCGGCCTAAAAAGGGAGGACTTCGATTGTTTCATTTAACTGAATTTGTTTCTCAACTGGATAATAAATGCTTCAAAAATGCAATTTCTGCCCTGCCTTGTACACAGAGTAGGTTCTTAAATGCTTGCTGAGTTGGAGTCCTTAATGTAAATTCCAATAGTCCTTTGGGGGCAGAGCAAGTAGGTCTGTGATGAGTATCACAGGGCATTACGTTCCTGAACTATACTGTTTTCATCCCAGGAGCCCCCTAAAATCTACCCACCATTGAGAACCCCAGATAAATGGACACAGGGAGAGCTGGTATGTGTTTAACTCACCCCCGGGCTGAGTGCGGCTTCCTTTGCTCTTCTTTTTTTTTTCCTTCTTTTCCTTTGGCTTTGCTAATCCAAACAGACGGGTGGAGGTGGAGGCCGGCACTGGGGGCTGGCTTTGTCCCTCCGGTACTTTGTTTGGCTGGTAGGTTGAACTCAGTATGTGAAAAGGTCCCTTATCTTTGTGTGTCCGAGAGATGCTGTTCCTTTTTGGGGAAAATGGAAGTTCTGAGTCCAGTGGCTCTGATTTGGGTATCGAAGGTGCAGATGGTAAAGGGGATTCCTCAGGATTGGGAAAGAAGGATGGGATCTTCATCAGTTTGGTATGTTGATATGAAACCTGTACATGTTCAAGAGAAGGTCATCAGTAACCCCAGCACACACTCAAATGTTGGCTCAGCTTAATGATGTCAGGTGGGTGTCTTGTTCATTTCCCTGGGCTCTCTAGAACTCACTGTGAAAAGGCTCAGAACTTTGCAATTTCATTTACTGCCCTCCTTCAAGCAGATCTATGGGAGTGTTAAAAATACCACCTTCAATATCATTACTATTTTTTTACAACATGTATGTAATGCAAGTATCAAAGAATGACTAGTATCTCTAATGAGGCAGTTTAGAAAAGAACACCCATTCCTTGAAGAAAGAAGGCAAGCCTCTTATCTTAAGACTGAGAGGTAGATAATTCTTTCAGGGCAAAGAGACTGTAGAAGCATGTTCAGGTCAGAGGGTGGAAGGAAGACTGCAGGAGTGGATACCACAATCCGAAGCAAAGGTTCAACCAAAGACAAAGAGAATCAATCTCATGTGGGCTCACAGTTGCCTTGGAGGCAGTCTTGGTCACAGCTTAGTTGATTTTGTTGGGATGGGGTAAAATTAATCACGGTGGCATAGAAAGAACTTGGCTGCTCCCCACCATATTTTTGAAAATCTCTGCAGGAAGCTACTACAATTGCCCCTCTGGAAGATGTCAGTTTAATTTTCTTTCATGGCCCGGGGTTAATTAAACAAACGGTAACATGACAGGCAGAGCTGTGTAAACCCAGCTCTGCCTGCCCCAAGTTGTCCATGGTCCAGAGCACAGACTATCACCAAAATAAACTCAGCAGTCTGTGCTAAATAATTAACTGCAAGCCTTCCCATATATGTAGCAGCTCTAAAAAAAGGTTTTAAAGGTTTTAGTATCAGGAATTTAGCAAAGGAGCCAGCTATTGAACACCCCAAGCAAAAATGCCATCCTTCCACTCCTTTGCTGGGATGGGCTATTCCCTATAACTGATCCTACAGAGAGGGCTCTATCAGTACCTCTTGCATCAGAGCCATTTACTACTGTCTAGCGATCACGGGCACTGCATGCCTTTGCCCTGTCAGCACACCAGTTCCTTGAAGGCAGGGCCCTGGCTGCCGTCTGGTGAGGCCGGGTCACAGATGCTGACTGCCATCCTTTCAGATGAACCGAGGCCACAAACCCCAGCCATTTCCATTCCCCCCATCAGCTGCTTGAGAGGTGCAAAATGGAAAGATTCCCTTCTCCCTTGCCCAGCATAAAGCAAACATTCTGTAAGAACAGTGTGCTCTTGGGAGCGTAGAACTAGGGCCAGTCATTAAGGAGCCATCACAGTCACAGGTAAAGCAATGCCCTCTCCTAGGCCCTGGCTCAGAAGGGGACACTGAGGAGGGCTCCAGTACCTGACAGACGTCCCGTTCCAGCTGCCTCTGGCTGAGCCGCTCCGTGTCTCGCCTCAGTTGCTCCTGCTCCCTCTCGAGCTGTTTCTGGGCAGTGCGCAGCCTCTCCAGGTCGGACTGGTAGGCTCCCTTCTTCTGCTGGAGGTCCTCGCGGTCTTTTTCTAGGTCCTGCTGCCCACGCTGCACCTTCTCCTCCCACTGGGCCAGCCGGGCCTCGCGCTCTTGCAGCTCCTTCTCGCGGACCTCCCACTCTCGCTCCCGCTTGCGCTTCTCCTCCAGGTGCTGTGCCTGCTGCTTCTGCAGGTTGGCCAGATCCTGCCGCTGCTTCTCCAAGCTGCGCTGCTTCTCTTGCTCGATGAGAGAGCTGGGGCGGGATGAGCTGCGTGTGAGCGCCCGCTCGTTCAGCAGCAGCTTCTGGTCCTCGATATAGCTGTCTTGCTGTAATACCACACCCTGAGAGAGAGACACAGAAGAGGAGAGCTTGCTTCTGGTATACTTCCTGACCCTATACCTGGAGGCACAAACCTTTCCCCCTTCCCCTCCATCTTTTAAAGCTAGTCTGGTAGGAATGCCAAAAGAGCAGAAACTGTTTTTGCCAAACTTGGTCACATGCTGTTTTAGGTCACTGACACTGCCTGAGGTGGGGGGGGGGGTGTATTCTGGAAATGGGAGGGGGTAGGGAGGTAGGAAAGGGACAGGTTACATTTTCAAGAAAGAAAGGCTTTCTAGATGGCGATGATCTCCTAAATGCAAGTCAGTAGCCTATGTTCTTTGTGGGTATCAAAAAGTATCAGTAGCCTACATTTTCCCACCAATTCTGCTTTTATAAAGTAGAGGGTATTACCACTGAGTTTTGCAACTTTTCTCACCATGACAGCAGCCTTCTCAAGGATGGAGAGCCCCATTTACCCATAAGCAACTTACAAACCTCAAAGAGCTGGGCCAACAGTATTCCCTTTATGTTTTTTCTCTAAACAGATTAAGTCAAAGGATAAAAGACAAAGCCATCTACCTTCAAAGTGCTAAGAAGTTCGTGGAGATGAACAATGCTCTGGATAACTTGCTGCAAAAGAAACAAAATGGAAAGGCATTTCAGGGACTATGAATTTCAGAATCCAGCAATCCATTGTTTGACAAGGTAATATATTCCATCAAAATACAAGGAAATTTTCAAATTGAAAGCACTAAAGAGAATAAGCATGTGCAGGTAGCCAAGAAAAATAAAACAAGGCCAAATGAAGCAAATTACATGTGTGGGAGGGAATCAGTATACATTAAAATGTAAAAATTCAATTATTTAAAAATGAACCATTGGCACAAAAGAGTAGACATATCCATGTTACAGAACAAAATCCAAAAAAAAAGCCACAAGAATTTAGTACATGAGATAAGTAGCATTTGTAACCAGTGGAAAAGTAAAGAATAGTCAATAAATTATTCTAGGAAAATTGGCTAACTCTGGAAAAAAATAAGTCAGAAGGCCTAGCTCAAAAAGAAAACAAAAAACCATTCAGGAAGCAGATTTGGCTCAACTGATAGAGTGTCCGCCTACCACACAGAAGGTCCAGGGTTCAAACCCAGGGCCTCCTGACCCATGTGATGAGCTGGCCCATGTGCAGTGCTAATGCGCTCAAGAAGTGCCCTGCCACGCAGGGGTGTCCCCCGCATAGGGAAGCCCCACGTGAAAGGAGTGCACCCCATAAGGAGAGCGCCCCATGCGAAAAAGAGTGCAGCCTGTCCAGGAGTGGTGCTGTATACAAGGAGAGCTGACTCAGCAAGATGACACACCAAAAAGAGACACAAATTCCTGGTGCCGCTGACAAGAATGCAAGAGGACACAGAACACACAGCAAATGGACACAGAGAGCAGACAATGGGTTGGGAGGCGGAAAGGGAAAGAAATTATAAATAAATAAATAAATAAATAAATAAATAAATAAATAAAATAAACAAAAACCAAAAACCATTCAAATGGATTAAAATGTTAAGTGTAAAAAACAAACCATAAGAGGTAGATTGTAAGAATGTTTTCTGATCTTGAAATGGGAAAGGCTCTTCAAATATGGATAATGGAAGAAATGTAATGAATACAAACAATAAAGGAAGGAAACTACATAGAAAAAGGTTTTCAAATTTTCTATGTAAAAATGTAAAATTAAAAGGCAAAGGATAAACTCAAACAGAAAGTCAAATGAAAAATACATTTCATTACAAAAACTCTCATAGATCAATAAGAAAAAAAAAAGAACCCAGTAGATAAATGGGCAAGGAATACAAATTAGCAATTTATAAAAGAAATACAAATGACCAATTATGTAACAAAACAAGTGATTCAGCCTTATCTGAAATCAATTAAATGCAAAATAAACCACGTGAACTTATCAAACCAACAAAGCTGCAAAAAAATATTCAATGTTGGTGAAAGTAAGATGAAAATGGATATGCTTATTATCTAACTGGTAGGGATAAACATTATATAACCTTTTCTAGAGAGTAATTTGGCCTGTTGAGGAAATAACCCTGCAAAGAAAAACCCCAAAAAGTATATAAGGATGTTCTCAGCTGCATTATTCAAAAGCAAAAAGAAAAAGTGATCAGAAAAATGAAATTATGGTATATAACAGAATAATATACAGCCATTAAATCAGCATGTTTTGGACATACATGCCCTGGAAAAATGCTTATATAAGTTAAGAGAAAAAAACAGGATATAAAACTCTAGGCAGTACTGATGCAAATTGTGTAAAACGATATACTATTCACATACACAAACACAAATATATATGGTATGTAGGAAAAAAGCTGGAAATGTAAACACCAAATAAAATACTTAACAATAGTGTTTTTTTAAAACCATACTTAAAAAAAAAAACACACAAACTCGACCAGGCTTAACTCTTCAGAGGATACTTTGATCTCTCCTTTAAGTTTCTTCTTAGAAAAATCCCAGAAGACTGGCTGACCATCTACAGTGTGTAATCCATCCTGGAATGCCCGAAATAACAAATGGGGCTTGTGCTATTTCTTAACCTGACTCTCCTCACTAGGAATGGGGGGAAAAGTTGCAAAATGGAAAAAAAAAACACAGCTAATTTTTAAGCAGCAGATATGGAGAGAAAGCACTCTGTGTGAAAGGAGGTTTATTTCATTTAAGGACAAAAACACCAAAGGGGCTTCTCTTCAGTCAACAAATACAAAACAGTATCCTCTATTTTAGGGGAAAAGATAACCTTAAAATTTCAAAACAAAACTCCTCCGGGATTAAAGATATGTTAAAAGCTAGAAGAAACTCATACCCTTGATATTCCCCCACTATATCCTAAAAAGCAAATACCATACATCTAAATTCTAGTCTGCTTCTAGATAAAGTGACATGCTGAGGCCAGCAATGACTTGAGGAGAAGGAATCAAGGAAAGTGGGGAGACAAGTGGGACACGCCCACTTCTCCTGGAGGATCAGTGAGACACAGTTCAAGGAAGGTGAAAATGAGTAGCCTTCGAATCTGATTTTCTAACTAGGAGGATACCAAGATGACTTTTATAGCTGAAGTATTTAGTGAAAAGCAGTACTCAAAGAAGAAAACTCAACTTGAGACCTTGCAGGATAAAAAATTACTATGTAGAATTACCCACAAGTTAAACTCCCTGTGTTGTAGCTCTGGGTGTGTGTTACAGGAAGGGTTGTGACAAATTTTACGCAATGTGCGTGAGTAGGTAAAAGAAATCACCAGAGAAGCTCCACATGCCTTATTGAAAGACCTGACTAAAAGCAAGATGCTTCTCAAAGTCAGAAAATCAGGTCCCATTTTAGTAGGTAATACCTTGCCAGGCAAAATTCTAAGATAATGCCCTGGGACAAGGAAAGACAAAGGAAACTAACAGTGCTACTGTAATATATACAGGTTACAACTAGGTTACAACGGCAAGACAAAAGTGAGCATTCCTAACCTAACAAATATATGAAAAACATATCCTTACCTCACTGTTTCTTTTAAGCATAAATACCATGTTAGCATTTCCACCCTACAAAACAAAAAACATGCATTAAAAAAATGAAGATCCTGATGTAAAAATTAAACATGTTTCCAAGCTATGACATAACTCTGCATTTTCTTCTACCATAGCTTCTCACTATAAGGTAAACACTTAATGAAATTTGGGTCCTGCCAGGGTTATGTAAAATGTAAACCAGAAATGTCAAATGGGCTCTGGGGGGAGGGGACACTTCTACTGTTTTTAAAAATGTGGTTTCCTCTGAAAATAAAATAGGAATTAAAAACAGCAAGCCAGGCATCCAAAAACAAGATTGAAGTAGAATAATTTCAAAGATTATAAATTCAGAAGGAAGTGCCAAGGTCAGAGACAAGTGTATTTTAGAAAGAATTACCTTTTTCAAACCACTATCCGATTCTGTTCTCCTAAGATCTTGGCTATCCTCTCCCTCTTCCTTCTCACCTCCTAAACAAAGAAACCAAGTGGGTGTTCTTAGTTAAAGGTGTGAAACAGAATGGTCAAAATAGTGTACAATGTATACAGGTTAGGAATATATTTCTGAATCCTACTAATGCCAAAAATGGAAGCCATCTGGTAGTAAGTGATTATTAATAATTTCACTGATACAGAAGGTACAGAAAAAAAGGTATTATTACTCCTATGGCGATGGCTTAGCTAAGATCCCAGGGAAATTCTTATTACTCAAAATGAAAGTAATTCATAGAGGTTCTTGAGCATTTAGCAGTTAGGTACATACTAAGAGTTCATTAAAAGATTGAGTGGGACAGAGAAGGTGGGACCTCTGGAATATAGGTCCTTAGAGTTATGTGTGATAGTCAAGGATTGCTGGTAAAAGCACACGAATTTAAACTCAGTTACCTTTTGAAGCGTTCATCTGATGGCTGTCAAAGCCTCCAAAGGTCTCTGCTCTCCGGGGCAAGGAAACAGGGCCAACTATGCCCTCTTGCTCAACAGGGCTGCTGATGGCCTGCCCAAGTGTGCCTCCCAGGCTTCCACTCACCAAACCCTGAAGGATCTCGACTGCAAAGAAGGAAACATGGCAAACTGACATCTCATCTTTCAACAAAGAAAACAAAAAATCTTGTGCTAAAACATGATTATGTACAGGAAGCTTGATCAAAAAGTTCCCAAAGAGTGACTTGGTGGTTTTTGTTGCTTGGAAAAGGGTCTCAGCTCAGGGTATGTGTTTTAGTTGGATTTTGCAGAAAACAGAGAGTAGACCATAAGCCTTATTTACATGGCGGAGGAAATCTAGAAGGATTCATGGAAGGCAGCGTATTATTCAGAGGACCATGGCACCTCAAGTCAGACCAGTGGTCATATTTTAACTCCTACTCTGAGAGATTTGACAAGCTAACTTATCCTGTTTTCAAAATGAAAACAATGATTCATCTTTTACAAGGCTGTTGTAAGGATGAGAAATATAATAGGTTAAGAGCCTAGCACAGTGTTTAGAAGAAAATGATTTTAAAAATGGTAGCTAAGGAATTCTGGAAAGATGGCAGAACCACAGTTTTTGGATCTTCCCATACCTCCACGTTCTAAAACCCTGGAGTAACAAGATAACCAAAAGCCCAAGGAAATAATGTGCAGTAAAACCAAAGTGTGCCCTCCAAAGGCAGGGACAAGCCACCAACAGCCACAGACCTGCAATCATCTTCTATGTAGGACAAAGCAGAAGGAAGCAATAAGGCAGACTGAAGAATGAACCCCAAAATAGCCAACAGGTATTCCCTGAAGGTGGGCCTATCGGAGAAGAGCAACTAAAACTGGCATGGTTTCTGACCACTCCAATAGTGAGTGAGTTCAAGGGCAAAAAGAGTCAGATGTTAATCTGTCCATCCAGGGTTCTTTTCTAGGGCAGGGACCACTAGAAAGGAGAATGAATATGTGACTTATAGGAGGAAAATTAGATTATTACCAGATTCTCACAGTGACATTTTATGCCAGAAAAAAAAAGAAATAACATTTTTAAGAATATTTAAGATATTCAAGGGAAGAAAATGTGAGCCAAGGATTTTATATCCAGCAGAACAGACTCATAAGAAGTCGGGGATTCAGAAGTGACCTCTCTACACGTCTCTTCTGTCACTTTCACTGAACCTGTGGTTAGCATTGGGGTTGGTGTATGCTCAGGAGACTTGAATCTCTGGTCAGTCCATGTGTCAGATGGGCCCTGAGCCTCAGTAGAGTTGCAACACCTACTCTCCAGTTCGTTGGAATTACCTAGGTAAGCCGACAAGGAGATGAGAATGGTCAACCACCACACCAAGGAACCAAGAGAGTCTACACCTAGAGGAGAATCCCATCCATCAACCATTTAGAGGTGGAGTGGACATCGCCACTCCAGGGTCCTCAGGATGGGGGAATAAATTATGGATTAGAGTGGACTTACTGATACTCTACTATAGAATTATTGTGACTCTAGCAATGGAAGAAATTATATCACTGTGGAGACAGTGGCCACAGGAGTTGCTGAAGGCAGGGAGAGGGAAGAAGAGGTGTGATATTAGGGCATTTTCGAAACTTGGAGTTGTCCACAATGATATTGCAGGGACATATGTAGGACATTATATATACTGCCATAACCCACTGAATGGACTGGGTGAGAATGTAAACTACAATGTAAACTATAATCCAAGTGGTGCAGCAGTGCTCCAAAAATGTATTCACCAAATGCAATGAATGTGCCACAATGATGAAAGAGATTGTTGATGTGGGAGGAGTGGGGCGGGGTGGTTAGAGTATGTGGGAACCTTATTTCTTAATGTAACATTTTTGGTTATCTATGTACCTTCAAAAACATGCAATAAAAAATAAATGTTCATTAAAAAAATGGAATCATACAATTTTAAAAAAATTATATATATATTCCCCAAGCTCTGTCCACTGAAAAGGCCAAATCCAGTAACAATGGAGAACCTAGTAGCAATGACCATCCTAAAAGCCCAGATTGTGGTCTTGAAATACCATTTCCAGAGTTTCTTGAAGAAATAGCAAACTCCAGATCTGACCAAAATGAGCCTGGAACATGTGAACATAACAAGATAGCAAAGACTCTCAAAGATTACTAGGGTCCTGTCGAAAGGACTCAGGTACCAAACTGAAGAGGATTCTAGTAGCAGATATGCGACATGTTGATCTTTTAATAAGGCTAAGATTGCAATGGCTTGAAACTCAAATTCATGAGTTCAGAATATTTTTTTTAAAAAGTAATAAAAATTTACTCTCATGAACCCAAACAGTGGGAAACTATTGAATAAAAAGCTCAGATTCTTCAAAGACAAATGATTTGGAAAAGAAAGGAATGGTGAGGGGATTGTAAATTAAGAATCCTAAAAGGGTTATCAAAAACAGGAGCAAGACTAAACTACCATGTCTAAGGACAGACACTTGATAAACCATAAAGAAATGTAAGAAAGTAGTGATTACTATAAAAGTCAGGATACCTGTTCCTTTTGGAGGGAGGGAAGGAGCTATGATGGCACAGGGCAAGTGGAAGGCCTTTGAGTGGCTGGCTAAATTTAATTTGGCTTGGGTAGTGGTTTATAAGAATGATTACCTGATCATTTATTATGTGATACATTTGTTCTGTATAGTTTTCTGTATTTGTGTTTTATAATAAAAAAGGAAAATGGAAAACAAACAAACAAACAATGGATATTAGTGCATAAACCACTTGGAAGAAGAAGAGGAGGGGCAGTGCTGAATATAAATTACCCTCATTTATTGCACTCTTCATTAAAGGTCCTCCTCTGAGAGCCTCTTCTGTGTTGGATCGGAAGAGGATTCTAGTGCTGTGAGTTGGGGAGCAATCCTCTGGCAAGGGAGTGCTGCACTCTGTCATGTCCCGGAAAATCATCTCCTTCTCTTCCAGTAACAGTAGGATCTGTTGGTCCTTTTGATGAAGTTGTTCTGCAGGTTGGATGAAGAAAAAGACCGCGTGATTTGACTGGTGTGTGGTATTACTACATGACTAAGACACAAGTGCCACCTTGTGGCTATTTATGGAAAGGGATAGGAAAGACCTTTTTCCCCTTTTGCTTTATCATCATCATGGCAGTACTTCAAGTTTCTGTTCTGTAATTTCTACTTGGAAAACGATACTAGGTCTTTCTAGGCCAATACCTGAATTTGTGACATAATTATAAGTCTTCTGACAAATCTTCACTTTATGTCCACTCCCTTACCTCCTATTTCTCAACTTCTCTCTGGCTTTTGCCCTACCTCTTCTTGGCAACTGCTCTTTCCAAGGCAACTCCTTAATAACAAATCCAATGAGGTCTTTCATTTGATCTTCCCAGCACTGGTTCCTTTCTCCTTTTGAAACCGTTTCCCCCCTTCACATTGGTTCTCTTCCTGTCATTCCTTTTCAAGGCATTTTATAGATCCATCATCTTAAATGGAGTATCTGAGCTCCCTCAGTTTCACTTAGACTACCTTCACATGCTTTCTTCTTGGGAATCTCATCCACTCCATGGTTTCAATTACTTCTTAGATGCTGAAAGCTAACAAAACAGCACTCCAAATCATTCTCTCTCTTGAGTACTAGACCACTGGGTTTAACTGTCAGCTCTATGTGGACGCCTCATTCTCAGCAACACAGAACCCAATCTTTTCTTCATCCTTGTCATCTCACCCCCTTCCTTTAGCCTGTGATCTCTTCCTCACACAGTAGCATCTTTATCCTCCAGGTTACCGGAGCCTCAATCCATCTCCTCAGTCTGTTTCACCACACACATCCAGCTTATCAGGTGTTTTGAGGACCATATTTCTCACTTACACCCATCCTCTGTCCACCTGCCTGATGAGATAAATTAAATTTTCCCCAGATGTATCTCATGTCAGCATCTCTGTCAGACTTACCACAGGCAGAATCAGTGAAGTCCCACGCACTTTTTATGTGCCTATGGTCTAAAAAACCACTTTGTAGACTGTCATCTATGTATGTCCCCCCTGCTAGAGAGAGCTTCCCAAGGGCAGGAACTCCATTTCAGGAATCTTTGCATCCCTAAGACCTAGCAGTATGTCTGACCGGGTGCTTTAAATGTTAAAAGAAGGACGTTTTTATCTATCATTCAAATATGAGCCAATAAATCTGACATAACTCTTGCTTCAGTCTCAATCTTTTTTTCCCCCACTGACAGACACAGAATGCTATCACTTTATACAGGTCGAAGTACTAATTAAACTCCTTGGGTGCTTACTCCTACCCAAAACAGTCTGAACTTACTGCTGAACATTCAATAACCAGCTATGCACGAGGGAAGAGCACCGGGCTCAGTCACCAGTTACGTACGTGGCTCTGGGCTGGATGGCGTTTTCAAGACTGCACAATGGGGATTAAGAACACTTGTCCTGCAGGGATGTTGACAAGACTACAGGAAACAGCAGGTGCTCAAATACATTAATAATAAGTACACTTCTCCCCCAAACACCTCACGACTCATTTGTGAATGTACAGAGCAGTGGCAGGAGCTAACGGATAAAGCCAAGAACTGGCAGGAGGTTTAAAAGAGATTCATTAGAGAATTCTTTTCCTTAAATACTTTAACTATGACCATGAATCTTGGCAAATTATTCTGTGACAAAGTACAAAGAATGTCACCAAGGCTAAGAACACTGATGCTGGGATAAGAGAAATCAGTACCCCCTCTATTTAGTAAGAGCCACATTCTTTTAGCCCTTCTTTACCAGGATACGTGGCAGCTCAGACTTGGCTTCCTTTTGGTTAAGAGCTATTTATCTCCCTGTTTTCAAGTGCCTGCTGGGGTAGCTTAGGGACTGTGGAGCAGCAAGGAACTCTGGAAGCCGCTAGCAGCCTGTGCACCGCAGACATTCCACTGACAAGGGTCTCAGGCCTTTCCCAACAGCTTTACCTTTTAATTCCCGGGCTTTGGTGTCCAACATTTTCTTTTCTTCCTCATTCTCACTAGGAATTCCTTCATCCTCATCTCTGTTCCTAAAAAAAACCCAAACCAAACAACTCATAGGCTGTGATCTGCTCTGGTCAACGCCTAGTCAGTGATGACTCCTACAGAGGCATCCTGAGGGCTAGAAAGGGGGTGCTGGTGTTTCACTTACAGGCTGTTTATTGTATCCTGGATGATCTGGATCCAGCTGTTTCGTTCCTCCTTGGAGCTGGCATGGACTTCCACCATCTCTGGATCTTTCACCCCCATGCTGATCAGGAATAAACCTTTCTCCTCATGTGCCACTTCTCTTACAATCAGCTTCTTTAAAGAGATCACTGTTGACTTTTGGTCCTGGAAAATGGGGGAAGGCAGATTTAAGACATGTCTATTGTAATTTAACTCTTAGGAACAAGTGCAACCTAAGGTGAGACCATATGCTGTTGTAAAAACATCTGATTTAACAAACAGCAACAAGCTTTAGGATAAAGAGAAATAGCTCAGTATGTAATTCAAATTTTATCAAACAGAAAAAGATCTTCAGAAGGAAAATGGTAATTTATGGCTATAAAAATTTAGTCAGGTTTTCTATATGCAGAATCCTTCCAAGATTCCCAGAGAATCCTCTCAGCAATATCGGAAATGAGCAGGTATATGGGGCCTTATATGTATGAGAGACACTCCAGTGACAGATGACTTTTAGATCAAATTGTCAAATGTCCCAGGTACTCAAAGGATTCTGAAGGAACAGAAAAATAATTCTGGGGGTTTGGGGGAAGGTGATGGGCAGGAAACATTGAGGTTGTATAAGAAACTACTCAGAGGAGTTTCTCCTGAGCCAATTAATTTTGAGAGAATGGGAGAAAGGTAATAGAGTGTTTACACTCAATACCTGTTTTAAATAAGGTTAATTACACATAAAGGGAATAATTCAACTTACCAATGAGGCAAAGATGTATTTCTGGTCTTTTTCTTGAAGAAAAACTAAAATATCAGTGAGCAGAACTGCTTGAACCTCTGGAAAGTGGAAATGAGGGAAGGAGGAGAGAATAATTACTTTAATATTACCCATAGTCAGAAGGGTGTGTATTAAAGGATTATTCAGCAAAATACCCCATCAGGCAAACCATGACCTGAGATCACATTTTGCCAAGGCAACTGTTTAAAAGTTCTGCAGGATCCAAACTTGGTCACTAGGTTTTTAGAGGCATTTTAAGTGGGATTTATGCCTAATGCCTTATCTGGGAAAAGTTTAAGTACTCATGTCTGGAAAGATATAACCCATATGAGGCAATACTTTAAGAATAAAGTTTGAAAGCTGGACTTCAACAGATGTTAAATAGCAATTTACTTCACAAAACACTCAGGTCATAATAGTTCTCACTCCTGACCAGAGAAATGGGAACGGCATAGAACAGCAGAAAGGAAAACTGCCAAAAGGTAATGTATAAAAATATCTAAGTCTAATAAGAAAAATGGCTCTGACTTCACAGGTCCACGTGAATAAATAGCTCCTCCCCCAGCTCCAACACACAATAATCAACCCCAACCACAACCCCCCTGTGGCAGGAAAACAGTCTTCCCTTTTTCTTAAAACCAAATCAAACCAAACTAATACCTTCAGTGGATCCAGGAACTAAAAGAATCCCACAGACTCATTCTCTAATTCTCTAGGAGTATGAAATGACATGTCCCATTATCCCCTTAAGGACACAGTTTGACATCTCTGAAGTGCAGCCATCTACTGAGATCTAATAGGCTAGTGCCTTTGGGTCATCATCAGCAAGCAAGGTAGAGCAAGAGTGCAAATGACTTTTATAGCCCCTTGAGGTGGACTCTTCTGTACCTTCCCATCATCCCTCTTTTAACAACCTCTGCCATAACTGGAGTCCACTTTCTGTGAAGAAAACAGAAGGATGGCTGATCCCTGGGGAGGTCTAAGTTTTCAGCCTACACCACAGTAATTTTCCATGCACAACCATTGGTTCTGACAAATTATTGTTTTTTCAAACATTTACTTTTAAATAATTCGGGTGCCTGCCCCCCATTCCAAAAAAAAAGTTCTACGACTCAAGTTTCAACTCAATTGGATCCTGAAATTTATATGATCACTGTCAGTGGATCAGACAAAAACAATCCCACCCCTTTCAAAGGGTGCCCAACCCAGTACTGGCTGTTCTTGGCCTGAGTTCACTTAAGGGTGAAAATGACTAAGCACCAACTCATGTCTCTACTGGAGGCATTTCAAGCCAGAAAATCTATCGTTCTGCCATTGGCCTGACCACAACTTTATTCCAACAGCTGGAATCTATTAGTTTTTATTTTGGGAATTGAATAAATAAACTGCTAAAGTGCTGGCTCCAGGCAGTAGCAGCTCTAGGAAATTGAGGTCCTTACAAGAGAAGGTAGGTACTTCAGACTCCAAGTGGCAACACGGAATGAGTCCTGAGCTAAGGTTCTCAGAACATCAGAGAATATTAGGGCTGGGAGGAAGTAGCTTCAGGTATCAATGAGTCCAGGTTTGTCATGGGCAGTAAGGCACACCACAGTTGGTGGTGGGAAAGGATTTTTCTCTCAAATTAAATGTTTCTTTCCATGCTCAGATCAATTCTTCCTGAATCATTACAACATTCTTGCTTCTCTGTCATCAGTTATTTCCTCACTCCTCTCTGCATTCTAAACTGCCCCCACTCATTGCACTAAAAAATCAATTTAATTGATCTCTTTCCTGCATAAAAGCCTCCACTTGAAACCATTTCTTCCCCACCTCTATCAACATTATTAGTTAATACACCTCTTAGTCTGAAATCGGCAAACCATTATAATGTCGCCCACCCCCATTTCTTCAGGTGTATTTCCCATTGTGCCCATCTATCCTCACAATGCTGTCTGAGCTCTACTGTCTACCGTTCTCTGCAGGTGCCAGACCCCTTCACCTTGGTGCGTCCAAACTTGCTATTCCCTACCTCCCTACTTTTCTGCTTGGCACTCTCCTCTTCAGACTCTAAGACTTAACTCTCATGCCACCACGTTTTAGTCTTCAGAAAAATCCCAGGCAGTTCTCCCAACCCCATCTCCAGATACTGACGTCACGCCCCTATTCTAGCACTCATCATACTTTACTTGTCTCTCTATTCTGATGCCAACTTCTTCTAAGCAGAGTGTCCAGCTTCATTCAACTTTGGAAGAGCCCAGGGATTGCTTGCCTGGGACCTCTCTACTATTTGACTTAAGCACAATGAGACTCCCCAGTAGCTGTTACCTACAGCATTACTTATACCGCCTCAGAGATGAGAGAAGAACAAATTTCATCCAACTTAGTTTTACATCTATGGAGCTGACAGCACTGGCCTAGAATGCTAAATGTGTTTACCCACTGAAGCCAAGAAGGCTCCCTGCAAAGTTAAAGCCTCGCCACAGGCTCACAAGTACAGGCTTCATGAAAATAATTACTTCTGAAAAAATATCCAGATGAATTAAAAAACAAACCTCAGAGGTTCCTTGACATAGCTGACCATTTGAAAAGTAAAAATTAAAACCAAATGGAAAATCAATGTCTTCTGCATCAATTTGGCTTTAGAGAAAGATAAAAAATATTAATACCATAAATTTTAATAATAAATCTAAACAATGTGAACTGAGCTCTCATGTCTAACACTGTTGGAACATGGCTGAGGATGCAGCTCGTTACATTGCACAGTGTCGTTTTCATGAGGACCTAGGGGAGACATTTCTCTAAGGTCTAAGGGGCTACAAATTCCCCTAAGGTCTCTTCTGATGATTTATTTTTAACCTCACAGACTCTGTAAATTATGTAAGTGATTGTATCATCCTCTAAGTAGTTGTTTTGCCAGATACCCCAATCTCAAAAAGGCCCTTAACAGTTTGCATTTTGTATTTCTTTTCCTCTTTTAAAAAATTCTTATTCCCCCTCTTTTTCTGATTATCCTATATGATTTTGTAAGCTATCTTAAACCAATCCTTTTTTGATATAAGATTGATTGATTGTGGATCTTTTGTCATTTCTGGATATGGACTCTCTAGAAAAAAATGTGGTGGTGAATTTCTAACCAAAACATGTGGGTTCTGCCTGCTCTCCTCAGGGACACACTCAGAGCCTTACCCTTCAATCGTCCTGCTGCAGTCTTCAGAAATACACTCCCATCCCGTACAAGCTTCTTTCGTTTCAAGTCCTCCTTGGCAAACATCTGACCACTCTTCATCCTCATGATCGACTTGCTATCTGTCTTTGTATATATCTCATTGAGACGCACTTTCTTTTCATAACTTGCCACTTGGCTGTCTACAGCTCCAATCACATCCTTCACCAGGCTCAAGCACTGAGACAGATCTTTCTGTTCCATTTCATTGTCTTAGAAAGAAAGAAGAATTCTGTTTTGAATGGCTTCTTTCAGATAAGGGTAGGAGGTGCCACACCTGGATTATTTTCCCTTTGTGGTTATGCTACCACAGTGAAGCCAACCCACCAAAGTCATGTGTATCTCTTTGTCATAAGTTTAATTCTAAAGAAAGAAGTTTTCACTGATATAGATAATATGCAATTAAATGCCTTGTTCTAGTATAGAACAAGTCCAACATCTTTAGGGAAGGAGGGTAGTAGAGAGAGAAGCAGTAAGTATTTTAACTTACGCTTTTCTTAACCTAATCTTTAATGCAAATACCTTGATGCCAGAAGCAGATTGGCCAAGAGAGAGAAACCAGATAAGTCTAATGCTTACTGGTAGAATTGGTGGGAATTATCTGCCAGTTAAGTAGATAAGAGAGAAATAAGTTGTTCAGGTCACTGAATTCTGGATGGAATCAACAAGTGGTCCCTTTCCTTCTTGTGACATAACAAACCAAGTTTTCACTTAAGAAAGCTGATTTTAATACTAGAGCTTGAAACTGTCCTTTTAGAGGTCTTTAGTGCTATCAGACATACAGGAAACACAGTCAATGGCACATAAGGCTATAAAAAAGGAAATTCACCTTTGGTACATTGCAATATTCTTTGGAATAAAACTGGATACTTGGTGATTCGCTGGGTTACAAGCAGTATGCACTCTGGGATCCCAAGACGCCTTACGACTGAACTGCTCATCTTCTTCTGCAAGAAGCAAAAAAAATAATAGGGACTAAGTGAGGAAGAAAGTTTGAGCAAAAATCAAAAGTGACATATTCCCCTTTACACCTTATGGGGATGTTTATTTTTCACATTAATACCTTTACAAAGGCCTGAAAACGCTTATCCTTGGTATAAAGATCTTTGAAGTAGTTTACAGACTGGTTGTGCTGCCCACAAAATTTGCCATATGTCTTCTTCAAGCGTTCTGCATTCTCACCAGAAAACTGCAGAGGAAAGAGAAGAGAACTCAAGCCAAAAGTCAGGGTGTTATAGTGTCTTATTACCATTTTGTAAAAAGTTTTCAGTCTATTTTTAAAAGCCAAGAGTGCTTCATCATAGATCCCTCCAAAAGAGTACAAAGTTACATTTTACATTCCTACACTGTGGGTGCGAATGTAAAATGATGAAGCCACTTCGGAAAACAGTCTGGCAGTTCCACAAAAGGTTAGACATAGAATTAGCATATGACCCATCAATTCCACTCCTCCGTATCGAACTAAGGAAAATGGAAACATATGTCCACACAAAAACCTGTACAACCGTGCTTATAGCAGCATTATTCATAATAGCCAAAAGGTGGAAACAACCCAAATATCCATCACCTGATGAATGAATAAATGAAACATGGTACACATCCATATAAAGGGTTATTATTCAGCTATAAAAAAGTGAAGTTCTGATACATGCTACAACATGGATGAACCCTGAAGATGTTATGGTACATGAAAGAAGCTGGTCACAGAAGACCACATATTATATGATTCTGTTTATATGAAATGTGTACAAAAGGGAACTCTAGATAGACAGAAAGTAGATTAGTAGTTGTCTATGGCTGGGGGTGGGGAGATTGGGAGTGTCTGCTAATGGGAAAGGGGTTTCTTTCTGGGGTGATGAGAATACTCTGAAATTGACTGTGGTGATGGTTGCACTACTCTGAACATACTAAAAACCCACTGAATTGTACCCATTAAATGGGTAAATTATGTGACTTGAATTACATTTCAATAAAGCAGTAGAAACTAGTAAAACCTTATAGAAATATCTACATACCGTGCACATAAAAAACACAAAGTGTATTCTAACTTTCATTTGTGGTAATAAAACAAGGAGATTCACTACAAGTTTTCCATAAGACCTTCAGTCTTAAAAAATTTGACCTTGATAAAATGGAATGACATCAGAAATAGCCCTCAATATCTAAGGATCTGTTCCTACTACTTATCTCAGGCCAGCAGTTTTAATAATTCTGCACAGTCTTTCAATCATTCCAAAACATGTGCAATGTCAATGGTTCATATGTTGGAGTAAATCAATGATGATGATTTCCACTAAACTAAAAATCTCTAGAGGTAACTCAAATTGATCCTTACCAAAGAAATTCTCAAGAAAGGTTCAAAGTATTTGCCCCCATTTACCAATGAAGAAGCTGAGTTAGAGAGATTTTAAGTAATATCTGTTCACACCATAAAGCAAGTACCCTAAAGGCATACAGAAAACAACAAATGGATACCATGGGGCTAAGATCTGAACCTTGTCATTAAAGATCTTACAAGAAGATGTGACAAATACAAGATGCTACCAAGGATAATAGAAGTTGGGCTTAGATGAGGTACCTTGGCATATCTGAAGGCAAAGAGGAGAGGAAAAGAGCTCTCTGGAAAATGTTTGGGAGAAGGGATATTTGGGAAGAAAAGGTTCCTGTTCACAGAGCTGGCCACTCTTGGGCCATGACCATCTGTGGCAGATACTGGAGTTAAAGCCTTTATCATACTTACTACATTTTTAATTCTAGAAGCCGAGCTCCATGAGGCCTTATTCATCTCTGTAGCTCCACTTGGCACTGAACAGGTGCTCAGTGAATACTTGAAGAAAGAAACATGAGGAATATGGGCTCAAGAGTACAGGGACAAAATTTCTAATTCTCAGACAGATATTCCAGTAATTAAAAGCCTCTGCTTCTACACAGAGCTTTTGCTGGGGAAAAGCTCTTATCAGATGTGTATATTATGCTTTGCCCATTAAGAATCTACACTAGCAAAGGTTTTTTCCAAGGTTTTGAAAAGAAATGCTACAAAGTGTCTATGAGAACATAGCAGACATCATCAAAAATATTTTTTAGTAGAACAAAAATTTTTGGGTAGGACTGGAACCGTACTATGTCTTGATGAAACTATCAGCAACAATACATATTTTACAAAAGTTTTTACAGATATTCCCTTATTCATCTTTCTGCATTCCAGGTAGTTTTTAGATGAGATACTTTTGACTAAGGAAGAGGGAGAAGTTGTGACTTCTGACAAATATTTTCTGATTTCTCACATTCTCATTTATTAGACTATATGGCTTCTAATGATGGTGTACACTCTGAGGAAATAAAATTTTTACTGAATCCATTTAGTCTAGGTACTTTATGTATACACTGCCTTTAACTTCCTAACATAACATAGGAGAGAAAACCTACTGCCCCCACTTTACAGAAAAGGAAATCAAGGCTTGGGGAGATTAAATAAATAACTTACCCAAGCTTACAGAGATAATAAATGGTAGAGACAAGATGTGAATGTGTGGCTACAGAACCCCAAAGCTTCACTCTTTTGCCCACTGAGAAGAACCTGAGACTTTCTGCTGCTCACCTGACTCAAAAGCACGTCCCCCATCCTCTTGATCAGAAAGTTCTTTTCGCTTTTGTCCACCAGAGACTCTTTCTTCCTTTCCAGGATCTTCTGAAAGAACTGGCTATGGATGCTGATGAGCTCATCCAAACAGGGGAACAGCTTTTCCACCATCTGCTGCTCAAAGAGCAGGTCTGTCATCATGCCCCGGCTGTATACGTCACTCATGATCTTGAGCGTGCGGATGTGATGGAACTCTGTCTGCATCAACTCTAGATGGGGGGCAAGGCTCAAGGGTCAGCAGTACTCTTTTCAAAGGATTCTCTTTCAAAGGATCATCTTTTAAGACTAGTGGAATAAGATGAGAACACTTTTAGATAAAAGACAGCTACTGACCCAATTTTAAAGTTGTAGGCTTATGACTATTTAAAGCCCAATTTCAACTTTAAAACTGGGTTAATAGCTGCCTTTTATCTAAAAGTGTTCTTATCTTATTCCTCAGTTTTCACTTGACCTAACACTATTTTCTGATGATAGGTGGGTTGGATTTCACTAGCCTTAAGTAGGGGTTTCCAAAAAAGCTTTCACTGGATTTAGCACCTCTCATATTTTACTGTATTCCTAGAAATGACTTGTGTTTAGTCTAGTTGCTAGTACAGCTGAGGAACTAAATGGTATTTTCATAAGAGATCTCTTTCTAGGACTGTTGCATAAATAAGCACTTAGATATAAATAAAATTAAAGGAAAGAGCATGGGATAAAAAGGATACAGGAAAGACCATGTCTCTGTATTTCAAAATTTTTAAAGAAAACTTTTAAGATGCTGTATATTAAAAAATGGAATCTTCACAGCCTAATAAATAACCAGATAAAAAACGGACAATGGAAATCAAAATAATTAGCAAAGTAAAATGAATACCCTCACCATAAATCACTTCTTGCCGTTTGACCGCATCTTTTTTTTGCTGTTTCAGAAACTTGCTATCTACTATCCGGCTCCAGGACTCTGCTTCTAGCTGTTTGGAATCAATCTCAAAGTCTCCCATTAGTTGTCCTTCATTCATGTCTGTACCTACTCAAAATATCAGAAATCAGTATCAGAATCTTATCATTGTGCCTCCAGAGCTAGATCTGAATGTGTACAGAAATCTAGGGGAAGAATGCTTTCTAGGGAAAACATTTGTACAAAGAGTATGTCCACATTAAAATCAATGACATTCTTAAAGGGACTGCTACCTAACAAATGAATAAGTCTGATTAGCAGTTCACTATAAACCATTTGATGCTTTACAATTTAGAGATACTCTGGAATTAGAAGTAAGGAAGAGTTATTCCACAAGCCTTTTTATTCTAGGTAATGGCACACCATAATCCTATAGATGCACAAAATAGAGGCCAGAATCTCCTCTTACCCTCATCAGTAAGTGATTCTGTTGACTCATTGACCTTGCTGATTTTATTCAGCGAATCTGTTGAATGAGATAGGAATTTCCAGGTGTTTGACATGTGCTCATCATTGCCAACCCTGGGGACAAAAAAAGAAGCATGGCTGTCAAATACATTCTGGTGAGCTATGGCTTGCTTTCTTTTCTTTTCTTTTTTTAATTTTTTTTAATTCATTAAAAAAATATATATATTACATTCAAAAAATATGAGGTCCCATTCAACCCCACCGCCCCCTTTCTTAAACGTGTATTTGAAAAGTAAACTCTAAAATGACAGCTGGCTCTAAACACCATGACTTAAGACAAAATTGCTTGTGTCAGGTACATGGCAATATGCAAAAGGACAGGACACATTTCTGTCATTGCAATCTTGAACTCTTTGAACTTTCTGAGCCTCAGCAATCTTTTTTATGGTAGGTAGCAAGGAGAACTCCCTTCCTTCACACCATGTACATATTACAAAAGAAATCTTTGAAACTCACTGCCTTACTACTACTTTTTTGTTATACCTTAAAGAACCATAGACCAAGCACTTATAATTAATTGTACCCTTTGGATCTTTTCAATCCCAACTCAGCAGCTAGCACAGCAGGCACCAAATAAATGTTTGCTGTATGAAACACAAAGCAAGCAAGCAAAAGTCATTGAAAACTTTATGCCTTATTTAAAGACTAACTTTTAAAAGTCACAACGCAAAAAAAAACCTTTGATAACATAATAACTTTGAAAAGAAGGCCTTTGGAGATCATGAAAATACAAAGACAGACAAAAGAAGAGAAAAATACCTGACTTTTTTTTTTTTTAAGAAGGAGAAAACATTAGTGCCAGCACAGGGCTTAGAAAATAGATTCTAAAGGAGATTTTGCATCCTTAAGAATTTTCCTCCAACCTAGGTGAAGAGAGATGTAAGAGATGTTCTGAGGCCTGCATTTGAGATGACTTATTTACTTGATGGGGAGTCAGGCATCTTACCCAAAGCAGTTACTAGCAACATCATAATCAGTCCTGTGCTAACCAACTGACAGCCAAGGCCTGAACAGTCAGTAGACACCACAGCAAGTTTTATAGGAGATCACAGTAGGTATTCAGAGGCAAATGAATGAATGGAAACCTAACAGTAAAGGCTCACTCTCCTCTCCCATGACAGACTTACAACAGGGTCTTCTGAACAATAAAGAAAAAAAGTGTGACATGTGAAAACTTAAGTGATTGCAACCAAAAGTTCAAAATTAAATCATTTTTCTTACTTGGATCTAAAAAAATCATTTTAGAGCTCTTGTTCTTCAAAAGTGGGGCTGGGAGCGGAGGTGGCTTGAGCAGTTGAGAACCTGCCTCCCACACGGGAGGTCCTAGATTCCATTCCCTGTGCCTCCTGCCTGAACAAAATAATGAGCAAAACAAATACTAAAACCAACTCAGAGAATCTGATGTGGCTGAACACCAGCTTCCACATGGTCCTAGGTTTAATCCCTAGTCCCTGGTACCTTAAAAAAGTGAGGCTGAACATGGTAAAAGCCTAGTGCAACTTGGCCCAACAATGTTTGGGAGAGTTCCATCAGCAAAATGGCAGCATGGCAATGCATCAAAAAATGCAATCCCCATACTTCTCATCTATACTATACAACTTATGCACCAATCCATTATTTTACACATTTCTAAAAGAAGCATCTTTTTGTCAAATGATACAATCATGAACTCATTAACTGTCAACTGTGCTATCTTTAAGTGCTCACTTACCCAGCAATGTTCTGTATGGAGACACTTTTGGAAAGTGAGACACTGTGCTGGGACCGTCTATTAGCAAACATTGGGGCGGCAGAGGTTTCATCAGCCAGGAGAACTGCTGATCGAGGGCGCTCCTTGGGCTGTGAGGCTGGAAAGGAAGAGAGGACATTAACTGAAGCATCAACTCTCCATGTCCACCTACTACTGACTCATCTGCCAAAATGCAGGAAATGCTTTAAAAAAGACTTGTCCTATAAGGTAAATTGGCACAAAAACTCTATAGACGACAACTTGACAATAACTATTTAACGTGTAAATGCATATATATACCTTCTGATTCAGCAATTCCACTTTAAAGATATGAATATTCTATAAGATATCTTTGTATATGTGCAAAATGATGTATGTCAAGTTATACAATGCAACTTTGTCAGTAAAAGCAAAATATTGGAAAAGAGAAGCATATAAAAAGGGGACAGGTTAATAACGTACAGTGCATCATACAACGGAATGCAATGTAACTGTTTTTTTAAAAAGGATGCTCTCCTTACTGACAGAGAATTATCTCCCAAATATATTCAGGGGGAAAAAAATCAAGGTGCAGAAGAAACTACATAACTGGGGATCCCTCTTGGTTAAAAAAAAAAAATTAGTAATCCAAATTGGTCTGGGAAGAGGCATAAACAAAAGAGGTTATCTGTGAGATGGAAACTAGGCAACGGGGACAAAGAATCATGTGAAAGTATTATACAATTGAAAATAAAAATAAAATAATTTTCAAAGCATTTTAAGGGCAAAGGGAACCTTAGGGATCTGTGAGGCCAGTGTTCTCTGGGAGCCCCTCCAATAGAAAAGGCGCCTGTCTGATCTGTAGATTCCCTACTCTCCCAGTCCTTTGGGAGTGAGACCTTTTACAAGTGACTCTTTTGCACACTACTGGGAAGAACACAGATTTTGACCAATCTCTTTAATTTACAGATGAGGAAAAGATAACACTAGTTTAATGTCACATAACTAGTTAAATGTCTGAAGGAAATAAGACTGGGGTGGCTGTTAAAGTTCACAATATGTCAGGATGATTTTTACTTAGCAAAAATTAATTTTCAATCATTAATTTCCAATTAAATCCTATTTAGAAGAAAGTGACAAAATAAAAATCCAGAAACAACCCAACCATACCGTCCCTTGCTATAGGAAGCACACAAGGGGTATGAGATGCAGTCCCTGCTCTAGCAAAGAACAGTGCCTGGTAGAAGAAAGAGACAGGCCTAAGTGTTAAAGAGCCTGGAGCGGGAAGTGGACTTGGCCCAATGGTTAGGGTGTCCGCCTACCACATGGGAGGTCCATGGTTCAAACCCTGGGCCTCCATGACCCGTGTGGAGCTGGCCCATGCGCAGTGCTGATGCGCGGAAGGAGTGCTGCGCCCTGCAGGGATGTCCCCCGCGTAGGGGAGCCCCACGCGCAAGGAGTGCGCCCTGTGAGGAGAGCCGCCCAGTGCGAAAGAAAAGTGCAGCCTGCCCAAGAATGGCGCCACACGCACGGAGAGCTGACAGAAGATGACACAACAAAAATAAACACAGATTCCCGGTGCCGCTATAAGGATAGAAGCTGTCACAGAAGAAAACAGTGAATGGACACAGAGAGTAGACAAATGGGGGCCGGTGGCAGGGGGCGGGAAGGGGAGAGAAATAAATAAAATAAATAAATCTTTAAAACAAAAAAGGAGTCTGGAGCAAGTCAGTGGGCAGATAAGATCTGAGAAAAAACACTAATTCTTGAAGAATGCTAACGATTCGGATAGATCAGAAAGAAGTCCTTCTGATGAGCAGAACTGTATGAGGGAAGGCAGAAATAAGCATGGAGTATTCATGTAAAAAGAAGACAACAAGCAGAGGAAGAATTATGAAAAGGGTATAGATAAGAAATCAGTGAAAGGGTAGGAAAAATGGAATGAAGTCATGTTATGTAGAGTCCTAAAAGTTACAAAGGACAACTGGTATCTGCCAAACCAATCCGTATTCCACTGGAGCAAATTACTTAATATCACTGAACTTCATTTTTCTTATTTGTGATGATGATGATAGCAGCAAATGCTAACACTTGTCTTCAGGAGTGCCTACTACTAAGTACTTTATAGGTATGGTTTCATTTATGCCTTGGTACTGCCCTCTTTTTAGTAAGGAAGAAAATGAGGCCCAGGGAGGGTTAGTAAATGGCCAAGGCCATAGTGTTGTGGTGGTACTGAGACTCAAACTCATACAATTTGAATCTACAATTTGCAATCTGGTATCTGTGGGTTAAAATGGGAATAACAACACGTGTAGAGGCCAGAGATAATACAAATAAAACACGTGGCACATAACAAGTATTTAAAAAGTGATGTTATGGGTTGGAGGATCACCAATTAAAGTGGGTGTCAGTCTGGCAAACATTATCTTCTAATCCCCTCATGTAAAGTTTGACAACAGGATTTAATATGTTTAAAGGAATTCATACCTTTCTGCGGGAGCACAGACCAGAAGAGTCATTCTGGAGCACTATGGGGAAGCACTTACACAAAGTATGTAATATACCCATGACCACTGGGACTCCAATTTGAGTGTGTACAGAAGTAGATTTGGCCCAACAGATAGAGCGTCTGCCTACCACATGGGAAGTCCAAGGTTCAAACCCAGGGCCTCCGGACCCATGTGATGAGCTGGCCTATGCGCAGGAGTGCCCTGCCATGCAGGGGTGTCCCCTAGCAGGGGAGCCCATGTGCAAGGAGTACACCCTGCAAGGAGAGCCGCCCAGCACGAAAAAAGTGCAGCCTGCCCAGGAATGGTGCCACACACATGGAGAGCTGACGCAGGAAGATGATGCAACAAGAGACACAGATTCCAGGTGCTGCTGACAAGAATATAAGCATACACAGAAGAACACACCACGAATGGACACAGAGAGCAGATGGGGGGAAGGGCGGGGAAGGGGAGAGAAATAAAAAATAAATCTTAAAGAAAAAAAAACAAAGAATCACCTGGAGACTCTATTCAAACAGATAGGGTGCTAGACCCTGGTATTGGAGTTTCTGGTTCAGAAGGTTTGAGAAGGGCCCAAGAATTTGCATTTCTAATTGGTCCTGGAACCACATTTTGAAATTCATTGACTTAGGGAAATTCTCACATAGGTTCCCATGGAGCCAACTATGATGATATTCACTACTGCATTATTTATGGTAATAGCTGGAAGCAACTTAGATTACCTGCCTTTGTGGGAAATGATAATTAAAATATAGTACATGCCCAAGCAAAGGAATATATCAAAGACCTAGATGAGACACAGTATTTGAGACAACTGAGATTCACATAAATTTCCAAAATCAAATTAATGAGTTGAAAGACAATATGGATAAAGAGATAAAGGACATAAGAAGACAATGAGTGAGCACAAAGAAGAATTTAAAAACCAGAATAGAAAAGTAACTGAGCTCACAGGAAAGACAGACATGATAGATGAGATCAAGAACACATCAGAGGGGGAAGTGGCTGTGGCTCAAGCAATTGAACTCCCATTTACCATATGGAGGACCCAGGTTCAATCTCCAGGACCTCCTGGTGAAAAAAAGAAAAAAGAAAAAAGGCATCCCAGACTTGCGCAGAGCAGAGAGGCGCAGGACCCCCCACGGCAAAGTAACATACCAAAAAGACGGTGACACAACCAAATAGAAAAACAACAACAAAAAAACACATTAGAGGGAATGGATGTGGCTGAAGCAGTTTAGCGCTTGCTTCCCACATGGGAGGTCCCGGGTTCAGTTCCCGGTGTTTCCTGGGAAAAAAAAAAGATAGTATATGTATATGAAGGAATACCATTCAGAAATCTAAAACAATGGCTTATATATAGAAAGCATAGATCTGAAAAAAACAAGCAGGAAAAAAACCAAAACAGAATATATAAGCATGAGTCATGTCATTACCCAATTTAACCCCCCCACAAAACAATCATAGATGTCTTTCAGAGATAAACATATGTCTACAGACATGGCAGATTAGAAGGACACAGATTAAATATAATATAGTAGGTGCTAAAAAGAGGAAAGGAATGAGATAGGTATTGGAGAGTGAAAAGGGAAAATATTAAGCAAAATGAAATCAAAGAGGCACCTTGTACAGGTTTCTGATAAAGAGTTTGATGTGAATAGAGGAGTGCAATTTACAATTCTGTGTGTCACTTGAGGTCCATGGAAATAAGTGAACTATAACATAACTTCATAATTTATAAAGAAGTTTACAAGCAAGATCTCATTTGATCACACAATGGTGAGGCACCAAAAGGAGATACGATACTTTTCAATTTACCAAAGAGGAAACTGAGGTGGACAAGGGTTGAACGCTTGCTTAAATACAGAGGGGTAAGGGTGCTGCTGACTTTTGGGGTATTACACACCATTCAAGAAACCTTCAAAGAAGGTTTGATGGTAGCTATTGGTCAATGAATCTGCAGGACTCTCTATCTTACCAAAAGTAGGTAATTAAATCATGGTTAAGAAAAGCAAATCAATGTCACATAAGTATTCTTAAAGTCCAGAACCATAAAGTCAAAAAGGGAATTAGGAGAGGTAGGATGAGCTACTTACACTTATTTCTCATAATGACTGTGGGTAGTGATGATGTGTCATGTGCCTGAAGGTTCCCTTTGGGCTGCTGCAAGAAAAAGAAAAACAATATGCAAAGACTGCAGTTACAATTTATCTTGTCAGGAAGCATTTATTCTAGCAGTTCAGCCTACTTTCCTGCTCCGTTCCTTGCTACAGGGTCCCAACATTTGCTTCCCAGCCACTTGGTTATCCTCTGAAGTAGACAAACACTCTGATTCTGTAGATATTGTTTCTTCTGCCAGGAATAATTCTCTCACCTTCACTAGCATGATATTCTATTTTAAGACTATTTAAGTATCTCTTTGATGAAGTCATCTATTAGCTCCTCTCCTCTTGCCCAAAGCAGTGACTGTGACCCCACCAGAATCTTGTGTATACCACCACAAAGCTTTTATCTCATTTATGGTGATCCTATGCTTGTCTATCTTCCTCACAAGACTGCTGGTTCCTTAAAAGCAGCATCTACATCTTTTTCATTTCTAGTTCTCTAGGGACTTGCATTTATAAGGTGCTAAATCCTTACTTAAATGCTAATTCTAGTTAAGATTCCTTTGCTGGGGCATGTAACAAATATACTTTAAGAAGAAGAAAAAAGAAAAAAAAAAAAAAGAAATCGCATGTTGAAGCAGTTAACCTGAGATATATCACTAGTGAAATGATCTAAAATTACTGCTAATCTAAAATGGAATTTCCCTTGTGAGGCGCTACACTCTCATATGGGAGGAACCATATCTATAATTATCATTCTTCAGAACCTAATACATTCACAATAGCAATAAGTTATCACATTAGATAGCCCAAACTCAAATGCCTATGAGATCAGGCAAGTAAGAGAAATGAAGAAGCACACTGGGTAGGGAAAGTGGCAACACAGAACATGTACATCCTGTCTAAAGGAGGCAGCAGCTGCCCAGCTCCAAGTGATTACTGCTTGCCATCTATCCCTCCAACATTTAAGGACGTCTAAGCCAGGCACCATTCTAAGTACGTAAGACACATGAATGGATCAGAGTTTCCTGTGTTCAGAGTGTTTGGCAAGTGTGGAACTTACATTCTGGTGGAGTTAAGATACAGACCATAAATAATAAACCTAATAAATATATATACATGTTAAGTATATACTCTTAGAAGGTGATAAGTACTATGGGAAAAGTAAAAAAAGCAGGGTAAGGGAAATATCAGTGGGTCTAGTGTTGTAAGATCTTCCACTTTTTCAGGAGAAATTAGAAATTCAAATCAATATGAAATATGATTTTTAAATGGTTGCACTAACTCAAAAACAAAAAACAAAAAACAACTCAACACTGCATAAGCTAAACAAAATATACGCTCACAAGCGGAATCAGACCTGGGGTGCACTAGTTTGCTGTATTTATATTAGATCAATGTCTTCCAAAGTGTGGTCCTTGGGCCAGCACCATCAACATCATCTGGGAACTTGTTAGAAATGCACTTCACTGGGCCCCACCCGAGACCTACAGATTCTGAAACTCTGGGAGTGGGGCCCAGCAGGTTATCCTTTCATATATCCTCCAGGAGATTCTGATGCGTGCTGAAGTAAGAGGCTATTGCACTGGATAAAGGTGTGTGGTTATCAACAGAGAAGCCCATAAAGTACTGGGCACCTGTACAGATGTAGCTGGAGAGGACTTTTTTGACAAGGAACAAAAAGATATGGAAGTGTGATGGGAACACTGAAAACCACACTAGCTACCTGAAAGGATTGCCCAATCCATATTCTTTTTTAAAAGGGCCATTTGATAACCAGCACTGTGCATTATTACATAGCATGGGTGCTCAGATCAGGTACTGCCATACAACTGGCACAACTTCTTTTCTTGTATTCTATGACCAGGGCTGTGTATGTGAACCCTGTGGAGAAAACTGCTACTAGCTAGGCTCAGTCTAACCATAACATACCCCAGCTCACCAGAAAGAGCAAAGCCTCTGATTTTCACCTGCTGCCCTCATGGTCCTGAATGAGGAAACCAGGTGTGTACAGAGCAGAGTATGGATGCAGGCATGGTTAAGAAGAAAAGTTTCTTAGTGATGCAGAAATATTAAAATCACAGAGAAGTCTATATTTAACATACAGAAGTTCTGAAAGCATTTTATTTTCCATAAGTCGCAAATTCTTGAGTGTGTTATTTAAGAAGAGAATCTCTTACTTTTGAGAAAAATGATTTTTTAGTTGGTTTCAAAGCTGGTGTCAAATAATTAAATAAAGACTACCACAAACGTCAACTGGTTTTACTGGTATGAATTCCTTTTCGTTTAAGCCTTCTTTTAACCAGAAGTGCCTTACCTTCATTTTGACCTTTGCACAGGCAGCCAGACTTTCTCTACAGCCTTTGTGGACAAAAGAACCGCAATCTGAAAAGAAAACAAAACCCAAGGTCATATCAACTAAGCAAACAGATCCTAGATTCTGACTTTCCACATCTGTTACAAGCAACATATGGATTTCTAAGTGAAGTCACTCACATGTAAGAATGTGATTCTAACTGAAACAACAGATTGTAGTCCTCTTCTGGGAAGAAGGCCTGTGATGTCATTTGGAGGAGGAGAAATAAGAGCAGATGCGATTTCTGATTAACAAAAACCAAACATCTGGAACTTTATAGGCAGGAAGCTGAGAAAACTGAGAGGCTATGCAAAACCAAAAGTAAAAGTATCTGCCATCAATATTTGTCTAAGTCACCAACAAATAAGCACATAAAGCCCCTAACAGGGATTGTGAAATTTGCATGCTGGTGCCACTGGTAGAGGATCAATCTGAAAAGCTAACTGTAGATGCCTTTCTACCTCAGATCATTAACTACCCTGAGTTTTTTGAAACCCACCATCTGACTCAAGAACCACAGAATAAAGGCTATTAGAAATACCCACAAAGCACCTTGACTCAAGAGGAGGTGTGAGATTTCCTGAAAGATAAAGCAGAGAACACAATTTGCCAAGGACATAATTTTATCTGAACTCATTTCTCACTCCTTTGGCCTACAAGGTCCACTGATATAAAAACTCAGCCCTCCGAGCCTCAAAAGTGTCATCAGCAGCTACTACTGCTGCTATGAAGTCATAAAACAGAACTCTGTCAGGAGACCAGAGGCAAAGTAGAAACAAATCAAAGATTTGTCTGTGGGGACACTTGATAAAGAGAGACCCTGCTGGGAAAAGCTCATTCAGGATATCAACAACAGATATTCATTAAGCAATACTTCACATACTGATTCAGGAAGCATCATAGGTCCTGTTTATGTTAACTCACTAATCATGACCCTAGATGTTCTTTTAGCTCACATATACGGATCTGGGGGCAGTGAAGTGGTGATGGGAAGGGGAGGATACTAGAGAGAGGGCTGCCAGTATCCCAGATCCCAAAGGTTTTTTCCATTTCTCCCTCCCCAGTGGCTCATCCAAAGCACACACGGTTCACAGGGTTCTTCCATAATTCCACCCATCCTCTAGGGCTGGGGCCATGTGTTATCCATTGCTGAATCTTCAATTAAGCTCTAGCAAAGGTCCTGGCTCATGGCACCTACACAAATGTCTATCTGCAGACTCTATTTTATCCAAAAGCTAAGTGTCCTGACACAACTTTGAAAACAGTTTGTGAAGAACTTATCTCCATTTATTTTTATTTCAGTCCTGGCACTGCTAGTTAGGTGAATCTGGCCAAAGTCCCTTCTCTCTAGGCCCCAACTACTTCACCTATAATAAGAAGGTAGGGACCATGTTTTTTTTTTTCCTCCCCCAAGTTCCTTCTGCCTGTGATTCTTCTGCCTAGATATCTTGAAGTAAGTAGAGATTTTTGGAAATAAATCATACTGGATTTATAAGTCCCAGCATGGACCATAAAGTTCATGCTGCAGAATCAATTTCTAAGTCAACTTAAGTATCTAGATAGACCCATACTCTAGGACAGGCAAAGGGAAGGACTGAGTAATCAGTAGATCCAAGTGGCATAGTCTGGCTGAAGCTACCACCATAAAAAAGGCTATCAGAAGTCAGTCTATTTCTTTTCAACATGATGTCCCAGAGCTGGAATGGTCTCGAATTCCTGGAAGTAGGGTGAAGTTTTATTCTGGGTCTTTTACTCTGAGACACATCAATCCCCCTACCCCCCTATCCTAACCTCTTTCAACTTGACCCCATGTGAAATTCACTGTCCAGATGCTGTTAATAAACCAAAGGAGGCATCCAAATTTAACTGCTAAAAGCAGCATGAGGAGAGACTCTCTGGAGAAGGCTCATTTAGGAAATCAACAAGAGAGAAAACCTGGAAGCTTTTGTTTCAATCAAAACTCTACTCTTGCTTCCAATGTCTTCTTCAGAAGGAGACTGAAAGGGAACTGTATGAATGCTTTGCTCGTTATTTCCAGTATCTGTGATCTTGACGGTTTTCATGTAAGACATGAAGCTTTTCTGGAAGTCAGCAATTGGAAAGTAATTAAGCCTCCTTGAATATTAATGCTAGGATTCTTCAGCAAAGTCCCCTTGTGGGCAAAGGAGGGATATGCAGAAATACATCACTGGAGAGTGACTCCTTTTAATCAGCAAAGGCAACCTTCTGAGGCTATTTTTCTTAAGAAATGAAAACCATTGGTTTTCATTAATTGTCTAGCTCTCTGCTCTTGAAAATAAGAAGAAATCTGGATAAAGAAATAATTGTTTTACTACTCGGAGAAAGAAGAACCACAAACAAATCCATATTACTCTCGAGATGCCAATGATGTTATGCCCTTTCACACATATCATGAGATGGAATTTGTATTCCAGTATCTAGTCTCTAATGAATCTCAGAAGACCTTAAGCTCCTCTAGCTTAGGTCCTCCAGAAAAGTTAAAGAGGCTAGAGGTGGGATAGGGTATTTGTCTTTCTTGATTTATATTCAAGACACTTTGTACTGCACTTCCCCCAAATCCTTCAATGGCTCTCCATCATCTTTAAGGATAAAGCTCATACTTCTTATCAGACAGTAAGAGTACCTTGAAAATATTAAGAAAGCTTCAGAAAACAATGAGAAAAAGATGAACAACCCAAAAGAAAAGTGTACAAAGACTATGGACAGACAGTTCATGAAAAGCACAAAAAGGTGATTGGCATCCTAGAAATCAGTGAAATGCAAACTAAAACAACAGAGAAATACCATTTCCTATCTAACCAGACAGGCCAAAGTAACCCTGCTAGTTCTAACTTGTGGTGAGAATATGGTGCTGAAGGAACTGTCATCTGCTGATGGGTCTGGAAATTGGTATATCCACTTTGAAGAGTAATTTGGCAATATCTAGTAAAAGTGAAAATGTACCCATTTTATGAATTAGCAATTCCCTTCTTTGTATGTATCCAGTGACATACTCACACATGCGCAGAACACTGTTTGTTGTAGCACTAATTAGAAACAACACAAATGTCTTTGCAAAATAGATCTCATATGTTCATATAATGGAATCCTATACAAGAGTTAAAAGTCAGAGCTCTAGACCTACATGTTTCAATATGCTGGATCTCCAAATTATAATGTTGAGGGAATAAAGCAAATTACAGAATGAGATGTACTATATCGTACCATTTATGTAAACTAAAAACAAAAGAGTAAATATTGTTTGTGTCAAATAAAATTATAAAACAAAGACTACATATAAACTGAATTTGTGATAGTGTTTGCCCTTATATGAGGAAACAGTTAATACATAGGGAAATTCAGCTTTAATTGGAATGACTTATTTAAAAACTAATAATATCTGAAGCAATATGGCAAAATGTTACCAAGACTGCATTTTGAGTGGTAGGCACATAAGGTGTTTGTTTTATTATTCATGAACTGTTTTGAATTTGTGTATTTCAAAATTAAGGAAAAAAAGAATATACCCAACTAATAGCCTTCAAAGTTCCTTGAATTTCTTATAATCATTTTCTTATCCTTTTTGAAAGTCACATTTGTGATGAATTAACAACAATTTTCAATTAGATTTTTTATTTTCCACAATTATGAAAGCACCTTCGCTCCTTTGGTTTACTGAAAGTGTAATAAATGTTAGGCACCTGCAGATTAACACAGGGAGTGGTGGGATAGTTTGAGAGCCGGCCTCTAATTCTGATTTACAAAGCGATCAACTAGTATACTAGGAACAGAACTTGTTTCCAAGCTGTATTCTTCCTGTCCCTTTCTTCCAAAAGCCATTTCCAACACCTTACAGAGAACTAAGCAATGGCAATTTTTAAGAGAGTAGTGCTATCACTATTTTTTAAAAAAATTATTGTGGTAACATACATACATACATACACACACACACACACACACATATATAACATAAAATTTGCTGTTTTAACCATTTTTGAATGTATAGTCCAGGGGCATTAACTAGGTTATGATGTAACTAACCATCACCACCATCCATTTCCAAAACTTTTTCTTTACGCCAAACAGTAATTCTGTATTCATTTATCAATACCTACCCATTCCCCTGACCTCCATCCCCTGGTGACCCTCCAGTCTACTATCTCTATAAATCTGCTTCTTCAACTGTATCATACAAAAGGGAATCATACAATATCTGTCCTTTTGTGTCTGGCTTACATCATTAAACATGCCTTCAAAGTTCATTCACAAGGCATGTATCAGAACTTCATTCCTTTCTACAGTGAAATATTCCACTGTATGTATATACCACATTTTGTTTCTCCATTCATCTGCTGATGGACCCTTGGGTTGTTTCCAACTTTTGGCTATTGTGAATAATGCTGCTATGAACATTGGTGTGTAAATATCTGTTTGGGTCCCTGTTCTTAATATTTAGGGTATATATATATATATATATATGTAGAAGCAGAATTCCTGGGTCATAGGGTAATTCTATGTTTAACTTTCTAAGGAACTACCTACCAAACTGTTTCCAGTGTCTTTACTTTTAGAAAGACTTAAGCCATCAATATCCAAGTACTCAGACCGGTGTGAGAGATTTAAAAGACAACTCCAACTGATGAATCATAGTAGTAGAATAACATTGAAAATGTGCTTCTAGTAAAGAACTTTTCACATAAATTCACTTTTTCAGCTAACGGAAACATGCCCCAAACCCAGAACCCAGTTTAAATTTTAATATGCTCTCTATTATGGTCTCAAGTCTTGGTGATAAAAAGTTTGCTTGGATGTCTGCTCAACATATTCAAATGCCTCCTTGAAAAACACTCCACTTGTTAACAAGTCCTGGATTTAGTTCACAGTGATAGTTTTAGGCTGTGTGTGGATGATTTAGAAACTTCAGCCCCACTGATATCAACCAAAGCCATGAGGTAAAAATCTTACTCTTTGTTATGAAAAATAGAAAAATTACCAAGAACACAGGAATTAAAGAAAAATTTAATACATTTTCAAGCTCTCTGCCACAACCATACCAATTTTCCAGGGAGATCAAAGAAGAATTATCTGGAGGTGGGGCAAAATGGCGTCTGAGTGAGTGCACCTCATAATCTCTCCTGCAAAAAAGTGGCTGAGTAGGGTCAGAGTCCTGCTGGATGGGGCTGTTTTGGGTGTTTGCAGGGCAGGAGGTGTCTGGACGTTGATTTGGTGGGACGGTGACAGAGGAGATTCTTAGAAGAGGTAGAATTTTGGGTCTCTTGCACAGAGGTCAGAGGTTATGGGCGGGACCCTTCATCCAGGAGCTGGTGGCCCAGCTGCAGCGATTACTGAAGGCTTTGTTGTGCTGGGGTGTTCCCAAACCCTAAGCAGGTTGTTTCAGGGGTTTGCAGGGCGGGAGGTGTCTGGATGTCAATTTGGTGAGGTAGTGACGGAGGAGATTCTTGCAAGAGGTGGAATTTTGGGTTTCTGATACAGACGTCAGAAGTTATAGGCGGAACCCCTCCCCCTAGGCTGGCGGCCCGCCTGCAGCGATCCCTGGGATCTCTGCTGTGCTGCGGTGTTCCCAAACCCTGAGTGGGCTGTTTCGGGGGCTTGCAGGGCAGGAAGTGACTGGATGTCGATTTGGTGAGACAGTGACAGAAGAGATTCTTGCAAGAGGTGGAATTTTGGGTTTCTGACATGGAGGTCAGAAGTTGTGGGCGGGACCCCTCCCCCTAGGGCTGGCAGCCTGGCCGCTGCGATCCCTGAAGGCTTTGTTGTGCTGCAGTGTTCCTAGGCCCTGTGTTAAACGGATGCGTGGTTCCCAGGTCTGTGTCCCATAAACCCTGGCGGCCCACGCTCCAGAGACTCACACACCTTGAGTATGCAATATCACGGACTTCCCATCCCCAAATCCATCCCGCCGAGGTCCTTCTGAGGTTCTTGATTACCCTAGCCCTCAGTGTTTTGCGTTGTGGTTTTTTTCTCTCTCTCTCCTTGAATTTGGAGGAGTGTACCAGCTGACTTGGGGAGAGTCTGGGAAGAAAGGAGAGGCGAATCTTCTGAGAAAGCCCAATTTACCTAAATGTCCTGGGATAGGAAACTTGGTCTGGGAGAAGGTGGAGTCAGAAAATCAATTAGACCTCCCCTAGCACACCTAAGGGGGAGGGACTGTAGGAAGTGCTATCCAAGCTTCCAATAGCATATTTGGGGTTTCTGGTGAGGTGTAGGTGCTCTCATGCTGGAAATAAAGAGTCATAGTCTTCTGTGTTGAGTTGGTTCAATAAGGACCTACTTCAATCTCCTACTGGACCTCTCAGGAAGCTTTCCTGCTGCCCTGGGAGAGAGAGAAGTGAGGAAGGGAGAAAGGGGGAAGGTCAGATCCCTAAGCATATTATTTAACTGCTAAGAGGATTCCTAGCTTGAAACATTGGTTCTTTTTTTTGTCATGGTTGCTAATATTGCATTGTCTCCTGGACTTCTCTCCCATTTTATCCACCAAGGTTCTTTTTCATTTATTTGGTTTTTTTTTTCTTTTGCTTTTGCTTGTTTCCCCCCTTTTCTTTGCATCTCCATTTTCCCTTTTTTTCTTTTCTCTGTTTTTCTTTTTTCATTGTATTTTCTTGATATACTAGGTGCTGCAGGGAACACTTCACACTTGTTGTGTTTCCTCACCCTCCATTTCCTCTTCTGTGTGTATTGATTTTGGACACTTAAACTATCCTCTTTCCCCCACATCTTTCTATCCTCCATCATCTACTGTTTCTCTTACATTCCACCACCCTTTCTTTGGCCCCCAAATTGTCTGACTTTTTATTTCTAATACCATTGTTCTGTTTTCTTTTATCCACTCTTGATATTATTGTCTTTCTTTTCTCTTTCCCTCTCTCATGGAAACACTGGCCTTTTAATTCATACTATATTCCTCCCAATATTCAGTTGACTGTCTCACTATAGGTACTCTACTTACTGCTATAACTCTACACAACTTACATGAGTCTAATATCCATTCTCCTAGATCTCGCATTGTTGCTCTGTTAACATTTATTGCCAATACTATTTTATACATTTTCTTTTATTACTCATTTTGCTTTCCCTGATCCTAATATTTTCCTTCAAAGTGAATTTAGCCAGCAACAAGAAAAGAGAGTAAGAAGAACAACGTGACAAAGGGAAGACATAACACTTATGCAAGAACAACAACTAATTAATCCCCAAGGCTAGACAAAGAAGCTAAGGAACTGATTATACCCATCAAGATAAAATGAAGACCAGACAGCAACAAAAAACTACAAACCAGTAATCAGGAAAACATGACCAAATCCAATGAACAAACTAAAAACCAGGAAGGGGAGCAGAATATCAGACAAGTAATTAAAGATCTCAAAACATATATTAGAGACCAACTTAATGAAATAAAGGAAGAGATTAAAAATACGAAGAAAACACTTGGAGAGGAAATTGCAGAAGTACGCAAAAATATAACAGATATGATGGTGATGAACACCACAGTTCAAGAAATCAAAAATACACTCTCAGCAAATAGCAGCAGATTAGAAGAGGCAGAGGAGAGAACTAGTGACGTGGAAGACAGTACATCTGAAATCAAACAGATAGCAGAACTGATGGAGAAAAAGATAGAAAAAATCCAGCTGGGACTTAGGGACCTGAATGACAATGCAAAACGCACAAACATACGTATTATAGGCATCCCAGGAGGAGAAGAGAAGGGAAAGGGGGCAGATGGGGAGTTGGAGAAAATAATGGCTGAAAACTTCCCAAATGTACTGAGAGAGATGGATGTACATGTCCAGGAAGCACAACACACCCCAAACACCATAAATCCCAACAGGCTCACCCCAAGTCATATATTTGTCAAATTATACAATGCTCAAGAGAAAATTCTAAAAGCAGCAAGAGAAAAGAGACATACAAGGGAGGCTTCAAAAGATTTAAGTGCTGATTTCTCATCTGAAACCATGGAGGTAAGAAGGCAGTGGTTATGATATAGTCAAGGTACTTAAAAGAAAAAAATTTCCAACCAAGAATACACTACCCAGCTAAACCAGCATTCAAAATTCATGGAGAGTTCAAAATATTCAGATAAACAGAAATTAAAAGAGTATGTCAACAAGAACCCTGACCTTCAAGAAATACTAAAGGGAGCTCTGCAGGAAGAAAGAAAAAAACAGGAGAGGCAGAGATGGAGGAGAGTGTAAGAGCGACAAAAAAGACAAAAAGAGAAGGAAAAAAACAAACAAAATATGACAAACACAAGTCCAAACAAAATATGGCTAACATATGTAATTCCTTGAAAGTAATAACATTGAATTTCAGTGGATTAAACTCACCTGTCAAAAGATCCTCAGACTGGAAGATTAGATAAGGAAATATGACCCATCTATATGCTGTCTGCAAGAAACACATCTTAGACCCAGGGATTCAAGGGGGTTGAAAGTGAAAGGCTGGAAAACAATCTTAAAAGCAAACAATAACTCAAAAAAGGCAGGAGTAGCTATATTAATATCAGACAAAATAGACTTTAAATGTGAAACAATTCTGAGAGACAAAGAAGGATACTACGTATTAGTGAAAGGGATAATCTTTCAAGAAGAACGAACAATCACAAATATTTATGCTCCTAACAAGGGCGCCTCCAAATACGTGAGGCAAACACTGGAAAAACTAAGTGAAAGAACAGATGCCTTTACAATTATAATGGAAGACTTTAATACACCACTATCAACTTTGGACAGAACATCTCAAAAGAGAATCAATAAAGAAACAAAAACTTTGAACAGTATATTAGAGGAGCTGGAACTAATACACATATACAGACCATTATACCCAAATAGAGCAGGACATACATTTTTCTCAAGTTCACATGGATCATTCTCCAAGATAGACCATATGCTAGGTCACAAAGAAAGACTCAATGAATTCAGAGAGATTGAAATCATATAAAATAATATCACTGAACACAGTGCAGTGAAGCTGGAAATCTGCAAGGGCTAGAGGCCCAGACTTCACACCAAGATATGGAAATTAAACACACTCTTAGGAAAACAGTGGGTCAAAGAGGAAATCTCAAAAGAAATTAATAACTACCTTGAAACTAATGAAAATGATAACACAACATACCAAAACTTATGGGACGCAGCAAAAACAGTACTGAGAGGGAAATTTATAGCCATAAATTCATACATCAAAAAAGAAGAGCAAAAATAGAAGAACTGACTGCATATTTGGAGGAATTAGTAAAAAAAACAACAAAGTAATCCCACAGGAAGAAGAAAGAAATAACAAAGATAAGAGCAGAACTAAATGAGATAGAAAATAAGAAAGCACTTGAGAAGATAAACAAAACCAAGAGCTGATTCTTTGAGAAGATCAATAAAATTGACAAAACCTTAGCTAGACTAACAAAGAAAAAAAGAGAGAAGATGCAAATACACAAAATAAGTAATGAGAAAGGAGATATCACCACTGACCCCACAGAAATAAAGACTATCATAAGAGGATACTTTGAAAAACTATATTCCAACAAAAATGACAATTCTGAGGAAATGGACAAATTCCTAGAAACACATAAGCAGCCTATATTGACGAAAGAAGAAACTGATGATCTCAACAAACCAATCACAAGTAAAGAGAATCAGTCATTAAAAACCTCCCAACTAAGAAGAGCCCAGGGCCAGATGGCTTCACAGGTGAATTCTACAAAACATTCTGGAAAGAACTAATGTCAATCTTGCTGAAACTCTTCCAAAAAATCGAAAGGAACATTACTTAACTCATTCTATGAGGCCAACATTACCCTAGTACCAAAGCCAAACAAAGACACCACAAGAAAGAAAAATTACAGACCAATCTCTCTAATGAACCTAGATACAAAAATCCTCAACAAAATACTTACTAACCATATTTAACAACACATTAAACGAATTATACACCATGACCAAGTGGGATTCATTCCGGTTATGCAAGGATGATTCAACAAAAGAAAATCAATCAATGTAATATACCATATAAACAGACTGAAGGAAAAAAACCATATAATTATATCTATAGATGTAGAAAAGGCACTTGACAAAATACAGCACCCTTTATTGATAAAAACACTGCAAAAGATTGGAATACAAGGAAATATTCTGAACATGATAAAGAGTATATATGAAAAAACCCACAGCCAACATCGTTTACAATGGTGAAATCCTAAAATCTTTCCCTCTAAGATGAGGAACAAGACAAGGATGCCCACTATCACCTCTTCTATTTAACATTGTCTTAGAAGTACTTGCTCGAGCACTGAAGCAAGAACCAGATATAAAAGGCATTCAGATTGGAAAGGAAGAGGTCAAAATTTCATTATTTGCAGATGACACGATCCTATACATAGAAAACCCTGAGAGGTCTACAACAAAGTTTCTAGAGCTCATAAATGAGTTTAGTAAAGTCGCAAGTTAGAAGATCAATGCACAAAAATCAGTAGCACTTCTGTACACCAATAATGAGCAAGCTCAGGAGGAAATCAAGAAACAAATACCATTTACAATAGTAAATTTAAAAAAATCAAATACCTAGGAATAAATTTAACTAAAGATGTAAAAAACTTATACACAGAGAACTACACAACACAGTTCAAGGAAATCAAAGAAGACCTAAAAAATGGCAGAATATTCCCTATTCATGGATAGGAAGACTAAAGATTATTAAGATGTCTATCCTACCAAAACTGATCTACACATTCAATGCAATCCCAATAAAAACCAACACAGCATTCTTTAAGAAACTAGAAAACCTAGCTATGAAATGTATTTGGAAAGGAAAGAGGCCCGGAATAGCCGAAGACATATTGAAAAAAAAAAACAAACTTGGAGGAATCACACTACCTGACTTCAAAACCTACTACAAAGCTACAGTAGTGAAAACAGTATTGGCATAAGGAGAGACACGCCGACCAATGGAACTGAACTGAGAGTTCTGATGTAGATCCTCATATATACAGTCATATAATATTCGATAAAGCCATCAAACCCTCTCAACTGGGAGAGAATGGTCTCTTCAACAAATGGTGCCTGGAGAACTGGATATCCATATGTAAAAGAATGAAAGAGGATTAACAACTCACACCTTATACAAAAATCAACTCAAGATGGGTCAAAGACCTAAATATAAGAGCCAAGACATAAAGACTTTGGAAAGCAGTGTAGGGAAGCATCTATAAGACCATGTAATAGGAAATGGCTTCACACCAAAAGCACGAGCAGCAAAAGTGCAAACAGATAAATGGGACTTTCTCAAAATTAAAGCCTTCTGCACCTCAAAGGAGTTTGTCAAGAAAGTGAAGAGAGAGTCTACACAATGGGAGAAAATATTTGGTAACCATATATGTGACAGGAGACTTATAACCTGCATATATAAAGAACTCCTATATCTTGAAAATAAAAAGACAAACAACCCATTTAAAAAATGGGAAAAAGATTTAAACAAACACTTCTCCAAAGAAGAAATGCAAATGGCTAAAAAGCACATGAAAAAATGCTCCAAATATCTAGCTATCAGGGAAATGCAAATCTAAACTACAATGAGATACCATCTTACTCCCATAAGATTGGCAGCTATGAAAAAAACAGAAGACTACAAATGCTGGAGAGAATGTGGAGGAATGGGAACATTCACCCACTGTTGGTGGGAATGCAGAAGGCTCCAGCCATTCTGGAGGACAGTTTGGTGGTTTCTCAAAAAACTAGCTATAGATTTGCCTTATGACCCAGCAATTCCACTGCCGGATATATACCCAATAGAATTGAAAACAAGGACACAAACCAATATACGCATACCAATGTTCATAGCAGCATTGCTCACTATTGCCAAAAGTTGGAATCAACCCAAATGCCCATCAACAGATGGATGGATTAAAAAAAATGTGGTATGTACATACAATGGAATACTACTCAGCTTTGAGAACGAATATACTACAAACACACGTTATAACATGGATGAATCTTGAGAACCTTATGTTGAGTGAAGCAACCCAGGCACTGAAGGACAAATACTACATGACCTCAATGATACGAAATAAGTAAACCAAGCTGCCTCAGAGAGCTAGAGACTGAATGATAGGCTTACAGGAAATTGGGGAGTAGGGGAAGGATGTAAGCTGACACCTACATGGGTGAAATCTATGATAAGCTGGAGGTAAGTATGTGTATAAGGAAGGGATAAAATGGGGGAATAGGGTTACCTTTGGGTGGGGCTTTGCGGGCTTGAGGGGGGCTAGGGATGGGAGGATGGGTAATATTGCCCAAGAAATTGGGGGGAGGGTGGGGCAACATACAAACATAGGAGATTGTCAGGGTATAATGAGAGTATAATGCTGAAAAAACTTTTTCGAAAATATAACAAGGAAGGTTACCTGTTTAAGATGCTTAAAGGGGATAATCCGACGCAGGACAGGCTCCTAGGGAGTATGTGAGTGTTCATTTTACCAGAGTGGGTTATATCATTAGATAGAGACCCATATAATGAGAGTGAAGATATACCCACATCCTCGGGAGAACTGATGTTCTCAAATAGAGGGAATTGTATCTCTCGAGAGAAATGGTGGTTCCCAGTGCATTAGGGCAGTTGAGCATGTCAAGCCCTCAACACTGTTGCAAGTATCTCTGAACATGGCCCTTCAAGCAATGAAGATTGACTGTCACTGTGGGCCCTAAAGGGAGGGGGAAAGAGGTATTGAACAGATGGAACCAATGTAACTGTGTGGGCAATAGAAGTGCTCCACAAGATTATGCAAGGATGGATATAAGACACGTTAAATTATACCAAAAATATATAGGGGCTGATAGGCTAAAATGTAAATCATAATGTAAAACGTAAGGTAACTAAAAATTTAGAAAATTGTATAGTCTAAAATATAAACCACAATGTAAACCCAAATGCTACCTTGTTTGAAAGCTATTGTCTCAATATCTGTACATCAGTTTCAGTAAATATGGTATGAATATATAAAAAGATTATTGCTGTTGGATATGTGGAGTACTGTATATTGTATATATGAATTACTGTGATCTAAAACTTTTGTGAAGATAAGCTTAATAATTAGGAAAAAAAGAAGGAAAAGATAGGACGTAGACACTGAGGAAAAGACGGAAGTAGTTGCCTTGCCAATTTGCATACAGGGTAACACTTATTGCAGTGATGGAAGGCAAAACATCAAAAACAAGGTTTATGCATTTTTTAATACCCTAATTTATTTTTACCTTAATTTTTCTAAATTAATATGTATTCTATATCTAACCTTTGAACTCATCACTATATTCCATTTTACTATTAATGGAACCTGGCAATATATTAGGCTTCGCTTCTGAAGAAGTTTTGGATCACAGAGAGGTTCAACAACGACAGGGGAGGAATACTGGTGTGGGATGTTATTGACAGGGGACACATGGTTGGCAGGGAGTTCTCCAGGGCATATATCCAGGGTACATAAAAATGTTTGGATATTTTCATAGTGGTTACAATTAAAAACAACAACTGACGGAGTGCTGAGTTCCTAGCTGGTGGAGTTCTTTCACCATCCCTAAAGGAACAGCAACAGTCTCCCAAGTGCAACGGCAAAGACCAAAAAGAAGGAAGGTCCAGCAATGAGCCCTTGATACTAATGACTATGCTTGTGAGCCTGTGCACCTGAAATAAAACAAGGCCTAGAGCTGTAGGATGCCTAAGAGTTACCTCCTGAGAGCCTCCGTGTTGCTCAAATGTGGCCAGTCTCGAAGCCAAACTCAGCATGTAAATGTGTTGCCTTCCCTCCTGTGTGGGACATGACTCCCGGGGATGAGCCTCTCTGGCACCGAGGGATTATTACCAAGTACCAGCTGATGATGTAACTAGAAAATGACCTTGAACAAAAGGGTCAACTTGGACCAGCAGAATATTTCAGTCTACATATAATACCAGGAGTTAAAAATGGTTTTTGACCTTAATAAAAGGGGGAAATGTAAAGGACAAATGAGTTTATATGGCTATGAGTCTCCAAAAAGAGCTGAGAGGTTATCAGAGGGGTTGCCCTTACGCACACGTCAGCAGAGTCCCAGAGACAGATAACGTAGATACAACCCCAGGTATTGGTTCTTCTGAGGGCTACAGAGACCCACAGGTTCTATGGTCATGGCGGATGGAGTTCAGTGCCATGTCAGTTGGCCCTACTTTGGAGTTTGTGTTTCTGTGTGATGGAGCTGGACTCAGATGTGATCTTTGTCCACTAGCCTCTCCTGTTACTTTTACCGGAACTGTAGTTGGTGCTGGGGTTTAATGTATACCCAGGGGACCTGAATCTCTGGACTGACCATGTGATAGCCAGGCCCTGAGCCTCAACAGACTTGCAACTCCTACATTCTTGTTTATTGGACTTACCCCACTCAGCTAACATGGGGGTGAAGAAGGTCAACCACCACACCAGGGAGCCAAGAGTGCCTACAACTGAAAGCAGGAGGATTGCATCCAGCATCCATGTGGAATCTAAGCTCCCTCTTGATATAGATGTGGAGTGGACACAACCATTCTAAGGTCCACAGTATTGGAGGAATAGAGTATGGATTAGAGTGGACTTACTGATATTCTATTCATAGACTACTGTGATTAGTAATCGAAGAAAATGTGGCATTGGAGAAAGTGGCCATGGTGGCTGCTGGGGGTAGGGAGTGGGAGGAAGAGATGTTATGTGGGGGCGTTTTCAGGACTTGGAGTTGTGCTGGGTGGTGCTGCAGGGACAGTTATCGGACACTGTATGTCCTTCCATGGCCCACTGGGTGGACTGTGGGAGAGTGTGGGCTATGATGTGGACCATTGACCATGAGATGCAGTGGTTCTCAGAAATGTATTCACCAAATGCAATGAATGTCTCATGATGATGGAGGAGGTTGTTGTTATGGGGGGAGGAGTGGAGTGAGGGGGGTGGGGGGTATACGGGGAACCTCATAGTTTTGAATGTAACATTAAAAAAATAAAGACACACACAAAAAAGAATTATCTGCTCCCCCCTTTTATTTAAATATTTCCTAATAGCAGTAAGCAATATGCTTTCATTTTTCAAAGTTCTTCAAAAAGTCTCAGCACAGTGGTTTACGGGAACAATGATGACTTCTAATAAGGTTCCACTGAAACGTAAAAAGCAAACAGATCAGACCTCAACTTTTTTCTCTACAAAGAGGCAGCAGAGAAAAGACTGCAAAACCCACATGTTTAGATGCTATCATCTATCAGGCGCTGCATTTTTTCCTGCTACCAACCATCACAGATCTTTGGTGAACAATTATAAACTGGGCATTCTTTCTCGTTCAGGAGAAAAATAAAGCAAATCATTGGAGAGACTACCCTAAGAAAATTAGCTTTCAGAGGAAGGATAAGAGGAGTGGTGGTCATGCCAATTGAAATCAAATTACAAAATGGCAAGATTATTAAAGGACTGCCTACAAGAGGAAAGGATCCCCTACACAGCTGCATGCTGTGTAGTCAGAGCTCTGAAGTAACTGGTCTTCCAGTACTTCAGTTACTGATCATCATTTGGGAATATGCTGAAAAGTTCTGACTATTCTGCTCACATGAGACAGACCTCAGCAGCAAAACCTGTCTGGAGGAAATTCTCTGAATTTCTTAAGAATGCAGCTACCTTTAAGTAGAGAAATGTGCAGTTTTCTCCCACACTTTAACTGTAAAAAAACAAAAACAACAAAAAACAAAAACAACAAAAACATTCAAATATGAACAATTCAGAAACTTAAGCTCCAGAATTCATTCTGTAACCTGTTACTTAAAATCTTTAGGGAATGTGAGCAATGGTCTAGACTGGCAAGGCTCAGATACAAAAGGCAAGTATGTGAGAATTTCTTGGCAACTGGTGTAATAACCACAGTGCAGACGTACAGAACAGGAGGAAAGCCACACACACACACACAAAAGCACCAAATATCTCAGCTGAAGTGCTCAGAGCAGCAGTTTTCATTAGAGCATCGGTAAACAAGAATGAAACAAAATGCAACGGTACTGTCTGAATAAAAATTGACTTCATTGCTTAGGCTCTTCTTTTTACCTGCCTTTTCTCTAAATAACAAACTTTCCTTATTTAATCAATTATAATACTTTACTATCTCACTTAAGCAATGAAATCTAAGTGCCAGAAAACTGATTATCCAGAATCTAGAGGACTGCTTTTCCTGATGAAATTCAAAGCAAAATCCAAACTATCATACACGTCTGTATTGGTCAGCCAAAGGGTTGCTGATGCAAAATACCAGAAATTGGTTGGTTTTTATAAAGGGTTATTTATTTGGGGTAGGAGCTTACAGAGAGCTTACAGATACCAGGCCATAAAGTATAAGTTACTTCCCTCACCAAAGTCTATTTTCACATGTTGGGGCAAGATGGCTGCCGACGGCTACGAGGGTTCAGGCTTCCTGGGTTCCTCCCTTCCTGGGGCTTGCTTCTATTTCTTCTGTGTGCTTACTTCCTGGGGCTCCAGCTTAAGGCTTCAGCATCAAATTCCAACATCAAAAACCCTCAACTCTGTCCTTTGCCATGCCTTTTATCTGTGAGTCCCCACTCACCAAAGGGTGGGGACTCAATGCCCTAATGATGTGGCCCAATCAAAGCCCTAATCATAGCTTAATCAGGTCCAGGTACAGAACAGATTACAAACATAATCCAATATCTATTTTAAGAATTCATAATCACATGAAACTGCTACATTCCACCCTCTGAATTCCAAAAAGACATTACAATATTTGAAAAAACCTTATATCAGTAACAATGCAAGTACTAAATCATATCACAATTTAAAGAAATACAGTTTGTCTTGGGGCAAAATCCTGTCTGCTGCAGACCTCTGAAATTTTTACAAAACAATTCATCTGCTTCCAGTACACAAATGGACAAAGGATAAACATTTTCATTACAATAGGAAAAATTGGAAGGGAAACATGAGTCATGCGTCCTCTACAATTCAGTAAACCGGCAGGACATCCTCTGTTAGATTTCAGTGTGAAGGTCATTCTTAAGGTGGTTTCCTCTCCTTGGTGCCTTATGGGAACCCACCCTTTCCACATGCTTACCCAATGGCCATTTTTTGGTTCCATCCTCATCAAGCATCTGGGTATCAACCAAGCTCCAGACCTCACCCTCCAAGAGTGTTAGGGTGGTTGCCACACCTTATCCAATCTTTGGGTTAGAGTCTTAATCCCCCTAGTACAGTGACACGAAGACAACATTCCCCTAACCTTTGGCAAACAGGCTTAACCCACTCAGATCAACAAGTTGACTACCTGGCCTTCCCTAATCTTTGGCATGCATGCTCAACCATCTCAGAGCAACAAGTTGACCACCTGGCCTTCCCTAATCCACAGGGGACAGGTTTACCTCTCTCAGATCTGTGGAGTGGTGACCTTAACTGTCATAATCTTTGAGGAATGTTCTCCATCCTCTCTGTACCCTGGGATGGCAAAATTCTCCCAGAACATCAGGTGGGAAAATCCACCCTCTTCAAATGCTGGTGTAAACTCACCGTCTCTGTACACATGGGTGGAGTGTGGAGTTCTTCTCTTGGTCCAACGTGATGTCTTAATTCCAGATCTCAGCTTCCATGGTTTTCCTCTTAAAGCTATTTCTCCCTCAATCTCTCCTTTTCATGTCCCTTTTAGTCCAAGCTGATACTGATTTTGTTCATACAGTTCTCTCAAAAACCTTGTTGGTTTAGCATGCAAGAAGCAGGGATCCAAGCCACCAGACAGTAAGACTTTCCGCAAGTCTTCCCAAGATAACTGCATCTTCAATCCTGATCTTTAAGTTCCAAGTTTAGTTAAGTTCTCCAATGGGGTACTTTCTTCTGGGAGCTTGATTTCCAGAGGCTTGGAATTTTCAGAATTACTTTGTTTTTTCTGTGCCTGACAGTTCAGTCCTCAGCCTCTCTCTCTCATCTACCCATATTTTGCTTATTTTGCCATAAGCTGCAAGGAGAAGCCAAGCCACATTCTCCGGGTTTACTTTGGAAACTTCTTAAGCTAAATGCCTAGGTTCACCATTTTCAAATTCTGCCTTCCATAAAAAACACCAGAAGTTAATCTTGCTAGGTTCACTACAACTTCAAAACATGGATCACCTTTCCTCCAGTTTTCAATAAAAGTTTCATCATCTACTTCTAACACATCATAAAAAGTCTCTTTAGCATCCATATTGCTGTCAACAGTCTCTTCAAAGCACTGTAGGTCTTTTCTAAGCATCTCACAATTCCTCCAAAAAATACCCCTTACCCATTTATAAAACCATTCCAACATTTCAGTCATTGCAACAGCACTTCTCCTCTCCTCGGTACCAAATTTTGTATTAGTCAGCCAAAACGGTACTGATGCAAAATACTGGAATTGGTTGGTTTTTATAAAGGGCATTTATTTGGGGTAGGAGCTTACAGGTACCAGGCCATAAAGCATAAGTTACTTCCCTCACCAAAGTCTATTTTCATGTGTTGGAGCAAGATGGCTGCCGATGGCTACGAGGGTTTGGGCTTCCTGGGTTCCTCCCTTCCAGAGTCTTGCTTCTCTTTGGGTTCAGGGTTCCTCTCTTCTCAGGGCTTGCTTCTTCCTGGGCTCAGGGTGCCTCTCTTCCTGGGGCTTGCTTCTCTTTCCTCTGTGTGCTTACTTCCTGGGGCTCCAGCTTAAGGCTTCAGCATCAAACTCCAACATCCAAAACCCTCAACTCTGTCCTTTGCCATGGGGTGGGGACTCAATGCCCTAATGACATGACCCAATCCAAGCCCTAATCATAACTTAATCACACTGGGGACAGACCAGATTACAAACATAATCCAATATCTATTTTTGGAATTCATAACCATATCATACTGCTACACCCTCTCATTATTAGAGTCACCTAATCTTAAACCAAGAAGGGAGTTTTGACTGAGACAAAACCTTCCAGATTTTCTCCTATCTTAAATTTTTGTGAAGTGGTCCTAACAAGGTGCTCAGGCTTTGCTTCTGTTATTCTTTTCTCCGGGAGGAGACTGCAAGGGAACTAATATAGATGCATTGCTCCCTGAATGTTTCTAGGGCTTCTGACTATGACCATTTCTACATAAATCCACACCAGGTCTCAACTTTCAACCAAGATTATGACTTGAGGTTGCAATCCTGGTGTATTCAGTGGAGTCAAGACATGTTTTGTTTCAAAACATTTTATCCTGTTGATTCTCTTAGTACTTGCATGCAAAAGGACTTTGCACACTAAAGACTTTTGGAAAACAGAAGGAAATATAAACCAACACAATAAATGATCATCACAGATTACAGGCTGATCTTTTTAAACCATAAGTCAAAACCTGACTGAGTCCTACAATGCAACAACAAAAAGATCAACAACTCAATTAAAAAAGTGGGCAGGGGAGCAGATGTCGCTCAGTGGTTAGGTGCCTACTTCCCATGTACCAGACCCTGGGTTCAATCCCCAGTACCTCCTAAAAAAACATTAAGAAAATGCTCTAGTCATTAACCATTAGGGAAATGCAAATCAAAACCACAATGAGATACCACTTCTCACCCACTAGAATGGCTATTAAACACACTGATGATGGCGAGGATGTGGCAAAACAGGAACACTTGTGCATTCTTGATGGGAATGCAAAATGGTGCAGTCACCGCAGAAAGCACTTTGGTCGTGACCCCACAATCCCAATTCTAGGTATATACCTAAAAGAAGTGAAAGCAGGGACTTGGAACAGATATGTGCGTATTGATGTTCAGAGCAGCATATTCACAACTGTCAAGAGGGGGAAGCAACCCAAGTGTCCATCAACAGATGAATGGATAAACTAAACAGGGTATATCTGTACAATGGAGAATTATTTAGCTGTAAAAGTGAAGTTTTGATACATGCCAAAATATGGATGAACCTCAAAGACATCATATTGAGCGAAGTAAGTCAGACACAGAAGGATAAATATTGCATGATCTCACTTATATGAAATAATTAGAATATCTAAATTCATAGTCAGAAATTAGAATACAAATTACCAGGGGCAGTGGTGGGAGTGGGAATGCTTAATTAGTACAGAGTTTCTGTTGAGAATGATGAAAAAGTTTTGATAACAGAAAATGTTGATGGTAGCACGACATTGTGGATAAAATTAACATCACATGAGATGTGGAAGCCTTTTTGGGACTTGGAATTGTCCTGGGTGATGCTGCAGGGACAGTTACTGGACATTGTTTGCCCACCCATGGCCCACTGGATGGAACGTGGGAGAGTGTGGGCTATGATGTGGACCACTGACCATGAGGTGCAGTGGTACTCAGAGTTGTATTCACCAAATGCAATGAATGTCTCATGATGCTGGAGGAGATTGTTGGTATGGGGGGAGGAGAGGGGTGAGGGGAGTGGGAGGTATATGGGGACCTCATATTTTCTGAATGTAGTATTAAAAAAAGAAAGACAAAAAATTTTTTCACTAAAAAAAAACAATTAACTATTTATTTGACAATGATTTATATATTTGACAATGGTTAAATGGGAAGTTTTATGATGTGTGTATGTATATATACATATATATGCATTACTAGATTTTTAGAACTATACAACACAAAGAATAAACCCTAATATAAACTATGGACTATAGTTAATAATTATAGTAATATTAGTTCAACAATTTTAACAAAGGTATGACACTAATACCAAGTGTTAGTAATGGGAAATTGTGTGTGTGGGGGGGTATATATGGGACTCTGTACTTTCAACATGGTTTTTATGTAGACAACTGCTCTAATAAAAAATAAAAAAATAAAAAACTTGACTGAGCAGCTGTTTGTGGAATGAAGTTTCAGGGGTCAGCAAAATAGGGTTATTGGTAACCCAAATGGAAAGCTTCTTTTGAGAGCACCATGTGTCTTAGGAGAGAAATGACTAATTGAAGAGACACTGTATTTCCTGAGACTCATGGAAAGATCCTGAACATGTGAGGGGATGCAGAGAAGGGGAAAAATAGAATTCTGAGTCTTCAAAATATTCATAGTTTCTACTTCCTGCCAAGATAACAGATGGTGCTTCATACACACAACATTCACTGCAGGCTCTGTGCTTTAGGAAGCTGGAGACAATTGGCCAATTACTTTTGTTCTTTTGGGAAAATGACTACACACTGCTCCTCTGCCTTCAAGGCTTTTTTCCCCCCTTCTTTTTATATGAGGCAGGCTGTACACTGTCATACATAAACCTTAATGCCTCACTAAATGTGGAGCCTATTTCCCTACTCCCTCTAGAGCTGGGTACAAAGATGTACTTTCATTACCGAGCTCACAAGTTCCTGATGTGTGGTGGTATCGCAATTAAAACTGTATTTTTTAATCTTAGGTGTATACCAGGGTCACAATAAGACCCCAACAAACTGTTCCTTTTCGGTGTTCTTCAAATTAAGAAATTGTAATTCAAGTATTCTTATCTAGAAATACTGAACCTACAAAATCAATGGCAGTATACAACTAGACACTGACACCCTTAGTTCTTCTAACCTTAACTTAAAATAGAAAAGTGACCTGCACTTAGTTATAGAAAGACACAATCATTCACAATGACCATACGCCAATGGCTCTATTATTATTTTTAATTTTTTCTTATTTCTATCCCCCACCCCCATTGTCTGCTCTCTGTGTCCATTTGCCATGTGTTCTTCTGTATCTCTTATACTCTCATTAGGCGGCTCCGGGAACCCATCCTGGGACCTTCCAGAGTGGGAGAGAGGCGATCTTTCTCTTGGGTGACCTCAGCTCCCTGGTTCACTGCATCTCATATTGTCTCTTCTCTGTCTTTTTGTTGTTGTGTCATCTTGCTGTGTCAGCTCTCCGTGTGGGCAGCACCACTCCTGGGCAGTCTGCTCTCCTGCGTGGGGGCTGCACTCCTTGCACAGGGGGCACCCCTTTGCGGGGCAATACTCCTTGCACGCGGCAGCACTTCACGTGGGCCAGCTTGCCTCATGGGCCAGGAGGCCCTGGGTATCAAACCATGGGCTTCCTACATGGTAGGCAGAAGCTCTATCTGTTGAGTCATATCGGCTTCCCAAGCCAATGGCTCTTAACCAATCAATCTTTATAGCACAAAGAATCTTTCATTCCAATACCTCCTGCTAATAAATGATATCACAATTTAGAACTTAAGTGTTGGTATAATCACCTATACTGATTATTAATCAAGATGGTGCTATTAGCAGCAGTCACTGAGAAGGAAACTCTCCTGAACCCCTTTCTCAGGCTGATTATTTTTCAGGAATAATTTTGCTCTTTGTCCATTAAGTTCTTGAATTAAATACCAACATATTTTGCTCTTTCATCAGGTACAAGGTGACAAGCAACAACAACAAAAAACCCTTAAAAACTATCAGTGAACCAGGATTTACATTTAGTTTTTACTCTCACGATAATATATAAATACATTCTTTAAAAAGTTGAATGACATAAAAGTATGGAGTAAAAAGTTAATCCCCTGCAATCTCTCCTCTTCTAATCCTTTTCTCTAAATTGGTATCAGTTTGGTGTACATCTTTTTGCATATTTTTGCACATTTCTACAAGTAAATGCTGTCTGTTTATTTGTTTTCCATAACTTAGGATTATGCCATGCAAACAGTTTAATTAACTTCATTTTCCACTTAACAAAATGTCTTAGAGATCTCATTCTGTACCTGTAGATCTATCCTGCTTGTTGGCAAACTTTGGTCTATTGGCCATATTAGGCCCACAGCCTGTTTTTGTAAATAAAGCTTTATTTGGAACACAGTCACTCCATTCTTCTGTAATGTCGATGGCTACTTTTGTGCTACAAGGGGCAGAGTATTTGGTAGCCATTACAGAGACTGTTTGGCCAGCAAAGACTAACATATTGACTACCAGCCCCTTTACAGAAAGTCTGCCGATTCCTGATCTATTCTATTCTTTTTATTTTCTGCCCTATATTCTTTCTAATGAATGTGTCATTTTATTGATGTTTAGGTTGCTTTCAATTTTTCTCATATTAAAAATAATGCTGGAATAAGCATGTACTAAGAATTATACTTTGAGAATTCGTTTTATACATTGGTGTAAACAGCTTAAAAAAGGTGTCTGGCACATACTAGGGGCACAAAATATTGGATATTTACAACCTAAAAGTCCCCCCTTTAACCACATTCAAATCTGTAATTCAGTAGTGTTAATTACAATCACGATGTTGTGCTACCATCATCATGACCCATAATCAAAGCTTTTCTACCACCCCCAAAAGGAACTTTGTACCAATATGCATTAACTCCCCATTTCCTACTCTCAACCCAGCCTCTGCTAACATATATTCTGATTTCTGACTCTATTAATTTGTTTACCTATAGCAGTTTGATATAGTTATGAATTCCAAAAATAGATACTGGATTATGTTTATAAACTGCTCTGTGCCTGGCCATGATTAAATTATGATTAGGGCTTTCATTGGGAAACGTCAGTAGGGTGTTGAGTCCTCACCCCTTGGTGGGTAGGAACTCACAGTTAAAAGACATGGCAAAAGAAAAGCGTTCAAGATTTTGATGTTGGAGCTTTGATTTGGAGCTGGATTCTGGAGTCTTGAGCTGGAACCCTGGGAAGTAAGCACACAGAGGAAAGAGAAGCAAGCCCTAGAAAGAGAGGACCTGAGTCACACAGAGGAACAGAGATGGCTCCTTAGACACGACAAAAACCCCAGGGAGAGAGACAGACCTGTTTGCCTGATAGTCTACAGCTGACCTTGTGGAGAGAGAGATTTGGGAAGAGAGGAACCCAGGATGCCTGAACCCTGGCAGATGTCAGCAGCCATCTTGCTCCATCATGTGGAAATTGACTTTGTTAAGGGAAGTAACTTATGCTTTATGGCCTGTTCTCTGTAAGCTCCTACCCCAAATAAATACCCTTTATAAAAGCCAACAGATTTCCATTATTTTGCATAAGCACACTTTTGGCTGACTAATACATACCCTAATTATTTCCTTTCAGTGAGAGCCTGCAGAATTTGTTCTTTGTGTCTGGCTTATTTCACTGAACATGGTGCCTGCCTTCAAGGTTCATCTATGTTATCGCATGTAGGAGAGCTTCATTCCTCTTCATAGCTGCCTAAGATTCCGTGGTATGTATGTACCACATTTTGTTTACCCATTCGTATGCTGATGGACACTTGTGTTGCTCCTTCAGCAATTATAAATATGGCTGCTATGAACATGAGGTTCTAAATGTCTTGTCGAGTTCTGGTTTCAATGCTTTTTGACATATACCAAGAAGTGGTATTACTGGATCATATGGTAATTCTATACCTAATTTTCTGAGGAACTGCCAAACTGCTTTCCACAGTGGCTGCACCATTTTACATTCTTACCAATGATGCACACGGGCTCCTATATTTCTCCATAACCTCTCCAACACTTGTGTTTTTTAAAAAAATAGTAGCCAAGCGGGTGAGAAGTGGGGGTTTAATTTGCGTTTCCCTGATGGCTAATGATGCTTAGCATATTTTCATATGCTTTTTGCCCATATGTATGTCTTCACTGGAAAAATGTCTACTCAAGTTTTTGCCCCATTTTTCACTGGATTGTCTTTTTGTTATTTCTTTATATGTTCTGGATAACAAGCCCATATTGGATATGTGGTCTCCAAATATTTTCTCCCATTGTTTAGGTTGTCTTTTTATTTTCATGGTAAATCCTTTGATGTGATAAATTTTAATTTTGATGAGGTCCCATTTATTTTTTCTTTTGTTGTTCATGCTTTGGGTATAAGGTCTAAGAAACCATTTTCTAACGCAAGATTCTAAAGCTCCTTCCCTACATTTTCTTCTAGGAGTTTTATAGTCTTGGTTCTTTTATTTAGGCCTTTGACCCACTTTCAGTTTTGTATATGGTGTGAGGTAGGGAGTTCCTTTTCATTCTTTTGCACCATTTCTCAAAGGGTCTATTCTTTTGCAATTGATTAGACCTGGAACTCTTGACAAAAATCAAACGGCCATAGATGTAGAGATCAATTTCTAAACTCTATTCAATTCCACTCATCTATGTATCTGTTCTTGTGCCAATATCATGCTGTTTTGACCAATGTAGCTCTGAAATAAGTTTTAAAATTGGGATGTGTGGGTCCTCCAATTTTGCTCTTCTTGATTAAGGTGTTGTTATTTGTGATCCCTAAACCTTTTGAATGAATTTGACGATTGTCTTTTCCATTTCTGCAAAGAAGGTTATTGGAATTTTTATCAGGATTACACTCAATTTGTAAATTGCTTTGGGTAAAATCGATATCTTAACAATATTTAGCCTTCCAATCCATTAGCATGGAATACCCTATTTATTTAGGTCTGTTTTGACCTCTTTTAGCAAAGTTGTGATTTTCTGTATATAAGTCCGTTACATACTTCGCTAAATTTAATCCTAGATATTTGTTTTACTTGCTAATGTAAATGCAACGTTTTTAACTTCCTCTTCAGAGTTTTCATCATCAGTATACAGAAACACTATTACTGTTTCCATGTTGATCTTGTACTGTCACTTTGCTGAATTTGTTTACTAGCTCTAGTAGTTTGACTATAAATTTTTCAGAACTTTTTATATATAGGATCATTTCAACTACAAATAATGATAATTTTACTTCTTCCTTTCCCATTTGGATGTCTTTTATTTTTATCTCTTCCCTGCTTTGGCTAGAACTTGTAGTACAATGCTGAATAAGTACTGACACTGGGCATCCTTGTTTTGTTCCAGATGTTACAGGGCAAGTTATCAGTCTTTCACTATTGAGTATAATGCAGGGGTGGGGTTTTCATATATAGCCTTTATCAGGTTAAGGAAGCATTCTTCTACTGTTTTTTTTTTTCAGTTTTTTATCAAGAAGTAGTGATGGATTTTGTGAAATGCTTTTTAGGCATCAACTGAGATGATCACGTGTTTTATCCTTTAGTTCTATTAATGTGGTGTATTACATTAATTGGTTTTCTTATCTTGAACCACCTTTGAATACCTGGGATAAAGCCCACTTCATCATTGTGTATAATTCTTTGAAAGCACAACTGGACTAGGTTTACTAGTATTTTTTTGAGGGTTTTTGCATTTAATATTCATAAAGGATATTGGTAATTTTTTTTTCTTGTGGATCTTTACCTGACTTTGGTATTATGGCAATTTTGCCTCAAAGAATGACTTATGTAGTATTCCCTCTTCTTGAAGTTTTTGGAAGAGTTTGAGAAGACTGGTGTTAATTTTTGGAGTGTTTGGTAGAATTTACCTGTGAAGCTTTGTGGTATAGGGCTTTTTCTTTGTTGGGAGGTTTCTGATGACTGATTTAACCTATGCACTTATAATCAGTCTACTGAGATCTTCTATTTCTTCTAGAGATAGCATAGGCTACTTGTGTGTTTCTATGAACTTCTTCATTTCATTTAGGTTTCTACTTTCTTGGCATATGGTTGTTCATAGCCTCCTAGATGATCCTTTTATTTCTGTGGGGTCAACAGCAATATCCTTTTATTTCTGATTTTAATTATTTGCATCTTATTCTTTTGTCAGTTTAGCTAAAAGGTTTGTTGATTTTATTGATCTTTCTAAAAAGCCACTTTTGGTTTTGTTAATTCTATTGTTTTTTTCATTAATCTCTGCTTTATTCTGTTACTTCCTTTCATTTACTTGCTTTTGGTTTAGTTTGCCATTCTTTTCTAGTTCCTCCAGCTGTGCAGTTAGGTCTCTGGTTTGAGCTTTCTTTTTTAATTTAAATATAAATTTCCCCCTGAGTACTACCTTTGCTCTATGAGTTTTAATATGTTGTGTTCTCATTTTTATTTGTCTCAAGCTACTTCCTGATTCCCCTGTGATTTCTTCTTTGACTCATTAAGAGTGTGTTGTTTAACTTCCATATATTTGTGAATTTTCTAGTTCTTTATTATTCTAGCCTCATTTCATTGTGGTCAGAGAAGGTTCTATTGTATAATTTCAAACTTATTGAAAACTTTTTTCTGACCTAACATATGGTCTATTCTGGGGAATAAGCCATGTGTCCTTGAGAAGAATGTGATTCCTGCTGTTTGGGGGTATAGTGTTCTATATACGGCTTTTCAGTCTAGTTCATTTAATAACATACTGTTCAAGTTCTCTATTTCCTTACTGATCTTCTGTCTACATCTTCTATCCATTGACAAAAGTGCAGTGTATTTAAGTCTGTTATTATAAAGATGTCTATTTCTCTCTTCATTTCCCCTCCTCCACTCCCCATACCATGGCTCCCTGTTTGCTCACTGTTTACACTGTCTCCTTGTTTTGTTTTGTTTTTCCATTTAGGAGGCACCGGAACCCAAACCTGGGACCTCCCATGTGGGAGGCAGGCAGTCAGCTGCTTGAGCTACATCCACTCTCCTCTCCCTTCAGTTTTGCCAGTGTTTGCCCCATGTATTTTGGGACACTGTGGTTAGGTACATAAATGTTTACGACTGTTATTTCTTTTGGACTGATTGATGCTTTTGTTAATGTATAGTGTTCTCCTTTGTCTCTTACTAACAGATTTTGACTTAAAGTCTATTTTGTCTGACATTAGTATAGCTACCCCAGCTCTCTTATTGGTTACTATTTACATGGAATATCTTTTCCCATCCTTTCACTTCTCATTTTCAACCTATTTGTGTCTTTGGGTCTAAGGCACGTCTCTTGTAAAGAGTATGTAGCTGGATTGTGTGGCTTTTTGTGTTTTTTTTTTCACCCATTCTGCCAACCTGTGTCTTTTGATTGGGGAATTTAATCCATGAATATTCAGTGCTATTAATAATAAGGCAAGGCTTCCTTCAGCCATTTTGTTCTTTGGTTTTTATATGCCATATCTTTTTTGTCTTATACTTTATTGCAGCTTCCTTTTGTGTACAGTTGATTTTTTATGATGTAATAGTGATTCCTTTCTTATTTCCATTTCAATATATTTTAAAAATACTTTCTTTGTGGTTACACTGGGTTTGTATTAAACAATCTAAACCTGTAACTTGCTAGTTTGAAAATGTACCAACTTAACTTCAATAGCATACATTCCCTGCTCCCTCATTCCTATTTTACATCTTTTTATGTTGTTTTTGTCACACATTATGTCTTTATATTTGTGTCTCTTTTGTTACATATTACCTCTTTGTATTTTGTGTGTCTAAGGAAATAATGTTATTTCTTATTCTAACTCTTATAAGAAATAAAGATAGAGTTATATACTGAGGATACAGTACTACTGGGTTTTGCATTTACCCATTTAGTTACCTTTCCCAAAGATCTTCATTGTTTCATAGTGTCCCAAGCCACCATCTCTTGCCTTTCCCTTTCAACCTAGAGAACTCATTTTAGTCATTCTTGCAGAGCAGGCCTTTGGGTGATGAACTCTCTTTTTGTTTATCTCTGAATGTCTTTAAATTCTTCCTCATTTTTCAAGGGGGAGTTTTGCTGAAGACTTTTTGGCTTGCAGTTTTTCTCTTTTAGTACCTTAAATATATCATAAAACTGTCTTCTCACCTCCATAGTTTCTCACGAGAGATGGGCACTTTGTCTTACTGAGGATCCCTAGCATGTGATCATTTGCTTTTTTCTTGCTATTTTCAGAACTCTTTATCTTTGGCATTTGACATTCTGATTAGTATGTGTCTCCGAATAGGTCTATGAGGGTTTATCCTGTTTGGAGTACAGAGTTCTTTTTGAACGTGTATATTTATGTCTTTAGTAAGAGCTGGGTTATTTTTGGCCAGTATTTTTCCAAATATTCTTTGTGCTCCCTTTCCCTTCTCCTTCTCAGGTTGCCATGATGCATATGTTGCTATGCTTCATGCTGTCACATAAGTCCCTTAAACTCTAATTAGTTTTTTCTATTCTTTTCTCTATCTGTTCTTCTGACTGTATGACTCAGATTGTTCTGTCTTCTAGTTTGCTGAGTCCCCCCATCTGCCTGTTCAAATCTGCTATTGCATGCCTTTTGTGCATTTAATTTCCATTATTGAATTGTTTATCCCCATAAGTTATGTTTCTTTATAAAGTTTAATTCTTCTTCTTGTTAACATATTGTCTTAATATCCTTTAGCTCCGTATCCATATTTAGTTCATTTCTTTATTTTCCTTTAACTCTTTGGTTTACTAGATTTGAACTTCTTTGCTTAGTTGTTCCAAAGTCTGTGTTTCCTCTGCAGTTTTGTTTCCTTGAATGAGCCATATATCTGCCTGTTTCTTAGTATGACTTGTCATTTTTTTGTGTGATGTACGTGTATCTGATTATTTAGATTTGTTAACTCTGAAAGGCAGTTCCCCTCTTGCCTAAGGGGCACAGACGAGCTATGTGTTAAAGCTCTTCAATGCTTGGTCCAGCTTTTAAGGCAGCTTTAGAGTAGACTGTGCTTATTCAGATTTTTGCAGGTTATGCACAATTGTTTCACCTCCAGAGGATGATTTCCTTTCCTCTGTTCCTTTTCTGTGAGTCCTGGGCTGTTCTGTTTGTTTTTCGCAAATTTTCTTCCCCGTGGCTATGACTGCCCAACTGTTTTCCCATGCTCAGTGCCCCCTTTCATTTTAATTTTCAGTGACAGGGCCTGCCCTGCTATACAATAGTTCAGCTTTCCTTTTTTTCCATGATGATTTTCTGCCTTTGGTAATACCCACATTAGGTCATCTTGCCCCAGGGAGTCACAAGGAGTTTTTTCCCTCTAGGTATTCCAACAATCAGAAATGACTCCCTTGTGTGTACCACTGACAACAGTTCTACAGCAGGTATCTTAATTTCCTGGGGCTCCTTTTGTATGCATTGGCTCTCCCACTGCTTGAGCTCCACCTTGCATCTATGTAGCCTAAGGTCCTCACACCTGGATGTGCCTGGGGTTCTAACTCACTGCTCTGAGTGGCTCTGTGGCCTGTGACAAGGGCCGGGGCTGCATGGGCTTGCCTGGGCTCGAGTGCTGCTGTTGTGTGACACTTAAATCATGTAGGACTCAGTGAGGGGGAGCAGTCCAGACTGGCAGGTCTGAGTTGCAGCTCTCCTACCTTCTTTTTTGGTATATTTTTTTCCCTTTCTTTCTTCAATTCAGTGTTTGTGGAGTCTTCCTCTGGTCTCTTATCATTCTCCAGAGTTCCAAGCAAGTGGTATTTTTTTTTTTTTTTTTTTTTGAGGTAATAGGGGCTAGCAATTGAATCTGGGAAGCTGGTGCTTAACCACTGAGTCACATCGGCTTCCCTGAGTTGATTTTTTTCCTTTTGTTTTGCTTGTTGTTTTTTAATTTTTTTTTCAGGAAGCACTGGGAACTGAACCTGGGACATCCCAGGTGGGAGGCAGGCACTCAACAGCTTGAGCCACATCCACTTCTCCTGATATGATTTTTTAAACAATTTTTATTATGAACTCAGTTAGCTTTACTGGATTCTCCCCCCCCCCCCCCCCCCCGAAAGCCTATGGATATCCTGTTTTTCAGGATGATCCTACGGAGCATTTCTGCTTTTCCTTCCAATGGGGTTCCTCAGGATTTCATCCCTCCTAGACTGGAAATTCACTAAACCTTTACTACAACTTTCTTAACTTGTGGTTCCAGCATATGTGGACGATGTTGATTAGAACCCTGTATTCACATATGCTGTATATTGTCTCTCAGGACTCTGCTGAGATAGGTTTCCTCAATGCTTTTCAAAGCCAGTGAACCGATTTTTCTAGGTCCCTTACCATGGAAATCATAGTCTTTTAAAAAACAACACACTCCTGGTTTTACCCAGGGGCCTCAGTTCTGCTTCCTTATGGGCTGAGGCCACAAACCGTGTCCCCAACTGAGGGGATGCCTTTCACTGTTGCTTGAGTTCCTTAGGGGACTTTCCTTTGTTTAGGCTCAACTATGTATTCATATTTCCAGAAATATATTTTATTTAGCATTTTTATGTTTTACAGAAGAAAGGTAACATCCAGCCTGTTTTACCAAAACAATTCCTTGAATATCAATTTCATGCTGCCAGTCAAGAAATACCATGAGAAGCGGTTGTGGCTCAAACACTTGGGTGCCCATCTACCAACATGGGAGGTCCTAGGTTCGGGTCCCCATGCCTCCTACAAGAAGATAAGCAGATGCTGCCCCTGCTGCAACGAGCTAGACGCAGACCCCTCCGTAACAAGCAGATGCCACAAGCAAGCGGAGGTGACAGCCCACAGGAAGTGGATGTGGCTCAGGCTGTTGGGTACTACCCTTCCATGTGGGAGGTCCTGGGTTCAGTTCCTGGTGCCTCCTGGAGAAGGTGAGCAAACAATGAGCTGACAGATGAGAGAACCACATGGGGGAAGAGGAGATAAGTTAAAAAAAAAAAAAAGAAAAAAAAGAAAAGAAATCTTTAAAAATAAATAAATAAAATAATTATGAAGAGGGAGCCGATGTGGCTCAGTGATTGAGTGCCAGCTTCCCACATACAAGATTCTGGGTTGAATCCCCAGCCCCGGTACCTAAAAAAAAAAACCAAAAAACTGCCTTTCCCTATATTGTCCTAAGTCCCTATATTATCCTAAGACCAATGCCCCTCACATGGAGTACAGGCATTTTAGAGGGGTGACTGTACAAAATGAACCCTTGAAACACAGGACAAAAACTTTACAGCTTCTGTTTATACTGACTTTTTAACTTAAAAGAATTATGATGAACGGAAATCCGAAGGTGCTGAATTAAACAAGCTTACAGATTATATTATCTCATTTCACCTAAAATAAAATGGTAAAGAGAATTACACAAATTCCTGTTAAGAAACCATGGATAAAAGAGAACACCAGTAATACTAATAACTAACCAGCAAACAAGAATATGACCAATCTGACAATTTTCTTAATAAGCTGAGCTCTTTGTAAGTATAAGACACATATGAAAATTTTACTTTGAATACACACAAACACACACACACACACACAGTGAGAAATGCTTTAAAAATGGATGAACATTCTAAAAAGTCCTTGGGAATCACTGCCTTTAGGTAACCAAGTTATCGTGAAAATCCAGCACTGAGAAACTGACCACATGCAAGTGGCTGAAAAGCTAAACCATAGATATGCAACTAGTATCCTAGGAATGAGTCCTATTAGAATCTGAGCTCCAAAATAAGAACACTGATGGCATCCCAGACAGTGATAAGTTTCTTCTTTCCCAGAAGTCTTATATCCTAGAGGTCCTAGAAATCTGACCACAGGGATGCATACAAATTTGGATGAGAGCTACCTGGAGGGCTTTTTTTTTTTTAAAGACAGTAAAACAAACAGTGCTGCAAACTATTTGGGGCAGCGAGTGTCTAATATAATCATTTTACAAGAATGCAAATGATAAGACCAGGCATTTAAAAAGTCACATCTATGGGGAAGAGGCTGTGGCTCAATCAGCTGGGCTCCCATCTACCATATGGGAGGCCCTGGGTTTGCATCCTGGGGCCTCCTTGTGAAGGCAGGCTCGCCCGCACACTGTGGTGTACTGCCCAGTCCGCAAACACAGCAGAGCACCGTCCAGGCTGCAAGCGCCGTGGAGAGTTGACTCAGCAAGGAGCCGCAACAAAAAGGAAAAAAAAAAAAAGGGAGACAAGCAAAAACACAGTAGAGCATGCAGCAAATAGACACAGAGCAGACAGTAAGCAAGCCACAAGGAGGGAGGGGAAATAAAAATAATAAAATACAGACACAGAAGAAAGCACAGTGAATGGACACAGAGGGCAGACAGCATGCAAAAAGCCACAAGGGTGGGGGGAATTTTTAAAAAAAGTCACATCTATGGCAAAGATAAGCTAGGTTGCGGGTTATGTGCTAGCTCTAACTCTACTCCTCTCTTCTGCTCAAGAAACAAGTCAGTGAAAATTATTACAGAAATATAACTTTGAACCTCCCTTTTAAAAAAAAAGATTTCAGTATGTTAAGTATTTCTAGTAACAAATCACTTGGGATACTCAACACAAATGACTGAAAATAAGATAAGGCCATGGCATCAGGTCTGAGAAGTGTTTCTTGGAGTCTGAATTAGTCACTTATTTGTCTGAACTGGTTACAGGTATAACAATGATAATTACTTCTGCATTCTAGGTGACTGGGCTGGGCCTGGGGTGGCTGCATCTCCAGAGTGGTCACTTTGACCACAGCAGCCTCCTCAACTTACCTTGGTGTACTGTACAAAATTATCACTTTCAATGTGCACAATGATGAAAGTTTAAAACACATACTGCCTTAAAGCAGCGGTTGGGATATCTAGCTTGCAGCCTATTTTTGTATGCCTGTGAGCTAAGAATGGTTTTTACATTTTTAAATGGTTGGAATAAGTGAGAGAAGATTACTTTGTGAGGTGTGAAAACTATGCAACATTCAACTTTCAGTGGTGGTAAAGTTTTATTGGAACAAATCATGCTCATTCATTTATGTATTATGTATGGCTGCTTTTGCACTATGACAAGAGAGTTTGGTAGCTGTGAAAAGAGACTGTCTGGCCAATACAAGCCCAAATTTTTGCTATCTTGCAGACTAAGTTAGCCAACTCCTGCCTTAGAACATCTTATCAAAACCAGGAGGGAAGCGGATGTGGCTCAACTGACAGAGCATCGGCCTACCATAAAGGAGGTCTAGGGTTCGGTACCCAGGGCCTCCTGACCTGTGTGGTGAGCTGGCCCACATGCAGTGCTGAAGTACGCTAGGAGTGCTGTGCCACACAGGGGTGTCCCCTGCATAGGGGAGCCCCATGCGCAAGGAGTGTACCCTGCAAGGAAAGCCACCCTGTGTGAAAAAAGTGCAGCCTGCCCAGGAGTGGCACCATACACACAGAGAGCTGATGCAGCAAGATGATGCAAGAAAAAGAGAAGAAAAAGAGATGATGCAGATTCCTGGTGCCAACTGACAAGAACGTAAGTGGACACAGAAGAACATACAACAAAGGGACACAGAGAGCAGACAGTGGGGGGGGGGGGGGGAGGGGAAGGGGAGAGAAATAAATAAATATAAATCTTAAAAAACAAACCAGGAATCATATTCAGTTAACAGACGTGGCTTTAACGTGGTTTTAAGCAGGCCAGCTTTAGGGCCATGTGGAGCTTCTCTGCAGTCACCATGAGCTAGTGGTGGTAAATAGTCAAAGCATATACTAAAGTACCAGAATAAAAAGTGAGCATAGATGATCTAACAACTTTCTGAGTAGCTTTAGAGCTTGAGTCTATGAGATAATTGGTATTTTGTTTGTTTGTTTAAAGGAGGTACCAAGGATTGAACTCTGGACTTTGTACATGGGAAGCAGGTACTCAACGACTGAGCCACACCTGCCCCTTATAAGATAGTTTTGATGTTGACACAGACTTCTGGAATAAGCAGTGGTTTAGGGACACCAGAATAGAATATCTCAATAATTGTTGTCTGAAAAAATAGAGACTGTATGTTCTATACCTAGAATTTTTTTGATGCTGTTTAAAGAAAAAGATGAGAAAGGCTACTTCATACAAATGAGGAAGAGATAAGAGTTGGCATAGACAGGAAACCAGAAATACACTTTCCTTAGCCAAGAGATCATCATCCTATAAGAGGAAGAAGCATGTCTCTTACTTGCACAAGTGTAGGCATCTTTGTTGGTGAAGGGCTTCATGCACTGGCTACAGCTGATTGGACCCACCACAGGAATGGAACCGAAAGAATGCCCGTTAAGAGTCTTCTTGTCTTTCTCCTTTTCTTTAGAATCTTTCTCCTTCTCCTTAATTTTGTCTTTCTCCTTTTCCTTTTCCTGCCAAAGAAAAGAACCAATAGTTAATTCAGCACTAGCATGCCTTTCTCTCACCTGGGCCTCTAGATGACATGATGCTTGGGCAAAAGCTATATTAGAAAAACCACACAAAGACAGGGTAGGAAGAGAGTTGTGCCACTGGCATTTGCAAGTGTTTATTTGTACTAACAGACATAATGCCTAGGGCCATCACCAACTTCTGGTGCTGTGGAAGGAGGAGTCTGGGGTGGCCATGAATCGTCTCCAATGGATTGTCCTAGTGGCTCGTCCTCAGTGTGCCACAGCAGAGCCCACAAAGGAAGAAAGCAATGGGTTTAGGACCAGCCCTAAGCAAGCAGCAGAATGGAGAACGGGAGCAATTCTGGGATCAGCCTGAGGGAAAGAAAAGATGACTGGGCAGCAGGAACCATTGCTCTGCGGTTCCTCTGACTTTTTCACACCATCACATATCCCCAGGGGAGGGCACAGCTATGATATTTCTGTCTTTACTTTGGTTAAATATTAACTATATCCCCACCCATACATTTTCAATTTTTACTAATTAGAATTTCAAGGCTTATGGGTATTAACTTTGGCTCAATTTTCAAATTATGAGGAGGAGGTAGATGAGTGGAAGAGGCTGAAAAAATTGCAGTGACTCAGAATATGGAAAAAAGAAAACAAACAAACAAAAAAGAATATGGACAATGAAAGGGACTGGAGGCAGAAATCTTGCCAGTATGTTTTCTCACCACTTTCTTTGTCCCTTTAAGCTAGTTATAGTTACCAGAGGGCTCACTTCCTTTAGGAAAAGGGGGTCCCAGAGAAAGGCAAGGCCCAAGACCTATCTGCTTGTTCTCTTGCCCTGAGAACCTCTGGGCACAGCAGGACAGGAGTGGGAAGTGGGTGTTTTCTGCTTTCCCTTGAGAGGCTCCCTTCAATTCCTGTGGTGCTCCCTCACCTGTTAGAGAGGGAGGACGGAGCTGACATTCACCTAGGGCTGCTGTGTGTCCACTGTGTGAGGTGCCTACTACTGACTGAGCAGATAGAAGCGGACCAGGTAGAGAGCTCAGGGGACAATGGCAGAGGCAAGAGCAGACGACACAGGGTGTGGGGAGACACTGGGGGGGAGGCACAAGTTCTGAGTATTGGACATCTTAAGTATAACCTCAAGAACAATACAGGAAGGTTATAAAAGCTTTAGAGGCAGGCAAAAGCCCCAATCTAAAAGTTGCTGTTATCAAAACTTATACAAATCTTTAAGAGAAATGGAAAGGAGTATTTTTTAGCTTTAAAAATTGACAAAATACTGATGACTGCTAGATCCTCAGTAAAATACCTGAAGTATTCAGAGACCTTTCGGGGCATCCTCCTCCTGGGAGGCCAAGTCTGTGAGGTATGACCGTGCTCACTAAAAAAACAGCCTATGGGAACAGTTAGGCAGAGCATTTGGAGGGTTCATCAATATCAACTGAATCTTTTTTTTTTTTTTTAAACTGACTGGATAGGCTTTGAGGAACTATAATTCAGAGACTTAAGACTTTCACCTACTGCTATATGTATTACTGTACTGTAAGGTAAGACAATTCCTGAAAAACGGGAAGCCCAAAGTTAATAATCATCACAACTACTAAATCTTGCATTTTGAATCAACGCCTTTTACAACAATTTATTTCATTGGATTGAATAACTCGGAAGTTAACAGGATGCACATTTTGCATTCCATTTTACAACTGAGAGGATAAACAATAAATAACAGCTACTGTTTTTAACATTTACTATATGCTAATAAGCACTGTGGAAGGCAATTTACACATATTTTCTCATGACAATCCTATAAAGAACTAGTTTTCATCTCCACTTTTATATCTGAGGAACTGAGGATAAGAGATGTTAAATAATGTATCTGAAGCCTTACACCAATAACTGGCCAACCTGGGATAAAGACCCAGCTCTGGCCTATAGCTCTTACTCACTATCTACACTGTGCCAAGGGCTACAGAGGTCCACTGACTTGTAAAAGGTCACAGAGCAAATGGTCAAGCACAGAGTTAGAACCCAGGTCTCTTCTGACCCCCTGGTTCAGAACCTGTTCCACTATACCAAAATGGTAAATATTTGCCAAGTGTATGATTTATGTGAAGCCCTTTGTTAATAAAATATATATAATGAAAATATCAGGGCCAAACTGATATACTTCGGAATGTAAGAAATAATAAACAAGGAAGGGAGAAAAACTACTTCACTAAACAGGAAATCATTCTGAGTAAAAAACTAGTAATCTCTAAAATAAGTAAATCTCTAATAAAAATCAGTAATCAAAAATCTGAGTTTCTTCTAATAATTTCTTTTAACTAAATTTTGTTGAAGATTTCTCCATGCATGAAATGTTAAAGTGAGCAGCATTTTTTGTCTCCCCTCAAGAAAGCTAAAGCATTCTCCAATACTTAAAGAAAATCCGCTATGACAAAATTCTTACTCTCTCAAGCTTTGAACTGCTGCTCAAATATGAAAAAAATAACTTCCTCATCCTTTGCAACAATCCCAAGTAGTTCTTCCAAAGATCAAAACAAAAAACAATAAACCCACTGTCTCTCTGTGTTTATTAGAATTTAGTGCTTTAAAGAAGTTAGGCTCTTACCTCCCCATGTTTTGGTCCTATGAATTTCACTGTTATGAGGGGTACTTCATGAAGTCGACCCCATTTTACCGACATGATTCGACCCCCATGCCAGGAAATGTGCTCTCACAGAAGGAGGAGATCATGGCGGCAGGGCAGAGCCCAGCAGCTTCGAGCTACCATTAGAGAAACCGTAAGAGGAAGCCAGAGACTGGTTGAGAAAGGGAAGGAGGGAGGGCTGAGGCTGCTTGTTTCCTTAAGACAATCTTAACTATTTGAATGCTGCTGGTAAAGCTAACTACCCTAGTTACAAAGAACACAAGAAATGAAACAATACTAATTCTCCAAAATACAGTGTGTGTGAATAGTGCTTAAACTGCAAAAAGGGAACTCAGGCAAGGATTAAGGCCAATTTATAACACCAGAAATTAAGGAATACATCTATTTAAAAGCAGACTCTTCATTTTATGAAAAATAGTATGTTTCCTAAGAAAACTTTTCAGTGAGCTTGCTCGTGGTAAAGTGGTGGTTGGCTCTTTTCACCCCTGACTTTTCCATGTTTATCAACTGCCAAAATACTTTAGCTATGTACTGGGGAAAGAGAAGCTAACAGCATTTAAAGGAAAACATGCAAGTAACACATACGCCAGGATACAATGGAGAAAATGATTTTCCACTTTTCTAAACCTATACCATTAGACAAGTAAATAGGCAATTTTTTAAAATCGGGGAATATTCTCCAAATGTGAAAATATGTAATTAAGTAACTGTTATGTTGGAGATCTAAAGCAATGAGAGATAATTACCAGTACCATTGGTTTAAGTCTATAAATGCTGCTTTACTCTAGCAGGCATTTTTGAAAGGCTGATGAGTATACTTTTTTCCTTACACAGACCAACCAGAGGTTGGAGCTGGAAGACTTGTTAAAAAGTCATGTGGTATATTAACCAGCTGTGAAAGAATCCAACTTTTGCATCCAAACTAACAACTTCAAGTCAGAATAGAAATTTTCCTAAACATTTACAACCATCTCTTAGCTGTCTGCAAAAAGGAAAGCTAGTGAAAAAAAGAAAACCAGTATGGTTTATAGAAGATTGCCCTACTCCCTTTACAAACCCAAATATTATGTCTAGTTGTACTTAATTACTCTGTAACAAAATTACTTAGCAGGAAACAGTGTTATCTCTCAAAGATACTAAGAGACAAAAGCAGAAACTACCCATCTTCCTGTTATACTTCCTGTTTAGACATTCTACCCCTCTCGGGGAAAAAAAAAAACATTTGCTATACTTATCTAATAACTTATATGCCAATTATTGATCATTTTCAAAAGGACATGTGAAAGAGACTGTGGCAATTTCCCAAATCTTTCTCTTACACACAGACACAAACACACACCCCAGTGCCCAGACAAAATATATTACCCATGAGTGTGAATATTGTGCAGCCTCATGTCCAATTTTGGCTCCTATGAACAATATTTAAGAACTGCCTATAATCACAACTGAATATATTGACCGTGCTATACCTAGTTTAATAATCATTATCTATTTTTATATAAATCCAGATATCACATTTCATTATAAAGAAAGCAGAAATTTCCAAACCATCACTGTAGGCTTTACAAGGAATGACAGGTAGAATTTTAACATAATGTTCAGTAAATGCTTAAAATTTTCCTCTAAAAGAAGGAGCTAAATTGTACAATAAATAAGACATGTAGAATGAGATGGTGTTACGTAGCATCTACTTTAGAAATAATTTAAAAGAAGTGAAAATTTATAATTTTCATTGAAAAGCAGTATTGTCATCTACTGCAAGACTTTCAAGTTTTTAACATTACAGAGAGATAACATTATTCAATAGTTAAGAAATAAAGTAGTGTATCTTCACAGATCTGAAAAAATTAACATTCACTTATTTTTGTGTCCTCATTTAGAAAACAAAACACCTCTGTATGGGAAAGCCCTAATATGGTTACATGGCACATAGATAAAGTCTTTAAGGTAACTTAACACAAAATGTATTACTTTACTATTTACCCTGTCTCCTTCTATCTTTTTGCCTCATTGACAAAAGCAAGCTATCCTGGCGTTCTAAAATAGTTGCACTTAAAAGTTAGCTAACAACTGTCGCTGAGAGGTAACTCATCCTTTTCTATATACAAGGACACTAGGGCAATCTAGACACCTGAAAATGCACTGTAATCCAGGGTTATCATTTGTGATTTGTAATTTTTTGAGACTTTCCATTGCTAGAGGCAGCACAGCCCCCAAGGATGAAATCTTGAAGCCAAATCTGAAAGAGGAACCAGTTTCAATTGCAAAACAGTGCTGTCATTTTGAAAAAGGAGATCATCAGAAGAGGTCAACTGATACTTCACCCGTTTCTGCCAGTGATGACAGGTTTTATCTCACACAAAGCATCTTCTCGCCTGCTTTCTCCTCTCCCCCCCACCAGCAAACTCCAGTCATTTGAGACCATTATCAAAGTCAAATTTGAAAAAAAAAAAGAAAGAAGGGGAAAATAAAATGATACTTGATTTATCAACAGTTTGACATTGGTTAAGAGTATATAAGAAATGAAGAGCACTACTTACTGGAAGTCAGACCACAGAGGTTCTGCCTTAACACTACTAGTTTTGCGACCTGAAGCATAACTCTCTGCGCTTCAGTCTGTAAAATACAGAAGCTGAATGAGACCTTTTCTTTAAGGTCAGCTTTCAGTTTCTAAATTTAGCCTTACATTGTTTTTCCATGTAAGTTTGTCTTACTTCTTTAACGAGATCAGTGACATATTCACTGCTCTGACCTAAAAGTCAATGTCATCGGGGACACAGGATGGAAAAGGGAATCTCCACTTACTTACTGCTTTTCCGATGACAAGTTTGTAGTTTAAAAACAAAACAAAAAATAACAACAAAAAGAATCAAAATCATCCAAACTAGATTATACCATTTTTTAAAGGTGAAGACCATGAGCTTTAGTTGTTATAGGTGTTTCCTACTTCTAGCTGAGTGCCAGGATTATGGAAGTCACTCAACAATACTTGTCTACCTTACAATAATCTCTCCAGGAGGATTTTCTTTTGTTGATGCAAACCAGTGTCTAAAACATCAGTGATACGTCAAATAGGTAAGGTCCTATTTAAAGTCTTGCTGCCAATAAGTACAATACTGGTAACCATTTTACCCTCTTTGACCTCAGTTTTTTCAACTATAAAACAAAGCTAAGTAAAAGTTAATACTTAAATAAGTGGTTACTCTAGAACCAATTTGCTAGACTCCGTGCATCTTTTCCTTTATTTTACTGATTACCCACTTTCTCTCCATTATGCATTTTACAGGCAAATAATGGGCAGGAAAAATGGAGAGAAATACAATTGTGGTGGCAGGTTTGTGGAAAAAAGTTCCTTTGAGTGATGACTAAAGCTAGTATTTGCTAAAAGAAAGAAATTTTTATTAATAAAACTTAGTAAAATACAGTGGTTCTATTTCCACCAGCCTATTTCACAGGGCCTGAGAGGTTTTGGTGGCCTTTATTTGAGAGTACACATGTATGTGTGCATTTTTATATCAATATTCTTGAGATTAGTGTTTGTTTAGTCCCTTACTCCTAGGTATGTATGTCTGTATGGTGTGCATGTGTCTGTATACGACATATATATATATATACACACACACATATATATATATGCACATACATACATATATATAGTGATTTCTTACAAAAGTTCCTTAAGTGATTTCCAATTCGTATGTACTTATGTATTTTGTTGGGGGTAAGGGAGTTGGCATACATGAATGAAGTGGAAGGCAAAAAGTTTACTCCCACTGACTTGAAATTCAGTCAGTTTTAGTTCAGTGCTAGGAGCCAGTATAAGAAAATTAACTCCTTTTCTTTCTTTCTTTTTGAAATTAATTGGGAAGAAAATATAGACAAAAATAAAAATAAAATACATTAGGGAAAGGGATTGGATGTGGCTCAAGCAGTTGGCACCGGCTTCCCACATGGGCTTTGATTCCAGGTGCCTCCTAGAAAAAACAAAAACAAATGAAAAACCCAATGCAGGGGAGCCGATGACACTCAATGGTTGAGTGCCAGCTTCCCACCTATGAGGTCCTGGGTTTAATCCCTGGCCCCTGGTACCTCAAAAAACAAAACAAAACAAAACACCACTGAGGAAAGAAAAAGATTACATATATGTAAACCAAAATGTTAAGAGCAGTTATCACCATATGGGGTTATTACAGGTGACTTTAATTTTTATATTTTGAAAATTCCTGTAACAAGCATATAATGAATAACTAGACAAAAATGATGGCTTAAATATTTTAACTTAATCACTTGAGCACTTAAGAGGGTATTTTCTAACAGGTTCTTAGTTAAGAATATATTTAGTAAGTCCATATTAAATTAGTCTCAAAAGTTCTTGCAATTTTAAATATTTTTAATCCTTTGATCTTGGCATAAAAATCTTTCAGTTGAGCATTCTAAATCTGATTTACTGATTTTAAGCATCATGGTTGAGCGTGAAGGATCTGAAGTTGTACAGAGGTTTGAACATCTGTTTCAAATGAAAGGGCATACACTCAGATAACATGCCTCACCCTATGAAAAAAGAGATAATATTAATATCTATACCTCCTGAGTTTGTTAAAAGGATTACGTAAGATAATACATGGAAAGCTCTTGGCCCATACTAAAATCTCATTAAGTGGTAGTACCTCATTTTATTTTTCTTCCTGTTCTTCATGTATTAGGCTAGTTTAGCAAGTACCCCTGAGTTTATTTCCGTCTGTGTCCCTGCAACTAGTTTTAGTGTTGTATGCAGGCTGTGACGGGAGCCTCCTGATGCTGACTGAGGTGGTCAAGCAAGGAATGCCCATGAGATACTTACTTTGCTCTTCTTGCCGCTGGACATTTTATTCCTGATGTAGCTGAAGGTACGACTGACTTTTGTTCCACTCTTCCCTTCAAAATCTTTCTTGGAGGGGCTTTGTGGCAGGTAACTATAGCTCTCTTCTGTTATACTAAATAAAAACAAGATTGAATTTTTTTTAATGGACTAGAGAAGTCAATTTTTTCAAGAATTAAAACACTTTAAATGTAATTTTAAAAATAACTATCATTTTAAAATAAAATGTATCATTTTATTGACCGGTTACAGCCAACTTACACACTCAGATGAACAGTGGAACCAAGACTAGGAGGGCAGATGGAGGCTGCAGGATGGTTTTATACTATAATACCCAAGATAAGAGCATACCACAGTGCCCTCTCCTGTCAAAAAATTACTACATTTTCTTACATTAGTTATTAATAATGTTTTAGTTGTGGATTTTTAATGATGTGATGTTAAACAGCATGTAAACTGATACTTCTTTTCATCTGAAATTTCTTAATCTAAAATAACACTCAATTTACAAATTTCTTTGATTCAAATGGAATCGAAGGAGAAAGGAGAGCCATATGTGATGGAATGACAGTGGCCTCGTTAGTAAAGGCTGCAGAACAAGGAATTTATATGACTGACTATTCACCAAGCTCCTTAATAGTAGAGAGCACACATTTTCTTTAGCCTTTTGGCATACTAGACAATAAAGATGTAGATTGCTCAATATAGGTACGCACAAATTTAGGAGATAATATACTGAATGGCAGGTGGAATTAAGGAAGAGTATAGAAAGATACATTTTATGAGTTTTACACAGATCTAGACTTACTGATCTGTCTGTTTGGAAAAGAGTACATAAAATCTAAGTCCAGCCAAGATGGACATGTTTTGACTTTAGGAAATTCACAATGGGTGATTTCCTGGAAGACTGCAAAGACACCTGAATAAGCAATCCATTATATAGAAAAGGAAGCAATTTATTCCAGTGAAGAGTAGTGTTCATCTCAAAGGCCTGTGTAAGAAGGGTCATTTTCAACAATTAACATCTATTTTATAGATGTTTTGGTGCAATAAAAATGTCATTTTTAAAACAAACGAATCTGTTACTAAGAAAAGAGAAGATGGTGTGAAAACCACTCCTCTAGAAAGCAGAAAAAATAAATAATACATGAAAAAGTGCAAAGAGAGCACTCATAGAGAGAGGTCTGGATCACTAAGCCACAACTGATGCCTTTGTGAAAAAGAGGGCAACTTAAAAAAATGCAGGGTAATAACTGGAATCCCAATTAATGCTGTTGTTAGAATATTTAATCTCATAAGCATGAAAAGAGAAACAGCAAACAAATCAGAAAAGAAATTTCTTGCCTGCCATCAAGTAAGAGACAAACTCATTTACTTAGGCAGTTATGTACTGTCTGTATTGTATACAGAAAAGAACAGCTTTTAAGCTTAAAATGGCTAAGAAGGTAGCTCTGATACATGAACTTATGAATACCAATAAGAAACAAAATGCTGTTAGACTTAAGAATTAAAAACCTCCATAAGCAAAGAGTGTGTAAATTCATAGTCAAATTGTAAATGTACCCTCATAAATTCATAGTCAACTGTAAATGCCAACAATAATCTTTACCATTAGGATAGTACAAAGAATCAAAGTTGAAAACTATTAAAGACATTTATTTTTTAAAATATGGCATTTGTTACAAAACCATTTCTAACCACTGTTCAAAATTTTATACTCAAATTAACCTAGTTACTTAAATTAAATGCCACAAGATATTTTGTATTTCCTTCATTTCATTTTGGAAATAGGCATAACAAAATAAATGCATAGTACCTCTCCGTCAGATTAGCACTGGTGTGGAAGGGCCGTGTATCTAAAAACATAAAAAGCAAAGAAAAAGTTAAAACAAAAGTATTTTACCCTGATGACAGATCAAATGTTTAAAATGTTGTGATGACAGAGCTAAAGCAGAAATAGTGTGTGAAAGTCAGTGATTGTTGCTTCTCCTAAGCAGAAGGAGAAATTAAACTAGAACCCCTCAAGTTAGAAATGGAAACAGACAGCCAAAGGGAATGAAATTCTCATGAAAATTATAAAAAAAAAAAAAAGTTTACTTTGAGATTCAAATAACTGAAAAATCCAAAGTCACCATTTTTTCCTAATGCTTAAACATACATGAAAGATGTTTTATTCCTGTTCTTTTCCATATTTGGCTTTCTATAAGCCATCTTTCTGAAATCACCTTACAGGAAGAACATAAAATAGGAAATCAAATGTTATATTCTATATGTTTTCCTTTCATATATTTCTATACTAGAAATCTAACTAATATGTCTCTGATTTTTTTCTGAGAATTTCTGAAAACAGATTAGTGAATAGGAAAGAGCAACAGACCTGGCTTATGGTCTTGGCCCTGTCATTAATTTGGGGTGAGATCTCTGGATTTCATTTCCTCCTCTGTGAAATGAGGGAGTTAAAACAGATGCTCACTAAGGTCCTTTCCAGATTGGTACTGATAAAATGAGTAAGACAGATACATTCTTCCTCCTCTCATGACGATGAGATCATAAACAGAAGCACATCATTAAAATGCTAAGTCAGATAGTGGGGCAAAAAGCAGAACAAATAGAAGGAACACTAACATTACTTGGACCTACCACATGTTAATAAAGGTCAAGCTACTTTAGGACTTAGAAGATAATAAGATGTCAATCAAACAAAAATAAATGATTTTCAATTTTAAGGAGATTAGGTATAGGAATATTTTCCATGTATGATTTCAAGTAGATAAATGCTGCTCACATACCTAACAGCTATACAAAATAAACCCTTCTTCCTTGAAGTTGGCGTCAATGATCTCTGAGATTACTATCAGTAAAACTAACTTTATAGGGATTTTAAGATTACCAGCATCTGAAATTCTAAACTCCCAAACTGTTCTAGATTCTGAAGAGAATTGCAAAAATTATAGTTATTACTAAGCAATTTAAAAAGCAAAAAACAAATGGGTGGGAATAATGTATTCAGAAACTTAAAAAACACAAAAAAGAATCTTAAGTCTTCAAAAGATTGCCTTGTACTTTCTCCTTTTCCCTATTTGGGTTCTTCTATTTCACTTTTAATGTGTGGCAGTAACAGGGTGAGATACCCAAGATGATGATTTAGATCTGTGGCTTTAAAACATTTTCTACTCATATTAAAACAAATTATTTTAATGATAAAAGCAGTATTAAAATTTTTAGGTCATCAGGATACTACTGTACATTTAAGTAGTTTCCTTATAAATTTCTAAGTAACCTGAACAAAAATAAATTTGGTAATATAGATAAATATCAACCAGCACAGAGTCTGGTAATGTAGATAAATACCAACCAGCACAGAGCCTGGTCAGGAATAAGTTCCCAGGTAATTACTGTTGGGTAAATTTAAAATTGAACAAATATGTGGCTAGGGTACTGGGAAAATCTATGACTTAGGATTTCTAACATTTTTACTGCTGATAAATGTTAATTCAGTTATGTCCCCTTTAGACATGGTTCTGAAAACAGTAATCCCTCAATGCCTCTGAAATTCTTCAAGTGTCATCAAGTTTTCAGAATATCCAAGAGCATGAACCAACCAATGTTAACGTTCATGATATAAATATAGACAAAAGCAAAGAAACTTGTCATTGAAGTTAGCTTATGAAGTATTATTGCAGGTAAGTAGAATATTTCAACCAGGCTTTTTAAAAGGCATAAAATAACTTACAGACCTATTACGCTATAGCCAGGGATTTCAGGTTGGAACCACTGGATAGACATGGTCAGGTTTTTCAAAGTACGTTCTGTACAACAGGAACCTCATGAAATGTTGTGTACAGTTATACATGTATTGTAGTTTCTTAGTTAATAAGTTCAGGAAACATGGTACATAGAACACTGCTTTGCAAACCACAATGTACATGCTGGGATTTTAAACCTGCTTAACCCAGAGTTTCCTGAATGTATTTGGCCATAAATCACTGTCATTGTTCCTACTCTCTTTATATTACTCACATAATCCTAACAGTGTCTTTGAGAATAAGGAATGCATTTTGGGAAATGCTGGAATCATGACTCAAAAGGCTTATTCAAGTATCTATACTTTGATGATTCCATTAAGCTGAATTAACTGAGTGAACAGTGCTGCTTTGGGGCTATAATTTTATATCATAGTTAAGAAATCCTAGTGGGACCTTGGTTTATTTGCCAGACTTACCTGGCTAGTTCCCAGGTCAAATTACGGGAATTTGAGAATTTCTGAATGCTCAAAGTTGTTAAGCGGTTTTTTACAACTTCCCTCCTATTATTTCACTATAAAGTGAAAGAACTTGTGCCTATTTGCCAAACATCTTTTAATAGTGCACAAAGTACTGAACACCTATCAGATCTCCATTTAAAAGCAAATTAACTTTGTGTTACTGTGCATAAAGCACTTTTAAGGATGAAGCAAAATTACCAACCTGAGAAATACTTAAATATTGCTGAAACTTAGGATCTGCAAGAGCAGGAATTAAGGTGTCCAATTATATGAATATCATAAAACAATACTGATATTGTAATTTATTAGTTATAGAAAATGTGAAACTTAGGTTAGAAATTATTTTCTAGAAATCTTTCACAACTGAATGCAGTGATTTTCATGAAGGATTCTTTTTTCTAAGTTCACAAAAACTGTCAATTTTTCAAACAAGTATTATTAAGATGTATTCACCTGAAACCTATAAAAAATTTTTTCAAAGGAAAAGAATATAAGGGGGAAGTACATATGGCCTAAGAAAGTTAGTTTTCGAGAAATGATCTCAATGGGTGAGAAGGGAAAAAAGCTAACTTAAGTTTTTGGGGGTTTTTTTTGGTTTTGAATGTGCACTTTTAATACAGGATTTATATCAAGTTTTAGAAGGTGGCATTTTACAAACAATACAGAATAAATGCAATGGTGAGTCAAAGTAGAGCATTTTCTCTTAGAAAATAAAAATAGAGTTAAGTGCACCAAAATTCAACGAGTTACACAGAATGTGACTTGAGATTCTAGAAAAGGGCTATAGTGGTGAACAAAGATATCAGGAAGAAAACTGGAATAAAACGGAAATATGAAAGCATGCGTTCAACTGATTTCTCTCTTTTACTTAATGCTTATAAAAATTGAATGTTGAGATCTGTCTGCATCTTATGGTCTTTTTTTAAAGTACATATTTATATTCTTAAATGATACTCTGATTACACAAATGTCATGTAAAAAACATAGGGGATTCCCATATGCCCCGTTCCCTAACTTAGTTTTTAAATACCTCAGATGGACATATAGATATCTGTCCCAAGACAGAAGAACAGGAAAGGGAGCAAATGTGGCTCAGGTGGTTGAGTGCCTGCTCCCCACATGGGAGGTTCCGGGTTCAATTCCCGGTGCCTCCTAAAAACAAAAACAAACAACAAGCAAACAAACGAAAAAACCATCTCAGGGAAGCTAATGAGGCTCATGGTTGAGTGCTGGCTTCCCATGAGGTCTGGGTTCAATCCCTGGTCTTGTACCTCAAACAAAAAAAAAAAAAAGAGAGAGAGAGAGAGAGAGAGAGAAGGAAAAATGAAATTTACATCGTCCATGTAGAGTTTTGTGAAATTAGTACTTAGCATTACATAGGGTATAAGGTGGGAATGCATGTGTCCTGGGAAGCTATCTTGTGCTGTGGTAATCTAGCCATTGGATCAATCAGTGTAGATGGTATACAGAAGATAAAGATTTTTATCCAATTAATTTTCCAAGCAAAGCACAAAGACAAGTGATTTAGAAAAGATGGCATGCAAGGGGAGAAAAGTCCCCAAACATTTTCTTAGTACCAAGCCTACAGCATCGTCAGAACTGGTCTGCTCTAGAGAACAGCCATGGGACACCAAAGCTGCTTACTTACTATGCAACTCCTCCTCCTTATCACTGGAATAAGAAGAGCCAAGAGAAAAGAGAGTTTTAGACTTAAGGAGGAGCGGAGAGATGCTGATGGAGAAGGAGATCCACCTTGCTGGCTCCATCTGCTGCTGAACTGAGAAGTGGGTTAACAGAAGGTTTATTAGCGCACAGATTATGCCAGGACAAAGCAAAAGTCATCTCAAACCCAGGTTGAAGTACAATATGTTACTGCCTGTCTGGTTCCAGGCAAGGCTTTCTAGACAAACAATGTAATTTATTCCCTTGTCATCTTAGATTATGTAGAATTCCAGTAGTTTAAAAAAATTCATCTAACAAATATGTACTTGTTAGATTACAAAAATAAGAACTAAATTATTTTTAAAGGTCATAATTCATAGCTGGGAATTTTCTTCCTTAAAAGCAGACTGAAAACATCTTGAGTAGAGGTGTTACTCAGGATTCTGTCTTCTTCTGCACTCAAAATCTCCTCCCTCACTTCCACCTCTTAAAGTATTATCTGTATATAGATATGCTGGCAGTTTACATCTATCCTCAGACTTCTCTTTTGAGGTCAAGACTCATTCATCTCACTACTCACCTGTGGGTGGATATTCCACAGGCAACTCAAACTCACCAAGTTCATAAGTGAACTTATCTTTCCCCCAAATCTGTTTGTCTCTCGTATTCCTTAGTTTTAAGATGTTAGTGGTACCTAACATTTTACAAACGATTCACAACAGAAATCTGGGAACCATCCTTCAATCCTTACAGTGTATATCACTCAATCCTCTTGAATTTGCCTTCTGCATCTCTCCAAACCTCAACTGCTCCCCACCTTGAACTGCTCTATGCTGGGTCAGGTCACCATCTCCTCCCTTCTGAATTGCTGCTATAGCCTTGAATTGATCTACCAGCCTCTGGTTCTGAACACATTCTTCACAGTGTGGTCGATCAGAGGTGAGACCACTAACGTAAATCACTGAATGGCCCTCTTGTGCCATCAGCATGAAACCTGAATTCCTCAGTCTTGCTTTCTACACACTAATTCACTCAGCTAATTCCTTGTTTGCCTTCTATTCTTTCAATAACTTCTTCCCAGTAAGCATTCTCTGACCCATTAAATATGATGATCTCATAACATGAAATATTTCTTTCAGTTGCTGCACATAACATTTTCAATTAATAGTCATCTGTTCTCTTGTCTGTATCTCTCACTAAGTTTTAAGGTTGGTGAGGTAAGAAACCCAATCTCTTAATTTCATTTCTCTCCCACCACTATTCATCCTGGTGCTTACCAAAAATTAGATACTCAATTTTTACTGAATAAACAAATAATTAATTTCCCTTTTTCAGGCTTTATGAAAATTCTATGCCCTAAATGTAATGAGAGAAAAAGCCCTGTACCTATCAATATGAAACCCACTCCATTCTCAGATAAATGCCAAGTGGCATCAAAATGTTTGCTGTCTGCAGCTACTGTAGGCAACAGATCAAATATAAAATGTTGACACAAACACATGTACATTGGTTTTTCAGGTAGTGACAGTCTTATGCTAATAAGATAACATTTTAATGTGTGTTCTAAATTATTTCCAAATGTGAATTAACTTTCTGGATCATGAAGTAAAACCTGTTTGTAGAAAACAAGATGCTCTGTTAGGATATGGACTCATGTTATAATTTACTCAAATTTACACATACACACACACAAAGTAAATATGCATATAATACAGCCTTGCAAAATTTTAAACCTATTTGCCCGACTAAATGGCAAGTGCCACTTTGAACACCCTTCCTTGTGATAACAAACCATGTAAAATAAAAGGGAAGTGAATTTCATTAGGAAGTATGTGAAGCTAAAATGAGAAGCTTTAAAAGAGGTACAATTTTATCATTATTGCCACTGATAATGTAGTTCTTCCAGGGATACAAACAACTGAGCAGTTTCTTTACTGTTTGTAAGCGTCCTCTGGGTGGAAGCAAGGGAAGGGTTTTTTTTCCTTATTCAAGTTTTTTTTTTTTTTTTTTAATTTCTCTCCCCCTTCTCCATCAGCTGTCTGCTCTCTCTGTCCATTTGCTGTGTGTTCTTCTGTGTCCGCTTGTATTCTTGTCAGCAGAACTGGGAATCTGTCTCCTTTTGTTGTGTCATCTTGCTGCATCAGCTCTCTCTCTCTCTGTGGCACCACTCCTGGGCTGGCTGCACTTTTTTCATGCTGGGCGGCTTTCCTCATGGGGTGCACTCCTTGCACGTGGGGTTCCTCTATGTGGGGGCACACCCTTATGTGGCACAGCACTCCTTGCGAGCATCAGCACTGCGCACGGGCCAGCTCACGACACAGGTCAGAAGGCCCTGGGTGTGAACCTTGTACCTCCCAGGTGGTAGGCGGATGCTCTGTCAGTTGAGCCAAATTCGTTTCCCATCAAGGGAAGGTTTTAAGACACAATCTTGGAAAGGTATCATCTGTGTTAACAGAATTACTCTGCATATGCAAAAATAAAGATGATTCCCAAGTTCTATCCAAAAACCATCTAAGTTTCCTGGCAAACTGGGAGACAAAGGCACCACTTACTCCTCTCTGATGCAATGAGAAATGCTACAAACACATTTCCTTGAGAGGTTTCTGAGGGCAGTCCTCCCAGTTATCCCATGATACAGGTAGTGCCACTGCTATTCTAATTCCATAAGAAACAAGCACGCAAGATGCACTTATGTTTTCCCATCAAGACAGCAAATTGAAGACATGAGTTATGACAGTTTTCTGTCCTTTGTGGCTCCTAAATTCCTAAATAAGCTGCTACTTGCCTACCTTCTACCCCAGATAATTATACAGAAATATTTTAGTTATTCCCATTACCCAGTATTTTCCTCTACATCAATAGATTTTTGAAACATTTCTTAGCTTAGAAATAATACTTTATCTGTTTTTCTAATCCAGCAAATGCTCCAATAAGGCATTCCAGATGACACATTTTCAGAATGCTAAAGGTTGATGACAGCTGTAAAGGACAGGGGTCAAAGTAGCTAATTCTTTAGAAGTAAAGAAGCAAACTGGAAAGTAATGATAAAAGGATGATTTTAGAAAGAATTTTGTTCTTAAACAAGAGTGCTCATAAGATAAAGCCACTTGAAAGATAAGGGACAATGTTCTAAGTTTAACATTGTTTTAAAAACTGTTGAGAGAAAAACAGACCACTCTAGCACTGTGCTAGGCACTGAACTGAAGCGCCTGAAAACTGGTAATGCTTAAGATAAACCAGGAAATAAGTTCACATTTAAGCCTTATCACATTATCATCCCTATCTGAAGAGCCAAAGTAATTGAGACAGAGTTTAGCAAGCAGCCCAGTCACCCAGCCACTAAGTATGATTACAATAAAACACGAGTTAAAATATTTTAAGCATGCCAAACACTTGAGGTTTTAAAATCACTTCATGGATTTTATTTATGACATCTCTAGATAGGAGAATGACCAAAGACAAATTATGCAGAGTATTGGAATAGGAGATTTAAGTCTATGGCAAATTAAGAAATATCCAGTTATCCAACTGCTTAAGGCACACCTCAAAACCTTTTATATTTATATCAGTTTTGTTCTTCTGTTCAACAGTCAAGTCAGAATTTTAACATTTCCACAGAGATTGAACTTGTTTCTGGAGGAGAATGAAAAATAAGCTGGGGAAGTCAATTTAACTGCATATGGGGAGAGGCTAGGAAAAAATAGTGTAACTGGAATTGATCAATTTTCCAATTATACCATGGGCTACCTTAGAGAGATATGTAGGGCTAGTTAACTAATTTATAACCTGATCACCCTACAAATCAGAATGAGGGTGTCACATTTTGAAGAAAGGATTAAACTCCTGCTTGACAGCAGTCTGCTATTGATTTCAGCTCCCCTCAGTGAGCTAAGCAGAAAATTTCTCAGGGACAAGAAACGTTGTATTTGCCAGAGACAGTGTTTTCTGAGAGTTAGCCACATTATTTACAGATCTGGATAGCAACTGAAAAGTTTTTTAAAAACTACCTTACTTTTTGGAGGAAAAAAAATAAAGCATTTCATCAATGAGGAAAGAGAATATGTCATGTAATATAGGAAAAAGATCTCTGTGGGACACATTCTCTTGGTATTAGATGTCTGCTGCTATAGAATAATATCCTTTCTGCCACAACTCTTGCTACTCATGGAAGGAGGATACATGGAAGGAGGAGAAATACCTCAGAAGGTTTTCTGGACTTTTTTTATATTTTATTTTTGGCTTTTGAGCTCTATCACTCAAGGCTCATCAAAATCACTACAATCTTTTTAGTTGTAATTTTCATTCTATATTGGCAAAACCGCTAATCCAAAGCCAAATCAAAACAAAACCAAAACAAACAAAATCAGGAAAAGCTCTGTTATAGTTCTGTGAGGTATATACGTGCCTTTGAAAATATGTCATCATTAAGCACATTTAGACAAACAGGCCAGATTTTTAAAAAATTTCTCTCCCCTTCCCCCCCCAACCCCGGTTGTCTGTTCTCTGTGTCTATTTGCTGCGTCTTCTTTGTCTGCTTCTGTTGTCGTCAGCAGCATGGGAATCTGTGTTTCTTTTCGTTACATCATCTCGTTGTGTCAGCTCTCCGTGTGTGCGGCACCATTCCTGGGCAGGCTGCACTTTCTTTCGCGCTGGGCGGCTCTCCTTACGGGGCGCATTCCTTGCGCATAGGGCTCCCCTACGCGGGGGACACCCCTGCATGGCAGGGCAAGCCTTGCGCGCATCAGCACTGCGCGTGGGCCATCTCCACACGGGTCAAGGAGGCCCGGGGTTTGAACCACGGACCTCCTATGTGGTAGGCGGACGCCCTAACCACTGGGCCAAGTCCGCCGCCCCAACAGGCCAGATTTATATGTAAACTGTTATCATTATAAAAATGAGGACAAAGTTAACAAAATCATCCATTATGTCCTAACTTCACAGTGGAAATGAAAAAATTAGGCCTCAAATAAGTCATGAATTGAGACAGACCATCCCATTAATTCAGGGCAACTACATCTGTCTCCAACTCTTTAGAATTCAGTTACATCAGGGGACTGAAGAAACGCCAGAAACATCAGGAACGTTAATTTATTGTCTTTGCTTCAGCCTCCCCAATACATGGTCTTTCATCAAATAATGTATCACTCCCTCTTTGAGAATGTTAAAACTTTTTATCAATATCTCATTCTCCAACTACTAATGAAAACATAATATTTTAAAAATAAAATAAAAAAGTAGGGTTTCTCAAAGAACAGGTTGCCCTTCTAGGGAAAACCATAGTAGGATTCAACTTAAATTTTTGCGAGCATCTTTTATTTGCAAATGCTCTGTGCTTATGGATGCCAGGACATTTTTTCACAACTTTCAGACAATTGGACCTTGAATCTGCATACAGTCCTAATAGTCACTTATAGATGTAATTCTCTCACACTTGCTTAACTTAATGAAAATATATCTCAGTCTTTCTTTGTCCTTCATTACCCGTGTATTTTTCAAGCACTCAGGCCAATTATTTTGCAGAAATGTCCCTCAGTTTGGGTCTGTCTGATGTTTCTTCGAGATTAGATCCAGATTATGCATTTTTGGCAGCAATGTCCCAAAAACATTATGTCCTCCTCAACAGGGCACACGATACTGCTTTGTCCCATTACTTGATAGTGCTAATGGTGATGCCTTGCTTAGAATGGCGTCTACCAGGTTTCTCCATAGCCAAGAGCTCATAAAGAAAAAGACCAACTGAGGAACTCTTCCAGATTAGGGAAGGTACAGAGACAAGACAACTAAATGCCACGTATGTTGTTCCTGGATTGGATTTTGGGCCCAGAAAAAGGTGAGACAACTGGAGAAATCTGAATAAGGCCTGTACATTAGATAACAGAATTGTATCAATGTTAATTTCCTGATTTTGGTCATTGTACTGTGGTAATAAAAGAGAGTGTCTTTGTTTTAAGGAAATACACACTAAAGTATTTCCAGGTGTGGGAGTATCATTTCTACAAGTGTTTCAGGAAAAAATGTAAGGCAGTGATAGAGAGAGTGAGGTAGTGATTAGAAAAAGTATTATGTTAAGAACTGGGGACTCTAGGCAAACAATTCTTTGTGCTATTTTTGTAACTTTTTAAATAGTTTAACATGATTTCAAAATACATTTTTAAAAAAATGTGCATTAGGTTTAAGTACAAAAATTTAACAAATTTAATGAACTACAGAGATTTTTAAGCAGTAAAATGAAGAGGGCCCCCAAGCTGAAATCTAAGTCACCTTCTGTTTAAATGCTGAGCCATTTATTCATTCAGAGGAAGAAGTTGGCAGATTTTGGAAGGAATGGGAATGTTAATAGGGCCTTAAAGTGATAAAAAGAGAAAAAAGAAAAAGAAAAAATTGTTAAAAGCAATATACTTAATATACTTAATTTTTTAAAAATAGTATACTCACTGTCCAAAGCAGGATGGCTGATTGTCATTAGTGAGATGGATTTTGTCAATGGAGAAGAAACTGATGATGTATAATAATTAAATCCCTGTTGCTTAGACCTGTGACATGTCTGAAATAAAAATTGAAGAACAGGTTCTGAGTACATGTGCTTTCCTATTCCTAGATAACCATAAAATTTTAAATTCAGATACAAAATAGTGAAATAAAGCAGTATAGAAGGGGGGTTACTATCACAGGCTTTGTAGTCACACAGATTCAGATGGATTCAAGTTTCTGCCCCTGCCATTTAACAGGTGCTCAACTTGAAAGACATCCGGCCTCTCTCAGCCTTAGTTTGCTCACCTGTAAAATGGGGATAATTAGGGTACCTATCCTTTCAAGTGGTTTTAAATATTTGTATCCCTCAATATATCTAACAATGTTTCAGAACCAGTAAGTGCTTAATAAATACCTACTAGTTTTGTAATCACATAAAAATTTTAATAGAAATATCAAACTGCACATAGTACTTGTTCATGACCATTTAAATATCCCTTCTATAGATATAGCTGGATACAAGTAATATTCCAATTTTAAAGAGGCAGAAACTGAGGTGCAAGTAAAAAGTATTACAAGATCAAGAGCAAAGAAACAGTGTATCTGGAAAGAAGCCTAAATCTTTCATTTTCATTTCTTCTTCTAAGATTAGATTGCTTCTACATGAACATAATAAGGATGACTAAAATACGACTGATAATTTAACTCCTCTCAGTAAATTCACAGCTGTTGCAAGGCCCGGGAAATCCAATCAATTGCAGAATTTCCGGCTACAATACTTCTGAACGGCAGTCAATCAGTCCTTGCCAGCACACTTCTGGTGAGGAGGAGCTTCCTTCTCTTTTATTCTGAAAGCACTTGTACGAATAGCAAATAAGTTTAACTGCCATAATCCCCTTCCCTTCACATAGCAGGTTGAAACCTGCTTCTTTATGCTGCTCACATGCTGAAAGGGAAATAATGAAAACCTGTTATTAGTATGAGTTTGGCTCTATTACACTAAAAACTTCTGATCACTTACAGCTTGCTCCACATGTAACTATGGAATCTGAGGCAAACTGTTGCTATGCTTCAAATACAACTGTGAGGTCTGAAAAATCACCTCACCGAAAGGCAGAGAGATCTACAACAGGATGTTGGTTGTAGGCAATTTTTCCATATCAGAGAAAAGCAAGCAGTTCAGATACCCATTCTGAGGTTGCACAAAGAATGAAAAACTATGGGTGAGCAGATTTCCAGGAAGGCTAAGCCTACTAAGGCATGAAAATGTTGTCACCTTTATGTAGAGTGACTAAATCAGAAAGGCCATTTGAGAAGGACATTTGTGGCAATTAACAATTTACTAAAAGACAGGGTTATCTGTCAAAAATCTCAAAAAAAGGTATCACAAACAATATTAAGAAACTTAAAATTCTCTCATTTCTTTATTAAAACTTTCTGCTTCACAGAGATGAAGAGAAGTAGTGAGAATAATCGTCAGTAATTCTGAGTTTATTATTGTTCAGCTAATAGCTAGTTAAGTGGGCTTAGACAAGCCTCAAATATAAGGGCTTAAAATTGAATCTGAAGGGAAATTTTGGCTTTAAGGCTAAGATTCTGTTCACAAACCCACAGTTTTGGTATTTTACCTGGTCTTGTAAATGATTTCCAAGGATTCTATATACCAAAATGCAATTCATTTTTTAGACTATCCTCTGGTGTATTAACCCTTATCAAAGCTGCTATCATCAATAGTAACCAAAGAATTGTTCCTATTTTTTTCTTCCCTTTTTCTGTAACCATTAGGTTAAAACACTGAAATCACTTGCTTCAATAAGCATATTCTCCATATTCTCATCATTTTCTCCAAAAGTTTCAGACCAAGAAGAAACTGGAGGGAAAGGGGCAAAATTCTTTTATGTCTATAGATGAGTACAGATGACTGTGATGAAAATGAGAGCCACTGAGTGCACATTTTGAATGGATTGTACAAAGCATGGGACTGTATAACACAGGGAATCCAGTGGTGGATGATGGGACTATGGTTACAGGATAAAAATGAGAATGTTTTCTCCTGAACAATACAAATATATAATACTAACACACAGTGTTAATGACTGGGTGGGTTCGGGGGAAAATACACCAAATATAAGACATGGGCTAGAGTTAGTAATATTTTGACAATGCTCTTTCATACTTTGTAATGTTTCAGAACAATGCAAGGTGTTGGTGGTAGGGAGATGTATGGAGGAGCCTTGTATGATGATAGGCATGTTTATTTTGTAAATTCACAAATTTTATTACACATTTATTGTTTATGTATGCCCATGTATGAATGATACATTTCAAAAACTTTTATTTAAAAAAATTCTTTTAGGCCTTCAGTTTCATTTCATTAGGTTTACATTCTCCACTCACATAAGCAACTGTGACACATTCATTACTAAAGTAATCCTCCAGTGCCAAATTTATATTGGGGAATGATATTGATATGCAGTAGGATATAATACAAAATTAAATTTCTACACAAAACTCAATAACCTATTCAAAGAACATGTTGTTTAGGAGTTTTGTATGTTAAATTAGAAATGTTTCATTACATTTCTATGCTAAACCCTTGTTAGCTATTCAAAGAAGAACAAAGAATATTTGTTTAATTAAAAATGTTTCATTTGACCACTGCTGGGTATATACCCAGCAGAACTGAAAACAAGGACACAAACTAATATATGTACACCAATGTTCATAGCAGCATTGTTCACTATTGCCAAAAGTTGGAATCAACCCAAATGCCCATCAACAGATGAGTGGATCAATAAAATGTGGTATATACACACAATGGAATACTACTCGGCTGTAAGAACAAACACACTACAAACACATGTGATAACATGGATGAATCTTGAGAACCTTATGTTGAGTGAAGCAACCCAGACATTGAAGGACAAATACTACATGACCTCAATGATATGAAATAAACAAGCTGCCCTAGATAGCAAGAGACTGAATGATAGGCTTACAGGAAATCGGAGGGTGGAGGAAGGATATGAGCCGATGTCTGCAGGGGTGGAATTTAAGACGAGATGGTGGTAAGTATGAACACAAAGAAGAGATAAAAGGGGGGCAAGGGGTTGCCTTTGGTTGGGGCTTTACGGGTTTGAGGGTGGCTGGGGAGGGACAGATGGGTAACGTTGCCCAAAAGTGGGGGGAGGGAGGGGTAGCATACGAACACAGGAGAGGGTCAGGAGGTGGTGGAGAGTAAAATGCCGAGAAAATCATATCAAAATATAATAAAGAGGGTTACCTGTTTAGAATGCTCGGAGGGGAGGGTCTGATGCAGGACGGGCTCCTGGGGAATGTCTAAATGCTCATTCTGCCAGAGTGGGTGACACCATGGGGTGGAATCCCAAGTAGTGAGAGTGGGGGTGGACCCACATCCTGGGGAGGACTAATACCATCAAATAGAGGGAACTGTATCCCTCGAGAGAAAGGGTGGCTCCCAGGGCATTGGGGCAGATGAGCAAGTTAGGCCCTGAACACTATTCCATCTATCTCTGGAAGTGGCTCCTCAGGAAACCGAGGTTGGCTGTCACTGTGGGCACCAAGGTGGAAGGGAAAATGGACGTTAAATGTGTGGAACCAAAGTAAATGGGGGGCAAGAGAGGAGTTTCTTGAGAGTACACAAGGATGGATATAAAACATGTAATATTACACCATAACATAAAGGAGATGACAGACTGATAATGTAAACCATAATGTAAAACATAGGATAACTAAAAATGTAAAGAACTGTGTATCCTAAAGTATGCACCATAATGTAAGCACAGATGTCACCTTGTTAGAAAGCTAATGTCTCAGACTCTGTACATCACTTTAAGTAAATATGATATGAATAGGGCGTAAGAGTATCACTGTGGAAGGGAAAAGGTTTTCTGGTGGATGTGTGGGAGTGCTGTATATTATATAAATGCATTGCTGTGGTCTAGGACTCCTGTGAAGAAATGCTGAATAATTAGGGGGGGGGGGGAAAAAAAAAAAGGATAGGATGTGGAATTTTTTCAAATCAACATTCTTTATCTAAGTTCTTTATCTAACTTTATCCAAGTTCTTTATCTATCCTTTAAACCCATCGCTATATGCCATTCCCTAGTAAGGGACCATGACATTATATTGGGCTTCAAATTTCGGGGAGTTCTGGATCACAGAGTGTTTCAACAATGGCAATGGAGGGATACTGGTATGGGATACCAATGACAGGTGATATATGGCTGACAGGGAGCTGTACAGAACATATGTCCAGGGTGCATGGTAATGATTGGATATACTCATAGTGGCAACAATTAAAAACCACAGCAGGGGGGGTACTGGGTTCCTGGCCAGTGGTGCTCTGTCGTGGTCCCTAGGGGAGCAGCGACAGTCTCCCAGGTACAGCGGCGGGGACCGGGAGGGAGTGAGGGTTCAACAGTGAGCCCCTGATGCTAATGACTATGCTTGTGAGCTGATAAACCTAAAATAAGAACAAGGCCTAGAGCAACATTGTGCCTGGGAATTTCCTTCTGTCAGCCTTCATGTTACTCAAATGTGGCCAGTCTCGAAGCCAAACTCAGCATGTAAATGCAATGCCTTCCCTCCAGCATGGGCCATGACACCCGGGGATGAGCCTCCCTGGCAACGAGGGACCACTATCAACTACCAACTGATGATGCAACTGGAAAAGGACCTTATACGGAAGGTTCAATGCGGATCAGCAGAATATCCATGTCTACATAAAATAACATGACTTTAAAATGCTGTTTGACCTAAAGTAAGGGGGAAATGGAAAGGAGAAATGAGTTTATATGGCTACGAGTTTCTAAAAAAGAGTCTGGAGGCTGGCAGAAGGATTGCCCTCATGCACAACTGAGCAGAGTCAGAGAGACAGATAAAGCAGATACAACCCCCAGATATTGGTTCCTTTGAAGGCTAAAGAGACCCATGAGAGTTATGGTCATGGCCGATGGGGTTAACTACCAGGGCAGATGGCCCCTCTTTGGAAATGGTGTTTATGTGTGATGAATCTGGACTCAGATGGGATCTCCCTTCATAAGACTTTCATGCTAATGTGCTGGAGGTGCAGTTAATGTTGGGGTTTAAGATATATTTAGGGGATTTGAATCTCTGGACTGACAATGTGATAGCCAGGTCCTGAGCCTCAACAGACTCCAGCACCTACAATCTGATTTATTGCACTTACCACACTCAGCTAAGATGGAGTTGAAGAAGGACAATCACCACACCATGGAGCCTAGAGTGATTACAACTGAAAATGGGAGGATTGCATCCAGCATCCATGTGGAATCTGAGCCTCCTCTTGACATAGAGGTGCAATGGACACAACCAATCCAATGTCCACATAGAAGAGGTGGCATTGGATTGGGAAAAGTGGACATGGTGGACGATGGGTATGGGGAAAGGCAGGAAGAGATGAGAGGTGGAGGCGTCTTTGGGACATGGAGCTGCCCTGGATGGTGCCTCAGAGGTAATCACCGGACATTGTAAATCCTCACAGGGCCCACTGGATGGAATGGAGGAGAGTATGGACCATGATGTAGACCATTGTCTATGAGGTGCAGAGGTGCCCAAAGATGTACTTACCAAATCCAATGGATGTGTCATGATGATGGGAACGAGTGTTGTTGGGGGGGGGGGAGAGGGGGGGTGGGGGGGGGTGGGGTTGAATGGGACCTCACATATATATATATTTTTAATGTAATATTATTACAAAGTCAATTAAAAAAAAAAAAAAAAAAGGGCACATAACCCAATTGAAAATGGGCAAAAGATTTGAATAGATCTTTCTCCAAAGACATTATGTAAATGGCCAATAAATACATGAATAGATATTAAATGTTACTAGCCATTAGGGAAGATGAATAACAAGTGTTGGTGAGGATGTGGAGCAATTGGAACTTTCATACATTACTGGTGGAAACATAAAATGGTAAACTTCTTTGGAAAATGGTTAGAAGTTCCTCAAAAAGTTAAGCATAGAGTTCCCATAGAAAATGTTGACCTAGAAATTCCACTGCTAAGTATATACTCATGAGAAATGAAACATAGGTCTACTCAAAAACTTGCACACAAATGTTCATAGCAGTATTATTCACAATAGCCCCAAGTGGAAACAGCCCAAATGTCCATCAACTGGTAAAAGGTTAAACAAAATGTGGTATAACCATACAATGGAGTATTATTCAGCTTAAAACAGAAATAAAGTGCTGAGACATGCTAAAAAAAAAAAAAAAATGTTTCATTTGGAGGAATCAAGGTGTATCCCAAAATCTCCTCAGAAATTAATCCAAAGTTTCTTTGGCAGAAAAGAGGGGAAAGGACTAGGGATTGGGTAGGATGCTAGAAAAGAATATAATTCAAATTCTCAATTCAAAAACTCCCCAAAGGACAATGCTATTATGAGGAGCTTGAGGAAATGAGAATTAAGAAAAAAATCACTTGATTTGGTTGACAGGGATGTCATTCACGACCTTTAAGCAAGAGTTTCAAGATACTGGTAGTGATGGAAATTAAGAAAGAAAAGGCAGGAAGTATAGGACACTCTCAAGAATTTTGGCAGTGATGGGAAGCAAAGGGAATAAATAGTTTTCTGGACAATGTGATGTAAGTTTTTTTTCCTTTTTTTTTTTTAAGAAGGAAAAACTTGGAATATGTTTTTGAGAGTAGGGAAATTTAATGATCATATATGTAACACAATTCAAGATTCATTTTACCATTGAGGTGGTTAAAAGAAGTCCTTTGATAAGGAAAACGTTAATCTAATATCCTGGATACTTCCCAAATTTAAAAAAAACTGCCTTGATAGAATTTCAAATCTATGCAGATTTAACGATTAGCACAATGGGCTAAAATCTTGCTTTAGTGCTAGGCTTGGGTCTATCATATAATGAATAAGTTATCATAGCTATTCACCTTATATTAATAGAATTCTTGCCTTCCATGTTCTTAACATCATGTTTAGGGAATTAAACACTTAACCAAATTAGCAGCACATTCCTAATTTCAGCCTTACCTGCTGGTCAAACATCCTATGTGCTCTTTGACCTGACTCCAGATCCTCTTCTGAAAGTGACACCAAAGAGTCGCCCCGTTCTTCACCACCAAAGGCACATCTGAGCTCTTTGGTGTTTACAGAGTTTGCGTCTAGAGATGAGGATGGCTTGCTTCCAACACCAGTTCCTCCTGTCAAGCCTTCTAGACTAAAACTGAACACAAGGCACAAAAGTGAATTTGCTGTATTTCTGAGTCTTAGAAAGGAATGAGGACACAAATCCCTCTAGCTGTACCTCTGTTGCTTATATATTATTTCTTTGTCATTCAGTGAAGCTATTTACAAGGGGACCGCACAAATGAATACAACCTGCGCTTCCCTTCACATTTCTTGGTATGGCGAGAAAGAACTGTACTTAGATTTTCTTATTTCATTCACCTTATTCAAATGTTGAGGCAACTAAAATTATTTTCTCAGATTTATTTTAAAGATACCCATTATGGACAAGCCACATTTATCTTACTTGTCCTTTCATACAGTATATTTATATATGTGGTTTTTCTTGATTTGATGTTACCAATCTTTGCCAGAAATCTCTCTCTGCTATGCCCACGAACTAAATGGCGCAAAGGAAATATTAGCATTAAGTAAACTATGGAAAGGTAAACAGGGAGACCTGCCCTTGTATCTGTTAAATTGACCTTTATAACTTACATTCAACTACACTTTGGTTGATCTTTATAACTTTTAAAGTATGTTTCCAACCCAGAAAACCCAAATGTTACTCTTGACCTTTATCATCTGTGCACACCTGACTGAACAACTGTTCCACAGATTTTCTGAGACTAGTTAGTTGCAGACAGGCACATGTAACACCTTGAAAGAACAAAAGCTAAAGATTTTCTAAGTCTAATAAGAGTTTTAAATTTTTTTGTTTTTATATTGGCAAAGGAAAAAAAAGAGCAAATTTAGGGTTTGGTCTTTTAAATGGGGTCCCTGGGATAAAAAATTTTGTGGTTTGCCGAGTCAAAAGCATTTTCTATAACCAGGAGGTTACAACCCCATAAGCTTGTTCTAACCTTCAAGAGAGGGAGTTTAGGGAGCTAATGTTTTCTTTGGGGTTGCTAACTAGAATAATTTACATCTGTTACAACTGAAGTGGAAACTTCTTTAAAATAAGCCAGATGTCAAAACAGAGTTGTAGCTGACCACTTCCTCAGTTACAACCAGCTGAAACTGGATTTGAAGGTCTACAAGCTATTTAATTACCTCAGCTCGGGGAAAACTATAAAGTTAATTGCTACAAATAAGTTCATGTATGCCAGTCCAGAAGGGTCTGTATTTGTGTTTTTTGTTTGGTTTTGTTTTTTGTGTTTTTGGTAAATTACTTATTATGAACTGAGGACATAAGCTTCTATTTGTTCTAACTGGCAAATTAAACAATGGATTTTATTTTTCCTGTTTCGCTATGATAACAGAAATCATGACTATGAGTAAATGTCTCTATAAAACTCATTTTCAATACCAGGGGTAAGATGAAGGGCTAGGTGAAGAAGAAACCTAGTTTTTTAAAAAATTGTAAATTATTTGAAAAGCCTGAGGAAACTGTATTTAGTCTTATCACAAAATTTAATTCTGAAAATGTTTTAGCAATTAAATCTGCTCAGTTAAGAGAAGAATATGAAACGATGAGGAATCTCTGTGAAACTGGAATGTAAACAGATTGATGGATTTGGAAGCATAACAGAAATAAATCCATCTGATTTGCTTCCTTGCTTTCCTCATTATTTTCCTCCAAATTCCTGAATCTGGGAATTAGGACAGACCAAAACAGAGAAGGAAGTGGTCTACCATGCCACGGAGACAATTCTGTGCAGAAAACACCAAGCCTATATAGCCACTTGAGACAAACAGGATGCAAGGGTACACGATCTGACCGAGGCGACACTCCTTCAGCTGGGCTAATGTTCTCCCATAGCAAAGGCAACTGAACACGGTGCTCACAGACAAAGCAGGTTGCCAATGTGCATTCCAGCTACAAAGAAGCCAGCTCCAAGCCAAAAGCCCAGATGCCATATTTTATGGCTCCCCCTTTGGTGGCTAGACATTAACAATACCATACCTTCTGCAATTAAAGTCAGCACTCAGGGCAGCAGAGTATTGCACACCAGAGGGACACCAGCTCATACTGGGATGACATCAAAGGCAGAAATAGAAATGAGGGAGAAAAGAGGAAACAGGGATGGGGTTATTGAGTTTTAAAAGAAAGGGCATAGTTGAGACAGATGGGTTTATTTAATCATTTAGACAAAAAAACAAAACAAAACAAAACTTGGGAATATAACATTAATTTAGTTTAGAACAAGGCTACAGCAAGAACCAGGGAGGCTTAGAATTGTTCTAGAGATGTCTATATAGATAATGTGCTGGAAAAGACTATGTGAGCCCTTTACAGGATAAGCAGTCTAACCTGAAACCTAAGAATTTCTTCTAGGGAATCCCTGGCAAAGAGCCTACCCCTTGTCTTTCTTTTGAAGCATTCTCAAAGAGGAGTTCTTTCATTCATCCTACCACCCCATACCATCCTTACCACAGTATCTCTAATCCCTTCCCCTAAAAGTTACAATGACAAATTGCATGGGGAGGGCTCACTGAGTCATCAGTTTTTTTCTTAGGTTTCAATTAAGGATCCATCTAAACCAGATATTTCATAAATCCTTTATGATAATGATACCCAATTAACACTCTCACTCATTTTAAACCCTACTCACTAAGCTCTTACGCTAAAGATAAAGCATATAACAATGGTTACATTTCCTTGTATTTTAATCATAATGAAGGGACTTTTTTTTTTCTTTAAAAAAAAAGGAATTTGATGCATCTTTTAAATTTCAGGTTCATATCTATTCACTGTCCTTCAAGAAAGAAAATGCCATTTAATCATCTACTTCCTTGACTATCTCAGCATTGATACATACCCTCTCAAGCAGCAGGGAGGGATAATCTGGGATTGGAAATGCTAACTAGAAACAACGAATTCAAGAAATAACCAATTTGAAATAGCAGGTACTCGGTGAAGGGAAGTGCATGCAAAGGTCAGAATTTCAAATTAGTAAAAGCTGCCACTAATATTTACACTGCTACTGTTGGGCCTTAAAGTTCTAAGCAATATGCCTTTGTTTTCAGAAGGGGGATAAAAAATAGAAATCCTGGACTATAGTAAAACCACTCGGCTCATTCCTGAATCTTGCAGGTGTGAAGGCCAACACATACCAAAAACATCTATCCTGAATATACCTAATACCTTTGTTTTGTTGACATGTGAGGGTTTAGGCAGAGGAAAAGAAACAAGGGAGATGGTGGGAGAATATAAGAGCTATCCCGTGGCTCTTCTAAAAGCAAATCTTTAAATTAATATCATATAAAAAATAATTTAAGTAGGACAAAATATTTTAAATCGGATTAAATTAACATAAAGCTCACAAGTGCAAAAAGCAGAAAGTAGAACTAAACAGCTGATATGTACAGCAGGGGAAATACAGACAGATTGAAAGGTGAAGAATTTTCTTGTTTGTTTCTTGTTTAAAAAAAAGAAATACACACCTGACTAGGTACATCCCTAGTCTGGTAAGCAGAATCAGACTGATTTAAGAATTTACTTTTCCAATTCAGCTAAAAATGCTGTTGTAATTTTATTGGGATTCCATTAAATCTGTAAATTGGTCTGGGTAGGACAGACATCTTAATTATGTTTAGTTCTCTTATCCATGAACAGGGAATATTCTTCCATTTATTTAGGTCTTCTTTGATTTCTTTTAACAATGTTTTGTAGTTTTCTATATACAAGTCCTTTACATTTTTAAAGTTTATCCTAGGTATCTGAGTCTTTTAGTCACTTGTGAATGGAATTTTTTCCTTGATTTCCTCAGATTGCTCATTACTGGTGTACAGAAATGCAACTGATTTTTGCGTGTTGATCTTATATCCTGTCACTTTACTGAACTCATTTTATCAGCTGTAGAAATTTTGTTGTAGATTTCCCAGGGCTTTCTATGTATAGGATCATGTCATCTGCAAAGAGTGAAATTTTTACTTCTTCCTTTCCAATTTGGATGTCGTTAATATCTTTTTCTTGCCTAAGTGTTCAAGCAAGTACTTCTAACACAATGTAAAGTAAGAGCGGTGACAGTGGCATCCTTGTCTTCTTCCAGATCTTAGAGGGAAAGCTTTTCGCATTTCACCACTAAATATGATATTAGCTGTGGATTTTTCATATATACCCTTATCATGTTGAGGAAGTTTCTATTTTCTTCTATTCCTATCTTTTGAAGTGTTTTATCATAAAAGGGTGCTGTATTTTGTTGAACGCTTTTTCTGCATCAATAGAGATGATCATGTGATTTTTTCTTTTGATTTGTTAATGTGGTGTATTACATACAATGACTGATTTTCTTAAATTGAACCATCCTTGCATACCAGGGATGAAATCCACTTGATCATGATGTTCAATTCATTTGATGCGTTGCTGAATATGATTAATAAGTATTTTGTTGAGTATTTCATATTAGAGAGATTGGTCTATAGTTTTCCTTTCTTGTGGCATCTTTATGTGGCTTTACTATCAAGATGATGTTGGCCTCCAGACACTCTAAGCAGGGTAGACAGCACAGGAATTCAGTACTCTGTCAGTGGGACTTATTTTGGAATTTATGCTTGCCAGTGTAACAGAGTTAGACTCATTTATAGTTTCCCTACACACAGCTTTTCTGCCCCTTTTATTTGAACATATAATTAGTACTATACTTGATAAATATATGCCCCAGAGACTTAAAACTTAGGTCTGTCCATGTGCCAGTTAAGCCCTGAATCTCAGCTGAATTTCAACACCTACTCTCCAGCTCACTGGACTCACCCAGGACAACAAACAAGATGATGATGGACAATGCTCATTTCAAGGAAAAGAGGGTGTCTGCAACTCTAATCAAGATAGTTTCATCCATCTGCCCCATGGGATCTAAGCCCCCTCTCACCTAGAACAGAGTGGGCATCATCTTCCCAAAATGCTTAAGATTGGAGAATGAACAATAGACTAAAGTTGACATTATTATTCTATACACTTATTATTATTCTAGCAAAAGAAGAACTTCTATCACTGATATAAAGGCAGTGGCCATCAGAGGTTCTGAGGGGAGGGAAAGGGAAGAATAGGTATAATATGGAGACATTTTCGGGACAGTGGAATTGTCCTGCATGACACTGCAGTGATGGATAGAGGCCATTATATATTTTGTCATAACCTACAAAATTGTGTGGGACACAGTGTAAACTTAAAATGTAAACTACAGTTCACAGTAAGTAGACAATATGTGTTCATAAATTGTAATAAATGAACCCACACTAATGAAAGATGTTGTTAGTGTGGGAAAGTGTGGGAGGGGGAGGGAGTGGGGTATATGGGAATTCCCTATATTTTTTATGTAACATTTATATAATCTAAAGCTGCTTTAAAAATTAAAAAAAAAATTTTTTAAAGAATTTACTTATGTGAGTAGATGCAAGTCTCCACATATTTTACAAACACATGAGATTCAGAATTTCATTCTCCAAAACTAGTTTTTATATATCCACAGTTAAAAAAATAGGCATATTATACCTAAATATTCAATTTCTTATTAAAAACAAAATGTGGCAAATCAAATTAACTGTTTATACATCGCCAAACCATCATTTATAAAATCTACCAATTTAAACACAACTTTTACTGTCAGAATATGAAAGTGATGTGGAAGAATAGGATGAAACGTAAGGTAAGGGAATAAAGAGCAATAGGGAGACAGAAAGAGACATAATAACTTCTCTAAGGATCCAGGAAGGAATATACAGATGGTTCATACAGTCTCTGCCCTTACTTGTAGCAGAAAACTCCTTTCACAATTAACAGATGCTTTTTAAAAAAAATAGCAAGTATCTTCAGGTTGCTCATCACAGTTTTCACAACTGAAAACAGAATGAGTCAATTCTCTTTCTTGATCTCCCTAGAGTAACCTGTAGTATTCCCTGAGAGTAACAGTATCCAGTTTACTAAAAGCTTCTCTGAAAGTCCTCTTTTAATTTCTTTTTCACAATCAAAAGAACTTTTGATAATGGCCTAATTTTCTCAATCACTGGTGGTAATATTTAATGATTCTTTGGCTTTGAGATTTAGGAAACTCTAGATATATATATATTTTTAAGCAAATAACCCTTTTAATACTTGCTGGTTATTTACTAGATACCTTCTAACAACAACCAAAAAAAGCCTATAAAAACTGGCATTTACCAACTTATTCCACCGAAGTTATGATTATCTGAGATTCATGGGAATATTTAAATTTGAGCTCCATTTTGTGCCTAAAATCCGGAATTATAGGAAGCATGCACATGAGAAAGAAAAAGTGCGAAAGATTACTGCTTGCCCCTTCTCAACAAACAACTTTAGCTAGCAGTTAAAAATACCTCTTTACAAATACCTCCTCCTACTATGAGAGGCTAACAATAAAACAACCATCATTTTTGGATTTCTTAATATTTTTTCAACCAAGAAAGAAAAGGTCACCAAAGACTTCTCATCTATAAAAATAAAACTAACTCGATGTTCGGAAATTTTAAAGCAAACTGGTAATTTTTTGAAATTACTTCTTAGCTTATAAATCACTATTTTTTACTCCAAAATTTCACCTTGCAAAAAAGTAATTAAGGAACTCAAAGACTGAGAGGGCCCCTGGAAGACCATTTTATACCCCTTACTTGCTCTAAGGAATGAATATATCAACAATGGAATTGAAACTGCCAGGTAGCCTAGGAATAAATTCTTTCACCATATTATTAAAGAATGTGTTGGAAACTTTTTAGGGCCTGCATACATACATGCCCAAATATTTTTTCATTTTTTTTCTGACGAGAAAAAAAAAAGTACTTCCTAACATAGATAATTCTTTGAATTCTCCTAGAGAGAGTTGGGTGAGATCCTATTATCAAAGTCATCTAATACCAATAAGCACAGGATGGAAAAAATATTTCCTGTTTTGAAAAAAAACAAACAAACCAGGAAAAAACCTTCAGATTTAACAAACCATTTCATATGGGATGGACATCAGCAATTAATAATAACTATTTTATTTGCCTCAAATAAACATGACATTATTTTAAAATAGAGTATCTAATTGTGGATTAAGCAGAACGAGATGCTTGTTAGTATATGCTCAGAGGCAACATGGTTAGTCAAGTTAGTGAGCTCTGTACCTTCTCCTATGAATGGGAGGTCTCCTGACAACATCCCCAAGAACTCGCATTGAACTGAAAATGAATGGTGGAAGAGGTCAATGTTGCAGGTGAAACAAAATGATACGATATGAAACTTACAGATGCCACAATGGGAAGAGACAATCCCCAAAGAGAAACAGCACAGGAAATAAAAGAATGAAAGAATGTGGAATGAGAAAAATAGCAGAACCAAAATGGCCTGACAATTTCAGTGGAGCATTGCTTTGCTTCCTCTTTGCTCCAAGGAGTCAATCAGGTAATAATGAACGAGGTTTATTAAATGGTGTAAATGATCAGGAAAAAAACTGCCACTCAGAATTTTAAAATAATTTTAACACTTTAAAATTCAGGATTCACTATATTCAGATAACACTCTAAGAATCAGTCAAACTAACTAAAATGATAATTTAAACCTGACTCTCATTCTATTTTCTCCAGTACTGTTAAGATAGTGGTCCTAGGTATCCCTAATATACTAAGTCCAAATATGAGACTCTATGGTATTATAGAAGTTGAAAATACAAATAACTTAGATGATAGGGTCTGGTCTCAGGTCAATCTTCAGATCACCATGTATTCTGGGGTAAATCATTTAATCTGAGCTGCAATTTCCTTAACTGAGTTACATGATCCATAAAGTCACAGGTAGCTCTGAGATCAAAGTCAGGGCAGAGGGACTAGTGGTGAGTTATAAAGAAAAATGGATTATGCATAAAATAAACCCTGCTTCCTTGATGCTGTTAACATCGAGGACATGCCTTTCTTCTCAAGAAGCAACCCTTGCTTCAGGAAGAGAATTCTGGCTGTTGGGATCATTTCCCATGATTTTATTGTGCTCACTGGTATGAATGCTGAAAATAAAATGTACAACATGAATCAAGTAGGGAAGGACAGCTTTTAGGAATGGCTTTTAACAACTAATAAAGCACACTGCTTATTTTTAAGGTTAGTACCCTTAATACCACTATAAATAGTATGGAATCACAGAATTCCATGATTAAGAGGCCAGATATCTGGCTTCTAGTTACCTAGGGTAAGTGATTTAACCTGCCTGTACCAATCTCCTATTCTGTAAAAAGGAGGAGAATTAATTTGACTCATAGGGAGGACTGAAAAATTATACAAGATAATGTATTATTAAAGGAGTCTGAAAAGACTGGTCAATTAGGAAAGTATATGGTATGACTGTGAACTCCATGAAGACGGGACTTTAGCAAGTTCAGAACCAAGAACAGTGCATAGCATATAGTGGGTTCTCAATGTTTATTTCAAAAATACATGAATACAAGTAATTAGATTACATTACATAAATTTTGAGCTTTAATAAGACCTGGAATTAAAACAAATAGACAAATTGCTCCAGCTGAATGGTTTAAATCAATTGTTTTAAAAGGAGGGCAGAGGATATCAACTGTTGGCTCCCTACTTAGCTGCTCTGCCTCATTAAGAGAGTTGCTTTGAAGTAAGCACACCCTTATAAGTACAGTAGATATCATGGTCCTCTGCTCTTTAGGGCTAAAACCACCTACTTAAATTCATTCAGGTAGGCAATGGCCAATAGTGAAGTCAGGTCCAACTTATCTTCTCACAGTCTGCTCCAAACTAAATGGTCACACTGATTAAAGTTCCCCAAGATAACAGGATTCATGGGAAAATAGGAACTATGTAATGATATTCAATGACTTTTAGGCTCTCTTGAGGATTAAAATTCTGATAATTTAGGCTTTATCAAAACTTTTTGCATTAGAAACCGATGGCTTTAATTCCTGTGACGCATTCTGAAAAAACTGAGATGTGCTGAGACAATAACGTTTCAAGTTTATTTCTTAAATAAAAATTTTTCTCTGGTAAGAATAAATGTTACCATTCATTAAGTACCTACTATGTGACAGACAGAATATTTCACGTTATTACTGCAAATATTCTGAAAGGCAAGAATTTTACAAATGCAAAAATTAAAGCTCAGAGGGGTCAAGTAACTTGCCCAAGGTCATCTATGTGGTAAGTTATAGAGTTGGAGTTTGAACATAGTTTTCCTGATTCCAAAGCCCATATTCTTTCTTCTAAACCATGGTGTCTCCTAAAATCTTTTACCAACTGTAATACCAAATTAGAAACTTCTAAAAAACAAACAGACACTAAGAGACTGAACAAAAAGCCATCCATCTCACCTCCGGTGGTTCATTTCTGCATCACTGGCTGCGTTCTTCCCTGGTCCCCAGCTGTGCCTCCGGAAAGGGGACAGTGAGCGCATGGAGCTCCTCAGGACAGAGCAGGGTGCAGGTACTTCAGTGATGCTGTCCATCTCCTCCTCTTCCATTTCACCTGAGCCAGCAGGCTCACTCTCACTCTCTCGACCTTCAGCTCCCATCCCATGGCTGTAGAAGCTATCAAGGGTTTGTTGATCTTTGCCCCTGTTCAAATTTGAAGTCTGGGGAAGGGACACATCACTACCATGAGAAGAATGTCGACCCAGGGAAGCTGTGTCATCAGTGGAAGAACTGGATCCAGTGATATCACAGACCAACTGCTCCTCCTCGGGCTGTAACAGAAAAAGCACAGAGGGTTGAAAATGGCAGCACGAAAGCACACTGCCGCAGTTACTCCAGATCAAGCCAATGGCTTTGTAATGGGTCCGAGATGGGTAAGATCACAATTTGGTATCCAAACATTGATTTTTTTAAAAAAGCATGACCAGAATTCAGATTCAAATCCCCTTAGTTACCAGTTAAAGAATGGCGTAGCCTCTTTCTACCCTTTTACATTAATTAGTTGAGCTAGAAAGGAGTGCATCTTTTTCTTCTTTCCAGCAGAGAAAAAAAAATCTAATGCTATCAACTGAAAAGAACCCACCTGTCTCGTGTTTCTGCTGCACAGAAACTCTAAATTCTTATCATATTAGGTCTAAGTTTTTTCACAAGCCTCAAACAAGATAATCTGCTTGGCTACAATAATAATGCGCCCATGTTCATACTCTAAAAGCAAGCCTATGATTCTTTTTAGTAGCCTTTTGAAAAATGCAGATAGTTTATGACTCCACCTAAAGCTTGTCACAAATACCTAAATGGAAGAAACCTGTTCCTGTTTCTCATTTTCATTAAGGACTGGCTAAGTATTATCAGACCTCAACAGATCAGTCCTGGCAATAATGTGATGATGTTTTTTCCCTGGCCAATCTTTAGTACCAGTTATTGTGCAATTTTGGTACCAGCAGCCTAACATTCCCTAGTAGCTGAAGGACACTGGAACACATACTTTGATATGTGAGAGAAAGATGGGCTTCCTGGTGTCCAATAGACTCAAAGATAAATAAGAGTTAAAGAGAGGCAAAGGTAACTAAAAACAAGATCACATTCTCAGTTACAGATGTGGGTGCTGCCTTAGCATCCTCATTTTGTACAATTACTGGATCGGGAGCAGGGAATGGGAAGGGCATTTTGTGTGTTTTTTCTTCATAGTATTTTCCTAATTAGTCTACTCAATGTTTTGATTAAGAGTGAAGAAACTTACAGTCCTTTGGGAAAAAAAATTTATGAGAACTAATGAGCTCTTTCAGCTTTGGAATACAGAACAAACCCTATATAAAATGGAGCATCTCTTTAAAGGTTGAATATAAAACTTCAAAAGCACACTATCTTTCAAGAGCATTCTTTATACTTCTGCATTAGATCTCAACAGCTAATACAATGCTTGTTTGTTTTCCACTCTGTAGGATCCAGTTTCTTAGATGAATTGTTCTTTAAATGACGTGTGAGGGTTGAGACTGAAAGAGAAGATACAAATGATCACTGGACAGATCAGGAAGCTGAGGCACAGACTGTCTAAAGGACTCTCCTCAGTACATAGGCGTGAGCAACAGAATCAAGATATGAACCCAGGTTGATTTCAACTCAATTTGCCCTATTCAGTTATCTCAATCATCTCTACAAAACCCTCTAAGGACAAAATTTCGAAGTAATCAGAAAAATCCTCAGTGTTTCCTTCACTGGGTCACAATGTAAAATCAAACTGTCTTACCAAGTAAACTGTAAAGGAGGGTAGCTATTGTTATAATTTTATTTTCATTTATTTCAGGGCAGAGGGGATAGTTAGCTATTATTTTAAAATAGAAGTTGAGGGATTGACCTGGGTATCCTAAAGTGTTCCTACTCATGGGACTGCTCTCCACATGGAGGGAAAATGTAAATGGTCATGAATACCAACTTTAGGGGACATTTCCAGGATGGCTTCGCTTTCTCACCCCTAGGCTTCCTAAATTTCAAATTCTTAACAATACCCAGAGACACAAAGAATGGACATCAATAAAACAAAATGTGCCACAAACTGGTTCTAAAGCACACAAGAAAGGCTGAAAGAAAACAAAAGCTCTTGAGTTTAAGTTTCCATTTAAAAGTCAGTTCTTCCCAGTTTAGAAATGGCTCCCTGAAAGGAGGCTAGGCACTTCTTCATTCTGGCACATGGTCTTGGAAAGACATCACCTGAAACACAGTAGCTGCTATCTGTCTGGAAAGCAATATGAAATTATAAAGCAAATATCGAGGCTTTCATCAAGACATTAAAAGAAAATGGAAACAAAGTCTTTGGTGGCTTGTTTAAATACATTTTTAAAAAGGAGAAATTTGTTCAGAATATTCCTGAACACAGCCTTTCTCCTGGAGCATGCCATGACAATTCCCGGGTATGCTTTTAACTCCGACCTCAGTGGAACTCTCAATGACTGGGGAGTCTGTTCACCCCAACTGCATGGTTTCTTCAGTCTTATTTGTATTCTTGGTACTATTCTTATGCCAAGTATTTTTGTTACTTTCAACTCTTATTACCAGCTGGGGATTGCTTCTCAAAGGAAAATGGGACAGAACCCAGAAATTAAGACTGAGTTCAACTGTTAAGTGGAAACAGCAAATGGCTTTCTTAAATCCTGGATTGCATCTAAGCTCTAAGTGATCTCAAAAGAGTTTACCAGCTTTATCATACCTTTACAATATCCCCACAGAATAAAAAGTAGTCAATGGCCTAATGTAAACCAAGAGATCTGGGATACAGTCATGACCTGTCTACAGTTAGGGCTGTGACTGTAGAGAAGCCACTTTCCAGGAAGTGAATTTGGCCCAATGGATAGGGTATCCATCTACCACATGGGATGTCCAGGGTTCAAACCCAGGACCTCCTGACCCATGTGATGAGCTGGCCCATGCACAGTAGTGATGCGTGCAAGGAGCACCGTGCCACACAGGGGTCCCGCATAGGTGAGCCACATGTGCACCGTCCAAGGAGTGCGCCCTGTAAGGAAAGCCGCCCACCACGAAAAAAGTGCAGCCTGCCACACAAACAGAGAGCTGATGCAGCAAGATGAAGCAACAAAAAAAGACACGCATTCCGGGTGCCACTGACAAGAATACAGGTGGGCACAGAAGAACACGGAGCAAATGGACAGAGAGAACAGACAACTGGGGGGGGGGGAAGGGTGGGGAGAGAAATAAATAAAATTTTAAAAAAAGAAGCCACTTTTCCCATTTCACATTCTTATCTAAGATGAGGACTTAAAGGATCTTTAGGTCGAAAGAGGTAAGCTTGTTTGTCTTTTGGACCTGTGAAACCTAGCAAACATCTTATCTGTTTCCAACACATTGTAGGACAGACACAGGATAAACATTCCTATTTCAAAAAGGAGAAATTGGAAGGAAAATGGGTCACAGTTCTCAAACAATCCCAAAATCCAGCAGATCAAAATCCATTAGATGTCAAGGCCTGAGAACCATCTGTGGCTTGACTCTTTGTCTTCTGAGCCTGATGGAGTGGCAGCCCCACCCCTTCCAAGCCCTTAGGCAGCAGCTGCTGTGCTCTACCCAAACCCTGGGATGCAGGCCCACCCCCTTCGAGCATCCTCTCCAAGCAAGCATCAGAACGACAGCTAGGCTCTCCACAAATGTTGGGGCACAGGTCCCATCATCTCTGAGCACTGAGGTGGGGAAATTTTATTGAACAGGGCACAAGGCACATCCTCTCAAAGTGCCAGGGAAGATAGTCTGCCCACTGCCATCCAAGGGGTGGACCTGCCCTTTCCCCACACACAGATGGGCCCACTCTCTTGGCTCCAGATCTTTTTGGTCCAGAATGTTGCTTCCATTATTCTCCTCTTGAAGACACCCTTTCTTCAATTTGTTCCTTCTCTGTCCCTTTCAATCCAGGCTGGCAGTGATTCTGCTCAGACAAATTTGGAAAAATCTTGTTGGTTTTGCATGTATTTCAAGCAACTTCAAACCTTTAGAAAAGAGACCCTTCTACAGATCCTTCCTGGATAACTGCTTTTTCGATCTTGACTTCCACTGATATGCTGACTGGGTCCATGGTCAGCCACACCATCTTAAGTAAAGGGTTGTTCACTTCAACCCACACACAGAGCCCTACTCTCCAGTGACATGCTTTCTCAATATTTAAGGAGATTCCTGATAGAGTTGCTCTGGGGCTAGGCTTGGAGCACACTACTTGGATAGGCTCATAATTTTCCAAAGCACCAATTTCTGGTTTCTTTATGCTTAAGAGTTTAGAGCTCAGCTGATCTCTTTCCTCTCACATTTTACTATAAGCTGCAAGGAGAAACCAGGCTGCCTCTTCCATGCTTAGCATGGAAATCTCCTGAACTAAATACCCAAGATCACTGCTTTCAAGTTCTGCCTTCCATTCAAGATCAGAACACAGTTTTGCCAAGTTCTCTGCCAATTTGTAATAAGGACAGTGTTTCTTCTAATTTCCAAAAACACATTCGTCATTTCCTCCTAAGGACTCACCAAAAGTATCTTTCTGTTGGGGGGTGGGGGGATACTGGGGCCAGGGATTGAACCTGGGACCTTGTTATGTGGGAAGCCGGCACTTAACCCCTGAGACACATTGGCTCCAAAAGTACCCTTTTTACTTTTATTTTTCATTTAGAGAAGTTGCAGGTTTAAAGAAAAATAATGGAGAAAATACAGAGGTCCCTCCCATATACAAAGACAAGATACTCAATGGTAGAAAATAGTTGGAAACGAGATATCTGATACAGGTTTAATTTCAAGACTACAGAAAGAACTCCTAAAATAAACAAGAGGTCAAACAACCCAATTCAAAAAGGGGTAAAAGACACAAAACAGACATTTCTCCAAAGAAGCTATACAAATAGCCAATGAACACGTGAAAAAATGCTCAATAACATTAGGCATTAGGAAAACACAAACCAAAACCAAAATGAACTACATTTCACACCCACTAGAATGGCTACTATTTAAAAACTGGAAAATAACCAGTGTTGGAGAACATGTAGAGAAACTGTAACCCTTAAACATTGTTGGTGGAAATGTAAAATAGGGCAGCCACTGTCAAAAACAGTTTGACAATTCCTCTGAAATTTAAGTATAGAATTACCATATGACCTGGCAACCCCATTTCTAGATATATACTCCAAAAAACTGAAAACAGGGGACTCAAAACATATTTTGAGTTGATAAGCCAAATGTACTACATACATTAATAAAAGAATATTATTTAGTTGCGAAAAGGAAGTTCTAATGCATTTTACAACACCAATGAACCCTGAAGGCAACATGTTGAGTGAAGTAAGTGAGACACAAAGGGGCAAATATATGATCTCACTTATATAAACAGAACATGAAGATTCATAAAGTCAGAAAATAGAATATGGGTTACCAAGGGTAGGGTAGGGGTGGGGAACAAGGAGTTAATGTTTAATTGGTAGGGAGTTTCTGTTTGAGGTAATGGAAAAGTGTTGGAAATGGATGATGGTGATGGAAGCACAACCTTGTCGATGGAATTAATATCACTGAATTGTATATTTGAGAGTGGATAAAATGGGAAATTTCAGGTTGCATGTGAGTTACTAGGGGGACAAAAACATGAAGAGAACTACAACATGAAAAAAACATGAACAGAACTACAACACAGAGAGAGAAACCTAATGTAAGCTATGGGCTACAGTTAATTCCATGATAATAATAACACTGTTTCATCAATTGTATCAAAGGTATCACACACTAATGCAAAATGTTAATAGAGAAAACTGCCTGTGAGAGAGGGTGTAGCAGTTTGGTATTTATTAATTCCAAAAATAGATACTGGAGTATGTTTGTGAACTGGTCTGTTCCTCTGGGCATACTGGATTCAGAGGTTCTATTTTTACTTGATTAAATAATGATTAAGGCTTTGATTGGGCCATATGAGTAGGATGTTGAGTCCCCGGCCACCAAAGAGATGGGGATTCACTGAGAAAAAGACATGGCAAAAGAGAAAGTTAAAGTTTTGAGCTGGAGCTCCTGGAAGTAAACACACAGGAGATGAACACAGAGAAGCAGATATGTGAGGAAAAAGGCTCCCTAAGACACACCAGAGGCTCTGGGAAGAGAGACAAGCCATTCACCTGATAGTTTACAGCTGGCCTTGTGGAGAGAGCAGAGCAGCTGAGCTCAGAGAGAAACAAGCCCCTGGGAAAGAGAATAGACTCATTCTAGCCTATAGCTGACACTGGAAAAAGCTGGGACCATGGAGCCTCAATAGGAAGAGGAAGTCTGAATCCTTACAGATGTCGCAGACATGGCAAAAGACTTCGGTAAAGGGAAGTATCTTAATGCTTTATGGCCTGGTAACTGTAAGCTTCTACCTTAAACAAATACCCTTTATAAAAGCTAATAGAAGAAGCGGACTTGGCCCAATGGATAGGGCATCTGCCTACCACCTGGGAGGTCCCCAGTTCAAACTCCGGGCCTCCTTGACCTGTGTGGAGCTGGCCCATGCACAGTGCTGATGCATGTAAGGACTGCCCTGCCACACAGGGGTGTCCCCACGTAGGGGAGCCCCACGTGCAAGGAGTGTGTCCCGTAAGGAGAGCCACCCAGAGTGAAAGAAAGAGCAGCCTGCCCAAGAATGGCGCCACACACACGGAGACCTGACACAGCAAGATGACGCAACAAAAAGAAACACAGATTCCCAGTGCCACTGATAAGGATAGAAGCGGTCACAGAGGAACACACAGCAGATGGACACAGAAAGCAGACAACTGGGGGGGATGAGGGGGGAAGAGGAGAGAAAAAAAAATCTAAAAAAAATGAAAGCTAATAGATGTATAATATTTTGCATCAGCACCCCTTTGGCTGACTAATCAGAGGGATATATAGGAATCTGTACTTACTGCATGATTTATATGTAAAATTACAACTGCTCTAAAAAACTTAAAATACAATCAATCTTTAAAATCCTTTGGATGGTGGTAGTCAAATGTTTCAAACCTAAGTAAAATAATAAAATATGAAATAAAAAGTGAGAATACAGTAGTCTATATACAATAAAGATTTAGGCTACAAAGCTGAATAAATGCATCTATCACAAGCCACAGGAGTGAAAGTAGCTCAGGGGTTGAGTGGCTGCTTCCCATGTATGAGGTCCTGGGTTCAATCACTTGTACCTCCTTTAAAAAAAAAAAAAAAGCCACTGAATGGTACCTTTGAGAATGTGCATTTCATCGTATGTAAATTTTGCCAAAAATAAAATAAAGAAGAGAAGCACCAAACTATAAACAAAAAGTAAATTTTAAGTGTTTAGGGTGAAGTGTACTGATACCTGTATAACTTGTTTTTTAAAAGAAATTTTTAATTAAGCTGTAGGTTTATAGAAATATCATGAAAAAAATACACCGTACCCATATAACGCCCCTATTATTAATAACACATTGTTATTAGTGTGCTGCCTTTGTTATAACTGATGAAAAAATATTGTAATTATAGTATTAACTATAGTCCATAGTTAACATTAGGATGTATTTTTATCCCCAATATACAACCCTATTATTAACACTTTTCACTAATATGGTACATTATAATTTATGAAAGAACATTTTTATAATTGTACTATTAACTACAGTCCATCATTTACAATCGGGCTCATTGTGTTATACGGTCCTATATTTTATCTTTCAATTGTTTATTCTAGTAACACATATATGACCTAAAATTTCCTCTTTATCCACATTCACATATATAATTCCATATTGTCAATTATCCTCACAATGTTGTGCTACCATTACCGTCATTCATTTCCAAAATTTTACAATCAACCTAAATGGAAATAAACTCCACATTACCAAGGCCCAACCCAGCCCTGGTGATCACTATTCTAACTCTATGTGTTGCTTATTCTAATTATTTCATATCAGTGAGATCATAGAATATTTATATTTCACTCAACATAATGTTTACAAGGTTCATCCACATAGTCACATGAAACAGAACTTCAATTACTTTTTTTGGCTGAATAATACTCCATTGTATGTATGTACCATATTGTTTATCCATTCATCAGTTAATGGACACTTGGCTTGTTTCCACCCTTTGGCAACTGTGAATAATGTCACAATGAATATCGGTGTGCAAATATCTGTTCCATCCCTGGTTTCAATTTGGGTATATATACCTAGTAGAGGGATTGCCAGGTCATATGGTAATTCTGTACTTCGCTTTCTGAGGAACTGCCAAACTGTGTTCCACAGTGGCTGCACCATTTTATATTTCCCACCGTCTCTTGTTGAAGAGATTATTCTTTCCCATTTGAGTGGCCTTTGCAGCCTTGTCAAAGATCAACTGGCCAGTCCACAGATTAGTTAACAAAACATTAATATTAAACTTTCCTCCTGGAGAAGTCCTTCTACTTTCTCAAATAAGATGGCAAAAACTCTGGATTATATAAATCTTTCCTAATAAACGAATACAGGCCAATAAGCCAAGCCCTCAATTTTAAGGTCTGTATTTATGAGCCTTATTCGTGTAAAGAAATTAAGCCTAAATTTAATTAATGCCTAACAGCTGCCTTCTGAAAACCTCCTTTGTTACTGGCTTCTAAACCAAACTATGCAAAAAAGTTCACTATCAGCTTCCCCACCTCACCCCATGTGGGATGTGACTCCAAGGACTGAGACTCCCTGGCTTTTTTAGTCAGCCAAAGGGGTGCTGATGCAAAATACCACAAATAGGTTAGTTTTTTATAAAGGGTATTTATTTGGGGTAGGAGTTTACACATACTAGGCCATAAAGCATAAGTTACTTCCCTCACCAAAGTCTATTTTTACGTGTTGGAGCAAGATGGCTGCCAATGGCTGCGAGGGTTCAGGCTTCCTGGGTCCCTCCCTTCCAGGGTCTTGCTTCTCTTTGTGTTCAGGGTTCCTCTCTTTCCAGGGCTTGTTTCTTCCTGGGCTCAGGGTTTCTCTCTTCCTGGGGCTTGCTTCTGTTTCATCTGTGAGCTTACTTCCTGGGATTCCAGCTTAAGGTTTCAGCATCAAACTCCAGCATCAAAAACCCTCCAACTCTGTCTGTCCTTTGCCATACTTTTTATCATCAAAGCCCTCATCACAACTTAATCACACCCAGGTACAGACCAGATTACAAACATAATCCAGTATCTCTTTTTGGAATTCATAACCATATCAAACTGCTACACTGGCAATGAGGGATTATTACCATGTGTTAATCAGTGATGCATCTGGGGAAAGACCTTGACCAAAAGGGGGGATTATTAAATAGAGTTTTTAAGGCTAAGAGATCAAAGTGAGTTGGGAGGTCATTCTGGAGGTTATGCTTAATGCAGTCTCAGCCGAACTCCACAAACTGCCACGTAAATAAACCCTCAAACAAAAGTACTTCCCAGCAATTGTGAATAATGCCTTGGGGACATCTGGACCCCATAGGCAAACCACACAGCCTCCTCAGTGGGCCCAAACTGGGAATATATGTAAATCTATTTCCCTAATATAACATAGTTATATCTAGGTAAAAATCCCCTAATCATGATTTTTCTATTCCTTTTATCTGAACCTGAAATTGTCAATTTACCTGTTAAGTGTATTTTTCAGACTTAAAAGTCTTCGAATTTTCATTTGCCAGTTAAGTCCTAAAACCCAGCAGATAAGCAGTCAACTCCTACTCTCCTGTTTTTTTTAAAATTTCTGTTTTTGTTTTTGTTTTTAAGATTTATTTCTCTCCCCTCCCCCCCTACTATCCTGTTTTTTGAGCTTACCCTGGACAACTGACAAAACGATGAGGGGCCCAGCTCCATCATGAAAACAAGGAGTTTCTTTGACTACAAGCAAAACAATTACAATACTCTGCCCCATAATATCTACATCCATTCTCAACTTCAGCCAAACCCCTCAAGATTGAGAAATGAACAAAAAAGGGAAGGAGGGAAGAAGTGTAATTACTGACCAAAGTAGATTTAATATTATTATAGCCATTACCTTGTGTTTACTGAGTAACCTGTAACAATGATATATGTGTGTGTATTAAAGTTAATTGGCCATAAATGTGAGGGTCTATTTCCGAAATCTCAATTTGATTCCAATGGTCTATGTCTATCCTTATACCATGCTGTTTTGACCACTCTAGCTCTGTAATAACCTTTAACATCAAGAACTGTGAGTCCTCCAACTTCATTCTTCTTTTTCAAGAGGTTTTAGTAATTCAGGTCCCCCTTACCCTTACTGTTGATAGTAATACGGACTCTAAAGAGACTTTTTACGAGGTCTTAGAAGTAAATAATGAAACTATTATTGGAAACTGGAAGACAGGCAATCCATGTTTTAAAGTTAGAACTTAGCAAGATTAACTCCTGATGTTTTACAGAAGGCAGAATTTGAAAAGAGCGAGCCTGGGCATTTAACTGAAGAACTTTCCAAAGTTAACTTGGAGAATGTGGCTTGGCTTCTCCTTGTAGCTTACAGCAAAATGCTAGATGAGAGAGAGAAGCTGAGGACTGAATTGCTGGGCACAAAGAAAACAAAAAAATGATTCCAGAAATTCTAAGACCCAGGAAATCAAGCTCCTAGATGATAGTGACCCATTTGAGGACTTAAGTAAACTTGGAACTTGTAAATAAGAATTGAAGATGCAGTTATCTAGGAAAGACTTGTGGAAAGTCTTACTGTCTGATGTGGACCCCTGCTTCCTACATGCTAAACCAACAAACTTTTTGAGAGCTGTCAGCCTAGAATAAAAAGGACATGGAAGGGAGAGAATGAAGGGGAAACAGTTTTTAGAGGAAAACCATGGAAATTAAGATCTGGAATTAAGATATCTCCTTGGGCCAAGAGAAGAACCCCACCTATGTGTACAGAAAAGGTGAGTTTGCCCCATCCGTTGAAGAGGGTGAATGTTCCTGCCCACTGTTCAGGGAGAATTTTTTGCAGCCACAGGATACAAGAGGGTGAAGCATGTTCCCCAGGATTAGGGAAGGCCAGGTTGCCAACTCGTTGCTCTGAGAGGGCTGAGCCTCTATGCCTGAGGGTAGGGAGGTTGTTGTCTTCATATCACTGTACTAAGGAGGTTAAGACTCTAACACAAGGAATGGGTAAAATGTGGCAATTGCCCCAACACTCTTGGACGGTGAGGTCTGGAGATTGGTTGCCACCCAGACGCTTGATGAGGGTGGGACTAAGAAAATGGTCGTTAGGCAAGCCTGTGGAAAGAGTGGGTCCCCAAGAGGCCCCAGGAAGAAGAAATCGTCATCTTAAGAACAACTCTCAGACTTTGAAATCTAATGAGGTATGCCCTGCAGATTTACTGAACTGTAGAGGACCCCATGACTCATGTTTCCTTCCCAATTTCTCCTTATGGTAATGGAAAGGTTTATCCTTTGTCTGTCTATTTGTGTAGTGGAAGCTGATAAAATGGCTGTGTAAGTTTCAGAGTTATCCAGTCAGACTGGACTTTGCCCCAAGACCAACTGTATTTCTATTAACTGATTGCAATATGATTTTGTACTTAGTACTGCTACTGATTTAAGGTTCTTTGAATACTGTAAAGTCTTTCTGAAATTCAGACGGTGGAGTGTAGCAGAGTTTGATATTTTTTATGAATTCCAAAACAAATATTGGATTGTATTTGTGAACTGGTCTGTTCCTTTGGGCATATTAGATTGTATTGGATTCAGGTTTCACTTTTATTGGATTCAGTTGTGATTAGGCCTTTGACTGGGCCATGGCAGTGGATAGGGGACGGGGGTGGGGAATCACCGAGAAAGCAGGAAGACAGAGGAATTATTTGGAATTTTAATCCTGAAGCCGTGGGAAGAAAATACACAGAGAAGCAGAGGAAAGAGAAAAGGTTCCATTAGACACGGCAGAGGACCCAGGAAGAGAGAGCCATCCACCTGATAGTTTATAGCCGGCCTTGTGGAGAGAGGAGAGCAGCTGAGCCAGAGAGAGGCAAGCCCCGGGAGAGAGACAAAACGTACCCCAGCCTAGAGCTGATATTGGAAGAAGCTGGGACCACAGAGCCTTAAGAGGAAGAGGAAGGCTGAACCCTTGTATACACTGGCAGCCATCTCGCTCTAACACGTGACAACAGACTTTGGTGAGGGAAGTAACTTACGCTTTATGGCCTGGTAACTATAAGCTTTTATCCCAAATAAATACCCTTTATAAAAGTCAACAGATTTCTGGTATTTTGTATCAGCACCCCTTTGGCTGACTAATACAACTATATGTAGAAATATAAAAACTGCTGCACACTTTATGGTTTCTTATCACCACAGCTGAAGGAATAACGCTTAATTTTTCCAAAACAATAGCTCTGTCATATTCATTTATTTGCCAAACATGTATTTATTATTAATTATGCTATATGCAATGCACACTGCTACGTGCCTTGGAAAATAGCAGCTCACATCTTAAGCACCTACTAAATGCTAATCACTTAGTCTATTTATGTGTAATACTTTATTATTTAAGAATCGAGTATTATCTGATAGTATATTTCACAGTTCTGAAATTCTAATAATTTCAGTAGTTATGCAAATAAGTATAATTTCTCTAATTTAGATTCTGTAAACACTTATTTTTATTCCTAGAAGGTTAGAAAAGAAAAGACAATTTTTTGCCTTGGAGATCAAGTACTTGGAAATAAATTACAGCATACGAAAGAAAGGACATTCAAGTAGGGTTTAGAATCTTAGGGGAGTTACTTTGGTTTTTTAGTCAATCTTGGACACTTAGAGCAAAAGCAAGTGTATGGGTTTGATTTACATCTCTTTGGGAAAGGAGTTTTTAACTATTAATATTTTCTGTGGACTCCAATTATCCTTTTGGATAATAATATCATACCTCTCATATGCTTTTTATAGTCACACTTTCTTGTTTCATTAGTGTCAAAACATATCCCAATATTTCTTCTCACTCTAAAAATAAAATCTGAATTTTACACTGTTGATCTAAGGAAGAAAAAGACTTTAAGAACTAGCAAATATTCATATGAATAAACATGAAGCTTATAACACTCAAAAGCCTCAAAATCAAAAGGAATCATATTGACCAGGAAGCATACTGAATGGCAACAGAAAGTTAACATGGAAAAGTCCATACCAAGCAGTGCAGGCTGTTAAATAGTGCTCTGTGAGACCAGAGTCACATGAATGGCTGCAGGAAGTGACCTAATGTACCACTCATGGGTCACACAAAAGGATGTTGCAATGCTTTGCCTATAGACTATTTTTTCGAGAAGGGTGGAGAGAAGACTTAGACCCTAGAAAGAAACTCTTAAGACGTTCTGATATTTTGCAGCACACATTTGTGGGTGACTACTAAGGAAGACTTTTGAGGAAGGAGCCAGTGATCTGCCTGTCACTGCCGTGCTTCTCTGTAAGTCACCGGCTATAAAAGGTATTTGGTGAATTAGAGTAAAACAACAGAAAATGAATAGATTTTAAAGTCAGGCTAACTTAGGTACAAATCCTAGGTACCAGGTGAGGAATTCTGGGTAAACTACTTTCCAGTCAGGATCTCCATTTAACTCAGGGGTATAATGAGAATAAAATCACCCATCTTGCAAGGGTACTGGGAATATGAAATGAGATCAAAGGGGTAAAAACTTCAGATCGGTGCCTAGTATAAAGCAAGTACCCTGTAAATATTAGTCTGGCTCTCTCCTTTTCCTTTCTTTAGAAGCCCTTAGGTTTTATTAATACTAGATTTATTGCAAAGCCTCTCCTGGTCCAAAACAACATTGGGAGAATGGAAATGCTGAGGATAAAACCCTCCTGGTCTCATCCCAGGCCATTTAGACATTCTCAGGCACACATGAAAGGTGAAAGGGCATCCATCATTTCTGATTTCCTTAAATGGTCTCTTTCTAGTTATCCTGAAGGAACAGTCAAATCTAGCATAGGCCAGAGTTTTCTGACGGACTGAATAACAAGGTAAAATATAGGAACTTCTAATTCTCTTTAGCCAGGAAAACCATTTTGACAGTTTGAAATTCTTTTATGAATCCCAAAAAGAGAAAGTTTTTTGGAACTAAACCATTCTTGGTGGGTGCAAAACCATTTGACTGGACTGTCAGTGAGGAGTGACTCAGGCTGAGACTCCGCCCTCTTGCTGGGTCTGATAGAAACAGAGAGAAAGGAGTTGCTGTATTTGAACTGGCCATGTGAGAGAAAGGACTCCAGGTCTGTCCACAGCTGAGCTCAACGACAGAAGCTTGAGAGGCCCAAGCTGCCAAGACCCAGGGAAAGATGATTGATCAGCCACAGGCAAGTTCAAGGAGAAAGTAGAGAGAGGCCTGCAGACTCTCGATCTTGCCAGGTGGGCACACAGCAGGATGTTAGTGTCAACAGTAGCTGACTTTGGTGAGAAAGCATCTCTGATGGTGCCTTGGTTTGGACATTTCATGGCCTCAGAACTGTAAAATTTTACCCTAATAAATTTCCCATTTTAAGTATCAATCCATTTCTGGTACTTTGCATTGGCAGCCCTGTGACAAATAAAGACACCATTCAATTCAGTGACCAAATTAATATCATTTTGCAGAGATGGGTAACATACAGGGACAAGGTGTCACATACCTCAGATGAAGTGAGCATTTATAATAGAAGACTCTCCAAATTTTTTTAAAAAACTACTATGAAAAAATTCAAAATACATTCATTCCCATGTATCCAGGACCCAGTTTTAGTGATTATCAAGGTCTCATTTTAAAGCTGGAACTTAGAGATAGCATTTAATCTATTTATGTCAGTCATAAGAAATGTGTTTCAAAGTATATACTTTGAAAATGGTATGCCTCTGGGGTTATTACAGGAGACCTTGAGAAGTCCTTAGACTGAGAACCTCAAAGTCACAGTGGAAACTATCCAAATTCTGATATTAACAACAACGAAAAAAAGCACATTGCATTCCCTTTTCCTAAACAACTTCAGAGAACAACTTGCCATTGTGTGGATTTTTTACTTTACAGAATCACCCAGTCAATTCATTGTAAGCAATGATAGAAATCCTTAAGTTTTTACCATAAATCAAGGATTCCTGGAAAAGGAGCACAAGAAAAAGCAACAGGGTGGAAAAGGTTAGGGAAGGCCAAATGGGAACATGAGAGCCACTAGACAAAAATGAAAGGAAGGTAGTGAGGGTACAATCACAGAGGCTTAAATACGTTTAAGACCAGAATTCTAGAACATTAAGCCTCCATTCTTACATCATAACTTTTAAACACAGCAACATCACACTATCTAGGATAGCTTAATCCCTACCAACACTACTGCTCTGACCCCTTTCTCCAAAGTCATCATAAAATGAGAAGGAACAGTCTTCTTCATAGTTGCCACAGTGTTTCTGTGCTTTACTATTAAGAAAACCATTTGTGGCATATAATTGAGTACTACTTGTTGTCTCTGCTGTGGGAAAACCCTCTATTCTTCTTAGGAGACAAAACAGTACTCACTGCAACTAAATACAAACACAAACAAAAGAAAGCAAACCGCCCCATGCCCCCAACTCCTTATAAGAAAGTCTTAAATTATATGCAAACAGGAGGTGATTCATGTGGATGGGCTATTCACTAGGGTGAGAGTTTGAGTGCCCTAGGAGAAATCTACAAAGTTTCAATTAGGCAGGCTAGATGAGAGGGTGGTGATATCACCAAGCTCAGCAGCAAACTTAAGGCCTAAACACATTAATCAGAAATGACTGTATGATTAGTTTATACACATGACATCATATAGTCTGAGCTGTGGTCCCTTCCTGCCCACTGAAAAGTGTTCACTGTCATCTGACTACAGGAATTTCCATTTCTTTTGGCTTCAAAATCTGTTAACCAGCCTTGGCTTTGCAGAAATTAAAGCAGTCCATGACTCCCCTCACCCCTTTATAAAGCCCCTGACAATCTGATGTTTCTTTTTCTAAAAGGGAACATTTTACACTCCCAGAAGATCATGTTAAGAGCCTGACTGGGGATCTGCAGGGTAGGTGGATCACACTTTACTAGCAAGAGTCACACATAGAGGTAATACCTTTGAGAAGATTATGCTGTCCATTTCATCAGTGGGTGAATGAAAGAGGTCAGACTCACTCCCAGAAACTCTTTTAAGTGCACCTTGTGATGAGGCACATTCTCTGCCCAGTCCAACATCTAGGAAGTTCTCACATTCTGAAAAAGAAAATTTATGTGACCAATACTTCAAAATACTAAAAATTAAAAAATTCAGTTTCTTTTCACCTCAGCAACTCGCCTTTCAAATTTTGCTACTTTTTAAAAATATTAAGATTTTATGAACACATTGTCAAATTAGTAGCTTTCAGCTCTGATACCGGTATTCTAAATTGATAGTTACCATATATCTTGAAGTTTGCCATGCACACCATGGATATAAAAAGATAAAATGTTGGCTTAGAATCGTAATTATACCTGTGTTTAGGTATCTAAATGCTGATGCTTTCTTACTGGTATTTTCCTTTTTTTCCCCTGTTTTCTTTTTTTACTTTTCCCACCATAAAATCCATTATTAGGAAGCTATATGATAGGATTTCTGGCTAATCTGTTTTGTGAGATTACTTCTTTCTTGCCACTTGTTACTTTATGAAAATACTGCAATAAAAGGCAAGGTGGGGGAGGAATGAGTGCTTGCCTCCCACATGGGAGGTCATGGGTTTGGTTCCTGGTGCTTCCTGGGGAAAACAAAAAACAAACAAACAAAAGAAAGCAGAGCAAATGAAAAAACCAACTCAGGTTCCCCCAGTGTGGGACATGACTCCTGGGGATAAGCCTCCCTGGCACTGAGGGATTGCTACCAAGTACCCACAAGCAATGCAACTGAGGGGGGCAAAAAAAAGACCTTGACCGAAAGGGGGAGAGGTAAAGACAAATGAGTTTACATGGCTAGGAGACTTTAAAGTGAGTCAGGAAGTCGCTCCAGAGGTAACGCTTATACACATCTCACCAGGATCTCATTGACAGCCAAAGCAGATACTATCCCTAAATAGCAGGACTCCTGAGGGCTCTGGCAACTTCCAGATACTATAGTCAGTGCAGATAGCTCAGGAGTTTGGTCCCTTGCCAGTGGGCCCTCCTTTGGAATTTATGCTCCCCAGTGCAACAGAGTGGAACTCAAGTTGTGGTTTCCCTACACATGACTCTTCTGTCCTTCTATTTGAACCTCTAATTATTATAGTACTAGAGTTGGTCGGTATACATCCAAGATACTTAAACCTTTGGGTTGTCCATGTGCCAGCTGGGCCTTGAATCTCAATGCTGTTGCAACACCTACTCTCCAGTTCATTGGACTCATGCAAGACAACAAACAAGGAGGATGCAACACCTACTCTCCAGTTCACTGGACTCACCCAGGACAACAAACAAGGAGGATAATGGATAACCAAGAACTAAGAGTGCCTATAACTGCAAGCAAGAGAGTCCCATCCATCGGCCATATGGGATCAAAGGCCCCCCTCAATTAAAGATGGCGTGGGCATCACCATCCCAGGAGTCTCAGGATTGGGTAATGAACTATGGACTAAAGTAGACTTAGTGGTATACTACTATAGACTTATAGTGATTCCAGCAATGGAAGAAATATCACTGATGTGGAGGCAGTGGCCACTGGAGGTTCTGAGGGTAGGGAGAGGGAAAAATAGTTGCAATATGGGGGCATTTTGGGATTTGAGAATCATCCTGAATGGCATCACAATGACATATCTTGCCATATCTTGCCATAGCCTACAGAAATGAGTGGGAGAGAGTGTAAACTACAATGTAAATTATAAACCATGCTTAGTGGCAATGCTCCAAAATATGTTTACCAATTGTGATGAATGTACCACACTAAGGAAAGATGTTGCTAATGTGGGAAAATGTGGGAGGTGTGGGGAGCAGGGTATATGGGAATCCTCTATATATTCTCTGTAACATTTATGTAATCTAAGTATCTTTAAAAACAAATGAATGAACAAAAAAAAAATGGAAAAAAAACCCCAAAAAACAAAAACCGAACAACAAACCAACTCAGGGAAGCCAATGGTGCTCAGTGGTTGAGTGTCAGCTTCCCACATACAAGGACCTGGGTTCAATTCCCAGCCCCGGGTACCTCAAGAAAAGGAAAAAGGAAAAAACAAAAGGGCAAAGGGGGCATATCTAAAAAATAATCAATGTATTAAACATAAGTGCTTACTGCTCTATTGAGGAGTAAAAAAATATAATTAAGTTTTAAAATAGACCTCCTACTGGAACAATGACTGAAAAAGAAAAATTCATCATCTAGGATCTGTTAGCAGTGACCCTGGTGAACCAGGGGGAGCAAGCAGGTCTTGATGGAAATATGACATCAGTACATCACGGAATCCTAAAACATACTATCTTAAATTAACAAGGTATTTAACCCATTCTCTCCAATTAATTTTGTGGACAAAAGGGGCATGTAACCAGGAAGCAAAAAGGTTAAAGAGAGGTATAGATAGTGAAACCAAGAACCTAAAAAAAGTCAAGTAAAAGGTATATGTAGCTCTCCTTCAAGAAGTTTTGAAGGGTAACAGATTTGGCCCCAATGGATGGGGCATCCTTCTACCACATGGGAGGTCCAAGGTCCAAACCCAGGGCCTCTTGACCTGTGTAATGAGCTGGCCCATGCGCAGTGCTCATGCACGCGAGGAGTGCTGTGCCACGCAAGGGTATCCCCCGTGTAGGGGAACTCCTTGCGAAAGGAGTGTACCCCGGAAGGAGAGCCGCCCAGCACGAAAAGAGTGCAGCCTGCCCAGGAATGGCGTCACACACATGGATAGCTGATGCAGCCAGATGACTCAACAAAACGCAACACAGATTCCAGGTGCTGTTGACAAGAATACAAGTGAACACAGAAGAACACACAGAGAATGGACACAGAGAGCAGACAACTGGGGTGGGGAGGGTGGGGAAGGGAGAGAAATTTAAAAAAAAAAAGAAAAAAAAAAGAAAAACGTTTTGAAGAGTGATGATCCTCCATTCTAGTAAGCACTTTGAAGTGTGATGTGGGGAAGCAAACTTGGCCCAATGGATAGGGTGTCTGCCTACCACATGCCTTGACCCGTGTGGAGCTGGCCCATGCGCAGTGCTGATGCACGCAAGGAGTGCCGGGCCACGCAGGGGGTGTCCCCTGCATAGCGGAGCCCCATGAGCAAGGACTGCGCCCCGTAAGGAGAGCTGCCCAGCGCAAAAGAAAGTGGACCCTGCCCAAGAATGGCACTGCACACATGGAGAGCTGACACAGCAAGATGATGCAACAAAAAGAAACACAGATTCCCGGTGACGCTGATAAGAATAGAAGCGGACAAAGAAGAACACCCAGTGAATGGACACAGAGAGCAGACAACTGGGGGGGGGGGTAGGGGAAAGAAAGAAATAAAATATAAATCTTAAAAAAAAATGTGTGATATGAACAGACATATATGCATGCTCATCAAATCTGCAGGTGACACACAGTGATGAGGGGCAGAACAGATAACCTGGCTCCCTAGCAGCTGATGAGAGCTCCTGGCGATTTTGGATAAAAGAAAATTTAAAAGGAGCTGTCAAAGCAAGATGATTGTAAAAACAAAGCAGAACAACAAATAATATACACATACACAAACAAAATTTTAAAAAGTCAAATAACCAAAAAAACTATTAATTGGAAGGAATGTGTTTATTCCTAGGTAACATTTAAATGAGAGCACTGATAAGCAGAAATGCATTCATGACACCCACTTGAGATATATTTATCTTGCAGAGGAGCTGGAAAAAATTTTGCTTATAAACTGTAGTCAAATGAGGAACAGTGAGGGGGATAGCTCTGGCTGTTCCAGAAGGCAGAACAAATCCAGGGAGGGGAAGCTGCAGAGCTTCACTTAACAGGGCTTCTGGGCAATGGGATAGGCAGTTTCACAGCATGATGACTGTCACTTCACTTCACCAGAAGGGTTAGAGCAGAGGTTGAATGACTGTGTTTCAGAAAAGTTTTCTATACAGAGGAAGAATATGTGTTAGATTGGACTAGATAACCTCCAGGGATTCTTTTCATTCTCAGATTTTATACTTGGACATCAATGTCATATATACACATGTATGCTGTGTGTGTGAGAGACAACGGAAGAAGTTTTCTAATCTAAATTACTAAAAATTAACAAATGATACTTTTAAGTTATCCACCCTGGATCAGCTGGGTAGCCTAGACAAAGGAGTCAAGGAGGCATTGTATCAGTATAGGTCATGAATCAACTGTTAATAAAAATAAACTTTTCTATTTGTTAGGCACTTGGTTAGGCTAGGTACTAGAACTATCCAAATGAAAAAAAGACATTTAGTGTTTCTTTGTGTTTGGGGACAGGGTTTACATTCTTGAGGGAGAAATGGACATGCTGAGGGAAAATTTCAATAAAGAAGTACACAAAGGATGCCATAGGAAGTGAATTAATCTGAAACAGGAAATTTAAGTAAAAACTTAAGTTAAAAAAATTATTCCAGTCCCTTTTAGTCTTGGTCCAAACCACTTTAAGTGTGTTATTTTTCAATGGGAACAGATCTGCCTTTACAAGACTGGAAATCATGGGTATTTCAGAGATTTTTTTTTTTTTTTAAATTTCACAGCATATGTACTACTTAGGTGCAGCTGGCGGGTGTGATCTTTCTATTCCCTCCTTTCTTCACTTGGAAAAACTATTGCATGGTTGAGGGGAAAAAAGAGGGGCTGGCCAAGAAAAGGAAGGGCTGTCACAGCCACCACACTGAGCTGCTGGCCACATCCAAATTCCAGACTGGAAAACAAACCAGCTCAGAAATATTCTAATGGAAAACTCACGGAGAAGATCAGATTTGGTAGGAATACTCACCCAGAAAACAAATCCAAGTTAGCACTACAAGCAGCCACAAATCAAGTTCAGAATAGGAATAGTTTGCTGTGTGCAGTAATGTTGACTGTTGTGACGGGAAGCAGGGAGGAGTATGAAAAAAGGGATCAAGGAGAGAGAAGGACCTTAAGCCATTGGAGGGAGGTGGGGGTGGGCAGCACTAAAGGCAAAGCTAATCTATACATCCCATGTGACATGCACTGTTAAGAAATCTTTCCCTTCTTCCTGCATGACCCCTTCCCAATGAGGGGAGCAGCATAGCAAGGTGTGAACAAGAGCAAAAAGCATTGGTTTTAGAGTTAGACTCATCTGGCTTAAATCTAGGTCTGAATAATTGCAGGGATCCCCTCTAAGCCTCAGTTTCATACCACCATTCCAGTGAAAGTAGATAATTTTACACCTTCCAATAAGAGTTTGTAGTTACAGTTAGAAATAATAAATACATAATGTAAACAGAATTCTGTCCCTTAGCATACAGTAGGCATGTGATAAATGTACTTAATGAAGTTAAGGCTTCATTATCCCATAATGTGTTATTCAAGAAGTATCCTATGATAACAGGACGCTGAAGGTGGGCAAAGCAGGAGCTGATCCTATTTTATGACCCATTTACAAATCTATCTGTATCTTTTGTGTACTGAGCCATTACCTTTTTTTTTTTTTAAGATTTATTTATTTTATTTATTTCTCTCCCCATTCCCCCCTACCCCAGTTGTCTGTTCTCTGTGTCTATTTGCTGCGTGTTCTTCTTTGTCTGCTTCTGTTGTTGTCAGTGGCACGGGAATCTGTGTTTCTTTTTGTTGTGTCATCTTGTGTCAGCTCTCCATGTGTGCGGCGCCATTCCTGGACAGCCTGAATTTTCTTTTGCGCTGGGCAGCTCTCCTTACAGGGTGCACTCCTTGCGCATGGGGCTCCCTTATGTGGGGACACCCCTGCGTGGCACAGCACTCCTTGCAGGCATCAGCACTGCGCATGGGCCAGCTCCACACAGGTCAAGGAGGCCCGGGGTTTGAACCATGGACCTCCCATGTGGTAGGCGGATGCTCTATCCATTGAGCCAAGTCCACTTCCCTCTGCTAGCTTTTTAAAAGGTAATGGCAGGAAGCAGACTTGGCCCAGTGGTTAGGGCGTCTGTCTACCACATGGGAGGTCCACGGTTCAAACCCCGGGCCTCCTTGACCCATGTGGAGCTGGCCCACGTGCAGTGCTGACGTGCACAAGGAGTGCCCTGCAATGCAGGGGTGTTCCCCGTGTAGGGGAGCCCCACATGCAAGGAGTGCGCCCCCATAAAAGAGAGCCACGCAACACGAAAGAAAGTTCAGCCTGCCCAGGAGTGGTGGCCGCACACACGGAGAGCTGACACAGCAAGATGCAACAAAGAGACACAGATTCCCAGTGCCGCTGACAAGAATAGAAATGGACACAGAAGAACAAACAGCAAATGGACACAGAAAACAGACAACTGGGGCAGGAGGAGGGGAACGAGGAGAAAAATGAATAAATATAAATCTTTAAAAAGAAAAATAAATAAAACCTATAGAATTAAATTCTTAAAAAAAAAAAGCTAGCAGAATGTGTACTTTTTAAGATGTTATTTGGGTACATGGGTTTAAAATGACATACTGTTTATGTACACATATTATATAGTTGGAGAAGAGTAGGAAAACATATGCGGCAGTACCCACTGGGCTTTGTTCATCCTAATCCTCAAACCTTGTAATTATTCAGTACTGCAGAGTATACCAAGAGATTTTAAAAGATACCAACTTACTTGGTCTAATGCTATTACTCTCTGGAGCATGTGTATGTGAAGTAAAAGGAAGCAAGTTACAAGACTGAAAGGTCCTAGGATTCATAATCATCCATGCCTAAAATCAAATTCTCTAGGTCTAAAGTTGAGAAACACAATTCAGATCTTAAATTTTGTTAAACTGTACTTTAAAAACAAAGATCAAATTGTTAGCGCTTTGGGTTAGAGTACGGATGGGGCTTTCAAAATCCAACATTATGCCCTGGGAAAAATGCTGAAGGGCTCAAAATTCATCTCTTTAAATAAGTGAATTTTAAAAACTACAATGTGTAAAGATACTTCCTATGAATATTCAAATTGTGAGATAACCTCATTTAGCCTTTATGGGGCAAAAAGTTTTACTGCTTGAGTGGTTGTAATTACATTTTTAGAAAAAACCTGTTTCAAGAACCAAAATACTGTTAAAGTAGTATATTTTTAAGTAGAAGTTTTCAGGGGGCTAAATGGGGGAAGTGTCAACTAAATCTGTAAACAGAATCAATTTTATGAAATATGGGGACCCATACACAACTATAGCAGAATAACATCTTTTTACAGTTTCTTCATGTGAGGCAAAAATAGAGAAAAACACTTTTTTATTTGTCTCCAATACAGTTTTGGTAGTAAAGTCAGAGTTGAAAATCAGTAGGAAATCTCTCTGGAGATAGAGGATTTGAACAGTTTGTTTATAAAAGCTGGGAAGGTAAAGAGTGGTTGTGTTGGGTTAAGTAAGACTCAAAAGCCCAGGATGCAAGTTATCAGTGTTCACTTCACAGCTGTAGTTATAGGCACAGGGACTCACAATTACTCACCATTTCATCCTTACAAGACCCCAAAATGAGGCAAGCTAGTAACACATTCCAGATGGGAGATGAGAGTGCACAGACATTAGGGAGCATAACTGATGTCACAGTAAGCTAATAATGGCTGAACCTGGGTTAAAAGTCGGGAATCCTAACTAACCACAAATCATGTGTTGTGTCATTAACATGCAAGTCTTAAGAACAACTTTTGTTACTAATACCTCGTGGGTGTTTAAGGATTGACTCGATTTCTGACAATACTTCCCCATAGTGTAATGGTTCCCAACTTTGGCTATGCAGTAGAATAACCAAAGGACCTTTAAAAGATTCGAATGCTCAGGCCAAATCTCAGCCCAGTTAAATGAGAATCTCCAGAGTAGGACTGAGGCATCTGTATATTTTTAAAGGTCCCCAGATAGGTCCAATATGTAGCCAAGACTGAGAATGACAGTTTTAGTCCTTAGTAATATAGATTCATAGCTTTACCAGATTAAAAAACCAATGTCATATACATAGCCCAGATACATTCACAGACGAATCAATAAATCATAAACCCCCATGTAGAAGTCTGTTATTATTAAAATCGAATTTAAGTAATTCCACATGCCCATCTTTAATTCTGAGACAAAACATCTACAAACCCAAATTACAAGTGCCCCCCATCAAAATGATCTAGAATTATAGAATTATGGCTCCAGGAAAAGGACATTTTAGATTTAGTTTTTCAAGGTAATTTAAGTTAGAACATTTCTGCTTACCTGGGCTCTTCTTGGGGGCCAAAAGAGATGCAGCATCAGGGCATGGCTCTATTGTACACCAGTTTTCTTGGTTTATCTGAAGAGGGGAAAAAAAAAACCTATTAAGTTTCAGACAATGACACAATGTGGGACAATTTTATAGATGCTGCAATTATATCTAACACACAAATACTGTTTTATTTCTTTAATATTTTATTGCAAGGTAAAGAAAATTGTGTAAAGGAAAAAAAAACTTTTCACAATACAATATAGGCAACCTGTTTTCAGTTAAGGCCAAGGGCAGAATAAAAAAGAAGTTAGCAAATTTAACTGACCAAATATTAAAATATGTATGTGGTATCATGGCAGTCAAGTTGCTTTAAAAAAAAAACAAACAACAGTAATACAAAAATAATTCCATTTATTCAGAAACTACTATACTTCAGGTTATCATGTTAAAAATTTGAAACATATTATCTCATTTAATCCCCATACTAGCTACATTAAGTTTGTGTTCTATCACAGGAAGAAATAGGCTCAGAAAGGTTGCAGAGGTGATACCTGACAGGACTGGCACTAACCATGTTGGTATGATTTCAAAGTACGCCCCCCAAAATAAAAATAAATAAAAAATGAGCCTTTTCAACTCCCAAGTACCCCAGAGTACAGGGTAGGCCTTACCTATATTTTCTTAAATTTATCCCTAGTTATTTTATATTTTTTGGTGCTATAATAAATGGTACTGCTTTTGCTTTTAATTTCTAATTAGGCATGCTGGTATAAAGAAATAGCATTGATTTTTGTATATTGAGTTTGTGTTCTGCATCCTTGCTAAATTCACCTAGCAGTTCTAGTAGTATTTTTGTAGATTGCTCAGGGTTTTCTATACAGACGATCATGCCATCTGTAAATAAAGCTTTACTTTTTGCTTTCCAATCTGTATACACTGTTTCCTTTTCTGCTTTATCGCACTGGCTAACATCTCCAGCATAATGTTGGATCAAAGTGGACCTAATTTGTGCCTTCTTCCTGATCTCAGAGTGAAAGCATTTAGTCTTACACCAGTTAAGTATGATGTTAGTATAGGTTTTTCACACATAAACCCTTTATCAATTCTTTCATCATGAATGGATATTGAATTTTGGCATGTTTGTCTGCATCTACTAATAATCATCTGGTGATTGTAGGGATTTTGGTCTGTTAATACTCTGATTTTGTGAATTCTAAACTGCATTCCTGGGATGAATCCCACTTGGTCATCATGTGTTTATCTTTTTTTTTTTATAATCAATTGTTAAGTCTTTTTTTTTTTTTTAAAGATTTATTTTTATTTATTTTAATTCCCCTCCCCTCCCCCGGTTGTCTGTTTTCTGTGTCTTTTTGCTGTGTCTTGTTTCTTTGTCCGCTTCTGTTGTCGTCAGCGGCACGGGAAGTGTGGGCGGCGCCATTCCTCGGCAGGCTGCTCCCTCCTTTGCGCTGGGCGGCTCTCCTTATGGGTGCACTCCTTGCGCGTGGGGCTCCCCTACGCAGGGGACACCCCTGTGTGGCACGGCACTCCTTGCGCGCATCAGCACTGCGCATGGGCCAGCTCCACGCGGGTCAAGGAGGCCCGGGGCTTGAACCGCGGGCCTCCCATGTGGTAGACGGACGCCCTAACCACTGGGCCAAAGTCCGTTTCCCTGTTTATCTTTTTTATACGTTTATATATTATACACCACACACACAATTTCCTAAAATTGTGCATCTTTGTTTATGAGGAGTATTGGTCTACAGATTTCCTGTAAGGTCTTTGTCTGGTTTGGTATCAGGGTGAATGCCTGGGTCCTAAAATAAACTGTATGCTATTCACTCCTCCTGCCTTTACTAAGAGCTCTACAGAATTGTTATAATTTCTTCCTTAAATGTTTGGTAGAGTTCACCACTGAAGTCATCTGGGCCTGGACTTCTCTTGCAGGAAAATTTTAAACTATATGAATTCAATGTTTTTAATAAAATAAGGCTATTTAGGTTATCTATTTGTTCTTCAGTAAGTTTTGGTAGTTGTCTTTCATGGAATGGTTCCATTTTATTTATATTGTTGAATTGATCACCATAACATAATATTCCTTTACTAGCCTATCAATATCTGTAGAATCTGCAAGATATCCCTCTTTAATTCTGATACTGGTAATTTATAACTTTTCTTTTGTTCTTGATTAGTCTAGCTAGAAGTTTAACAACATGATCTTTTTCAAGCACAGATTTCACTGACCTTCTTTTCTGTTTTCTATTTCATTGATTTCTGCTTTTTTCCCCTTTATTCTGCTTTCTTTGATTTAATGCCTTCTTTTTCTAGTTTAAGATGGAAGCTTAGAGCACTGATTTTGAGCCATTCCCTATTTTCTAATACAGCCTTTTTTTTTTTCAAGGCGGCACCAGGGATTGAACCCAGGACCTCATACATGGTGAGCAGGTGCTCAAGCACCTGAGCTACATCTGCTCCCCTCTAACACAGGCATTTTAATGCTATAAATTGTGCCCTATAAACAGCTTTGGCCATATCCCACAAATTTTTATATATGGTGTTTTTAATCAGTTCAACATGTTTTCGTATTTTCCTCAAGAATTCTTTGATGTGTGGGTTCAGAAGTTTGTTTTTTTATAAATTCTTAAATACTTAGGCATTTTCAAAACATTATTTTGCTGTTGTCATCAGAAAAGATTCTTTCATTGATTTTAATTCTTTTAAATTTGAGACCGTTTTTATACCAAGGAAAAGAATTGGTCTATCTTTGTGAACATTTCATGTGCACCTGAAAAGAATGTGCATTCTGCTATTGTTGGTGTAGTATTCTAGTGTCAGTTAGGTCAAACTGGTTGATAATGGTTTTCAAGTTTTTATAATCCTTTCTGATTTTATGCCTACTTGTTCTATTACCAAGAGGACAGTGTTGAAAACGCCAATGGCAATTTTAAAAATGACAATATTTCAAACAGAATGAAAGTAAAGGGTTACAATGTTGGTAAGAAAATACTTCAACCATTTTGCAGATACAGATCAACTGTTGAATATACTGGGTGAGATAAGGCAAAAAGTTAGGGTATGTTTTGTGACATTATAATTTTATCAATGAAGAAATGCAGGAGTTAAACTGCTTGCAAATAACTGCAAACATAGAACCATATGAAACAAAACACCAAGTGATTTGCTCATTTCAGCGACTTCATCAGTATAGAGAGCAGGGCCAAGGACCATCAGTGTTTCAGATCCTGGTATGCTGCAAATATAAATGCCTCAAATCTGAAAGTGATTCTGAATGGAAAAGAATCTTCAGCAGGTTCCCTGAAATTGTACAAAACATCCCTTCCAAAATGTAACTTGAGTGTGCACAATAGTAATCACACAAATATCAACTTTTCCAAACCCTGCCCACATCTTCCAAAGAACTGAAACAGCAAATTTTCTTTTTTAAAAAATCATCATGCAAAGAAGGATATTCTATACATTTAAAACTGCAGTGTATTTGAAAGGTGCCAACTTTCACTTACTGTGAAGTAAGTTTCTCTGCTAACAGTAAAAGCAAAATTGAGACCAAAACCACCATACTTCAACTATGTTCTGAAGCTGGAAGAGAAAAACTTGCTTTTCTTCCTCTTATTCTTATAATAGGAACAGGCCGTATGAATACAGAGATGTACTTAGTTAACAGAAATTTTTAAATCTCAGAAGATATTTTAATAACAAATTGAAGAATCTGAACATGAAATGCTCTGAACTACAATGGCATTGCTCTCTCCTTCCATGACCTTGAATAAGTTTTTCAGCCAACATTTCAAGAAATTTGCTAAAATTCTTTATCTTGGAATGTTTTTCACTGTCTTTTCAAAACCACTCATGTTATTGCATTGCCAATTAGGAAACCAAACATTCTTGGCCACAATTTCCATCTAAATTAAACAAAACGTATAACTTACTTTAATACTCAACTGCCCAAAATTACATGGAAAGTAAAGAGGGTGTGTCTTGTGCATATATGTATTATTTTTTCATATTACTGAAAGAATAAAATTAAAATTAAACCTCTTTAAATGAGTATGTCCATTTCTGAGTAAGAGTGATGAAAACATGTCAGTGTTGAGAGATGAGCCTCATGGGTCTCTTGCATGTGTGCATGTCATGTGAGCAAAGACAAGAACAGCCCTTTTGTTTTAGACTATTTTTCCGAGAATGTCTGTTCATCAAAGAGCCCTGAAGAAAGAGAGATCCTTTCCCTCCAAAGCAAAGGACAAAGTTTGTTTACTGTCCAGCAGAATAAAGATAATATCTCAGTCAGGGGAAAAGGTAGGCAAGCCTTACTCCCCACTATAAAAATTCGAGTTTTTAAGCTTGAGGTTTTTTTCAGCCATGATGCAGCATCCGCCTGGGCCCCTTCATGCTGCCCCTGTGGGACCTGGAGAGCAAGAGGAACCATAAGGAAGTTCCTACACATGCCACTGGCTGTTTGTGATGAGTAGTAAGATCATTTGTCTCTGATCCGGGAGTACTGTGACTTCTGCCAGCATTCAGGAAAACTGTCAGGCTAACCAGTTACCTTTTAAGTAGGGCAAAACCTTATACATGTCACAATTCTTTAAAATTAGTAGATATTATATAGTATTAAAATTTTTGAAATAGTGGCAGCCAAAAATCTATTGCTGGGATTACAACTATGTGATGAAAAACACTAATCAGATTCTAATTTTAATTGCGTAGTTACGCTTCAATGATCGTAAAAAGATATTTATATTCATTTTAACTTTTCTGGAGTTTTCCAAATTTTCTTAAATGGTTATAGATTACTTTAAAATTTTATTTTGGTAAGTTTCCTATTTTGGAATAACTCCAGATTGACAGAAAAGTTCCAAAGAGAGTACAGAGAGTTCCCATATGTTCCTCACCAGTTTCCCTTAATGTTCACCATCTTATATAACCATGGTCTGTTTGTCAAAACCAAGAAACCAGCACTGGCACACTACTATTAACTAAACTCCAGACTTTCTGGGGATTTCACTAGTTTTTCCACCTAATGTTCTTTTTATGTACCAGGATCCAATTCAGGATACCACATTACATTTAACATGTATGTACACATTACTAATATATGCATTTTAACATCTTTGTTGAGATATAATTTCGGAACATTTTCATCACACCAGAAAGAAACCCTATAACCATTAGTGATCCCTCCCTATCCCTGATTCTCGGCCCCAGTCCCTGTCAACCACTAATATATTTTCTGTCTCTACAGATTTGTCTATTCTGGACATTTCATATAAACAGAATCACACATTATAAGGTCTTTTGTGGCTGGCTTCTATCGCTTAGCACAATGTTTTGAAGGTTTAACTATGTTACAGCATATATCAGTATGCCATTCCTTGTTGTTGTTTTTTTTAAAGGTTTTTTCTCAATTGAGTAACTTGATTAGAAGGCAAACATTCTGTATCTTATCAGTAATCTATGCTTTATATCGACGGTATCGTCCCTTATTGTTTGAGAACACATCTTCCCCCCCTCACCCCTCCCCGTGACCGACCACCCCATGGCTCCCTCGTCTGTCTGCTCACTGTGTCCGCTAGTCATCTTTAGGAGGCACCAGGAACCAAACCCAGGACCTCCCATGTGAGCGGTGGGTGCCCAACTGCTTGGGTCATATCTGCTCTCTTCCATTCCTTTTATAGCCAAATAATAATTCACTAAATGAATATACCACATTTTATTTATCCATTCATCAGCTGATGGGTATTTTGGCTGTTTTCATTTTTGGCTGTTATGAATAATGCTCCTATGTTGAACATTCATGTACGTGTGGACATATATCTTCATTTTTCTTGTGTATATACCTATGTGAAGAACTGCTGAGTCATATAATATTTTGAGGACCTGCCAAACTGTTTTCCAAAGCAGTTGTACCAATTTACATTCCCTGCCAGCAAAGTATGAATGTTCTAATTTCTCCTCTTCCTCTCCTACATTTGCTAATTGTCATCTTGATTTCAGCCATCCTAGTGGATTTGACATGGTATCTCACTGTATTTCTTTTTAAATGGGAAAATATATATTTTTTAATCTATTGGTTACTTTCTAGGAAAGAAATATATTGTGGAGATAAGATACTCATCATTCTCAGATTTATTTTATTAAATTTTAAAAAAAGGTATTAAATACCTTCTATGTGCCAACTATTATCTTCAAGCCTTAAAAGCAGAGATGGTAAAAGACAAGATGCTTGTGCTCAAAGAACTCATAGTTTAGTATGACTGAGATGTCAAAATATAGCAGTAACTAGGTCTTCCAGAGCACCTTGCACAGTAGGCTCTGAAATGTGTGCTGACTTGGACCACGCGTGCAATGGGATATAAGAGATTGGAGTAAGAGTGGAGACCCTCGGACAGCACAATGACATGCTATCTTTAAAGTGCTACATGCATTCTGGTCAGTTTGCAAATACTACATAAGGAGACAGTAGGTCAGAATAACAACTACACTTCCACTTCACAGAAACAGAAAGGGAAGAGAACTTCCGGGAGATTCAATTTCACAGAAGCTAAGGAAGCAGAGGCCTGAAAAGGGAAGGTAGGTCCACAGTGCCAAAGTTGGAGAGAGGTCAAAATAGATAAAGAATAAAAGGAAATTATTCGATTTGGCAATAGTGAAGTTTCTGGAAACTTTGGAAAGAGCAGCTTCAATAAGCCAGATGAGAGCAGAATGCAAAACATTTCATTATTTTTCTAGATTTATGACACTTTATAAAGTACAGATTTGACCTCTTTACAGCCCTGTGAGGAAGCATATTCCCATTTTAGAGATGAAGAAAGAGACTCTGAGGTTTAGAGATTTGAAGAAAATATCTTTCTGTGTGAACTAGGTTGCACTGATAGTTTCATCTCCTCAAAAGACTGCAAGCTTCTTGAAAACAGATTCCTATTTTTTATTCCATGGGTCTCCTTGATGAGTAGTAAACGCCTGGTTCATAGTAGATTCTTAATTAATAGTCTCTGAGTGTATTATCTTCAGTGATTTTACAGAATACCAGTAAGAGTTGGAAGAGCCTTTAGGATCATCACTCTGCCTCCCTTTACCAGACACATAATAAACGGAGGCCAAAGGAAGTGAAGTTACTTGTTGCCGTAACTGTTAGTAGCTCAGTGAGGACCTAGGTCTCCTCCCTTCCAGGCCAGTGCTCTTTCCCCACACCCATCAATGCTTCTCTTTGTTCTAGTCTTCTTTTAGAATTCGACAATTGTTTAAATAAATTTTATAGACATATAAAATGTTTATTTACACTGTTTATAAAAACATTTACAATGGTTAATTTATTTGGCCAATTTAAACTCTTTTTAATTTTAATACAATATTAAATTGAACAAGTCTTGCAAAATGCACTTAATATCCCTGGGGAAGATGTGTTGGAAAACTGTTTTAGATGAAAATATTTAGAAAATATTTAGTATTATCAAAAATAAGCTTAACTAAAATATGGAACTCTAAGTGCCAATTTTTTAAAAATCAAAATGCCTCTATTTTGCTTGAAGGAAGGTTTTTATTTAATTAAACTTTAGCAAACTAGGAGATGATGCTGTTTCAGTCAGTTCTCTCTTCTGAATTAGGCTTCATTTACAACACTTAAAAGTAAAACCTGTATTGGAAAATAGTTAAGATTTCAGGCAAATCAACTCCTTAGCAGGAGAAAGCACTGGGAGACCTAACATTAGAAGGTTTCCTAAAGCTGTCTTGTTAGTTACACGTTGGTCCAATCTTCTAGCCAAGCCAATCAACATTTATGGGGTACCCACTTTAGGCAAGAAACAGTGTTAAAGAAAAGCTATAGATAGACAAATAAGACATGACTGATTAAAATTTGCACAAAAGTTTCCACAGTTTTAAAATATGAGGAACACCTTTTAATGTAAATAATATGTCACGGATTACGTCTGCCTCCACATTCCAGGATGATAAGATCCTCATTATTCACAGATTTCAGATGTGTGGATTTGCTACCTGCTAAAACTTATGTGTAACCCCCAAATCAACACTCACAGCACTTCTGCAGTCATTCACAGACGTGCACAGAGCAGCAAAACTTTTGAGTCACCTGACAAGCATATTCCCAGTTGAAGTAAAACAAGGTGACACTCTGACTTCTTGTTTCAGCTCTCACACTGTAAATAAGTGTCCTTTGGGTGGTATATTGAGTGCCATATTTTTCTCATATTTCTGTTTTTTTCGTTGGTGGTTTCACTGTCTAAAATGTCCCCAAATATAGTGCTGAAGTGCTGTTTCAAGGTCTTAAGTGCAAGAAGGCTATGAAGTGCCTTACAGAGAAAACATGTATACAGGCATGAGTTAGAATGCTGTGGACCATGAGCCCAATGTCAAAGAATCAACAATAAATATTATATAAGGTGTCTTTAAATAGAAACAAACATAAAACAAGGTTATGTATTGTTCAGCTGACAAAAATATTGTGACCAGGAGCTCCCAAAAACCTAACCCTTTATTTCTCCTAGAAGCAGTGGTTCATTATTCACTAATCTGTGTCTGTAGCAACTTTATAGAACAAAACTATAGAGAATGAGGAGAACTGACTATATATAACCATATGGGTCTATGGATTACCAGATGCATTAAAATAACTCCACAAACAGTGGCCTGTAGGTTGGGAAATAAAACACACATAAAAATAATGGAAACTCACAACAGAGGTAACGAAGTCCCTAATATAAAAAAAGAATTTTGGGTTAAGGGATTAGGGAAAAGTTTAATAGAGATGGTGGTATATGAGGTAGGTCTTTAAAAGGGCAATATGCTCTAGAGTGATGGTAGGCAGGGAATTCCAGCCACATGAAAAAAAGTATGAGCAAGGAAGTTAGAACACTCCAATGCTGGAGTTCACAGGCTTTTGTGTTACTGATTTCAGGACAACTCTGAAGGACAACACGGACCCCTACTCTGAAACATGCATATGTGTCACAGTCGATGGCTCTGGAGCATAATCTTGTCACTCAGATCAAAGATCTCTGCCTTAGAGGGTTTCCAGGAACACGAAAATTTATTCCAATGATGAACAAAAGCATAAACTGGAGAAAGAAGAAGAATGGGAGACATGGCAACAATGAATCTGTGCTTTAGGCTTTAGAAAGGGTATACCCCTTAGTCACATAATCAAGGGAGTAAAAAGATCAGTGTTATACTAGAAAAATAACTCTAGAAGTAGTAAGCAGATAAAACGGGATAGTGGGGACGAAGCATGGGACATCTGGGACATGAGGATTAGGTGGGATGGACCTAAACTGGTACATCTTGAGGTAGTGAGCACTTGGAATGGAACAGAATGGAATGGATCAGAGAACTTGTTGTACAAAGCAGAATTCACAGAAATAAGAGAGAAGGGAGGAGTCAAAGGTGAACACAGTTTTTAACAGGTAATGGAAATCCAGAGGAGGAGAAGAAGATGCATTCTATTTTTCTATGGTGGTCACCATTTCTTACAGATCATTAGCCAAAGTTCTGGAGCTTGAGAGAAAGGATGGGATTAGCTCCATTTGTTTTTAAAGTAAGGTATGAAAAATGTGCAAGGGAGCCAAAGCAGAGTCCACAGTGAAGGCAGCACCGAAGCTAGGTAATACACACTGGCAGATGAAGTAGCTTGAAAAGCCCATACTTGTCGGCTTCTTATAAAGACAAATGGCACAAAAATGAAGAGTGCAGCAGCAGTTAAAGAGAGAATAGTAGTCAGGAAACCAACACAGCCAGAGGCAGAGCTGGTAATCTGGGCCAGACGGTACCAATCATGGTCAATGCCATTAACCAGAAGACAAACTCCATATGCACTGAGCACGGAAAGAATGTCAAAGCATGCATCAGCATTTCCAACCACTTCCTGAATACAGTGACAGTACTACCAAGCATATCATATTCATATGTGAAGAATACTGTGCTCAAGCAGCATAAGAGATATACGTTAGATTACAAAACACCTCCTCCTCCTTCTATCCTATTTCAAAATCACTGATGAGGTAGATAAACTTGTTCATCAGCAGTCCTACTGTGTCCTTCTCCCACAACCAAGGCAACTTAAAGGGCACACTATATGACTCTATTTGAAACCTTTTCAGGGTGCTTCCTATAGGCCCAAGCACACAGACAGAAACACAATTGAGATTTATACCGTAGGAAATCAGAAGCAACCAGATATTTCTGAGGAATGCTGTTCTCTTATTAGTCTTCTTCCCAAAATGTGATCTCTCAGACCAAGCCTTTTAGGCTAATGTATAAGCTGGCTACTTGTATCACCACTCTTTTTAGTCAGTTCTGAGGTGAAAGAGTCTAACTCCCTGCAGAATTAGAAGATGGAATAGGAAGAGACCAGTGCTGACGCTGCTAATAATTTGAGTTTTAAGAGAAAAATGAAAGTGATGGTTATGAGAGGCCCTCTACCTAGATTTTGCCCTGATGCAATCTTTAGCTATTAAAAAAATAACAGGATTGTGACTGAATGGGTAGGAGAGGGAATAGTTTAAGATGCATCGGAAATTATGTTCAGCAAATAGCTAGAAATGATGAAAACAGAGATTTTGCCATTAAATAGCTACAGCTTTTGAAGGGATAAGTTACCAAAACACACTTCTCGCTGTGATCACGTCTCTGGTCCTTTACCTAAAAAATGCACTTAGTCACTGGTTTTCCTTCGTTTAAATCATATCCACAACAACCATGTTATGGACACCACAGGTATTCAACATCCAAAGTACTAGTGAGTTACTGTGCATATAGGAGCATGGGATGATGGCAGTTAGCGCAGAAGAAATGCCACACCCTGCTAACTGTTCATTCCTACCAGGAAGCCTAAGGATCCCTTGTGATTATCAAAACCTCACCCACGTGTTCCCATCATTCTGAAAATAGAGCTGTACATATTTTCAGTGAGAGGGAACTGCCTTTTGTTTCTGGCAATGTTTCTGCTACTGTTTATATCTGTACAGCCTAACAAGATAGCTCATGGTTACACCCACACTTCCCAGCCACTGCCCCTATTTACTTCCTCTTCAACTGTCTCAGGAGATGCAGCCAGAACTACAAGGCTGAATAAAGGGAAGCAAAAACCCACCATCCGGACAAGGAAGCCAACACTTGAGTCAAAACAAAGTCTTTTCAGGGAATCAGGTTGTAACTGAGCCGAGATACATGGTTGTTCTTAGCCCCCTTATGACTTTCCTTTTGCCACAATGTGGACGTTTCTTACAGCAAGCAAACCTTTAAAAGACATGCATTTCTCTGGAAAAGGACACTAGTGTCAGAGACAAACTACTCTACGTTTTCTGAGCTTTAGCTAATGAGGAAATAAGGCAATGTGGCCTGTCCAAACATCATTGATTAGGGGACTAGGGAGGCAGAGAGAGGGACAGAGAGACCTCCTTTGTCAATTTTTCATTCAAGGTACACAAGGCACTGTTTCAAAACCTTTTAAACCATTCAGCTAATACTCTGAATTACTAGTTAGAAAATATGCGCTTGATAAATCACCACATTCCTCTAAGTAGACAGTATTTTCCTAAGTATCAAAGGCTACAAAATTAGTAAAACATAAATAGCCCCCTGGCTAAAATAAATTTAAATCAGCAGTCAATCCCAGATTCTGAGTCCCTTTTGTTTAGTATGCTAGTTTCACAGTTAAGTTTCCGATACTTGTCCTCCTCTGTGTGGTGCCAAAATGCTCATCTTGAACGAAAGTTCAGCTACTGAACCAAGTTAGGTGACAGCTCAGATCACCAACTTGTGAGGCCAACACTAGCTTTCTCAAGGGTGCCAAGAATAAAAAGGGCATGTTGGTACCAAAGGCCTCTGGCAACAACTAAAAATCTTCCGCTTTCATTTCATAGCTACCAACCACCTATCATAAGAGCCAGAAGTCATGAATATATCGAGAGGAGGTAACTGAGGGAATGCTATATGGAAAGAGGGACGCATATGTGTGTGTGTTGGGCTGGGGGATGGAGGTGTGCGTGACCAAGGAATACTATCAACTTATGTCATATTAGAAAAAGTTTTAGAAAGGGGATGAGATTTCTGGAGCATTGGAAGTTGATGGGAAGCAAAGAGCTGATATGAGGATGAAGACCAGTGTTTCTAGCCTTGTGAATCTTAACAGAAGGTCTTGATGGCGAAGAGAACCATGACCAAGGGAGCAGATGAGAATGCAGAATAAGCCAAAGGAAGTGTGGGTCCAAAACACAGAAAGAAAATTCTGAAGCTAGTCCTAGGGAATTATTTGGAGGCCAATGGAAGGTGCTGATGTTGTAAGTATGGGATACTAAAATGACAGGCTCACAATCTCAGTTGTATGACTGCTGCCATAATTCATTCCTGGGTTCTTAAATCAAGCTTATCAGTACACTAAATGCAATTTACAGAACGCTATGCTTATGAATTTGTACTTACAAATCTTAAAACATTCATTCAAGCAACAAAAATACTGAGCAATTAATATGAATTACACTGTTCTGAATGGTTAAATTCATTAATGTACAAACAAAAAATCACAAACTCCTTAGTAGTAAAAAATAAACGTGCACAGATGAACAGATGAAAAGTGGAGTGAGAACATTTATATAATCACTTGAGAATTTAGGTGGCACATATATCCAAAATAACTTAAAAAAAAACACTGATAAAAGATAATGAAATTCAAAATGGAAGAAGATTTTGTGGAAATAATTGGAGAACACTGCTGAATTATTTAAAAAAAAAAGAACCAAATATATTGTGAGAAAATCTGCTAAAAAACATGTGTGGCAAAATGAATTTATGTGAAATCATGTACCTATTCCAAGTGTTACAGAAGGAATTCCAGCACTGGGAAAGAAGTCATCAAGATAATATCTACCACTTCTTCCAATATGAAGAGAAAAGGTATATCTGTTATGGGGAAGCAGATGTGGGTCAGGCAGTTGGGTACCCGTCTACCACAGGGGAGGCCCCAGGTTTGGTTCCCAGTGCCACCTAAAGAAAATGAGCAAGTCAGAGAGCTGATGTGATGGGCTGGTATGGTAAGCTGACAAAACAAGGAGACACAACAAGGAAATACAATGAAAGCCACACAACAAGCAGGCAGAAGAGGTGGCTCAAGCAGTTGTGCCCCTCTCTCCCCCATGGGAGGTCCTGATTTGGTTCCCAGTGCCTCCTAAAAAAAAAAAAAAGACAACAACAAGCAGACACAGAGAGCACACAAGAAGCAGACAGCAAGGGCAAACAATGAAGGAGGAGGAGAAATAAATAAAATAGATCTTTCCTAATAAAAGCATATCTGCTGTTATACACATTCATGTAGTGAAAGGAATTGGTTAGCTCACAGAGGAGGATGGGAAAGAAAAAAAAAACACCGACTTTGAAAACAGACTGGCAGTTCCATCCTATTATCGATGTGCTGTGAGGCCTTAGGAAAACTGCTGAAAAAACAGGCCATGTGTGAAATGAGGCAAATATAAGAAATGTAAAAATTAAATTCCTGTATTTCATATCCATCTACTTCTTTACCATCAGATCACAAAAGCATGTTACCAATGCCTGGACTACCATAATGGCAGCTGAACTGATTTTCTCACTGCTAGAATTACCTTTTTTTTTAAAAAATTGAGAAATAACTATGCAAACATCAAACTCCTCACCATAACTGCCAAGGCCCTGCTCTCCCACCTAGGTCTCCAACCTTCTTTTCTTCCAACTCCGCACAGTCCCCTACGTATTTGCTATCCTGCCACTATAGGCCAATCAGTTTTTTTCTACCCCACGAACTCTATTTGCTGTTCATTCTTTCTAGAACATCTTCCCTTGGTACAGCTGGCACTTTTTCATCCTTTGGAGATGAGCTTTTTAAACGTCAGTACTTCAGAAAGACCTTCCCTAACCATTCTAGCTAAATAGGGCCTCCAATGATTCCCTAAACAGGGTCCAGCTTATTTTTGTCAAACCACTTAGAATAACTTGTACTTATTTGTTTCTCCATTTATTGTCTGTCTATAAGCACATGAGGATAGAGATTGTAACTCCTGGACTTAGTACATATCTGGCATCATGCAGGTAATGTTTTTTAAAAATGTATAACTCAATGATGCTGTCTTCCACTCTATGTCCAAATCAAATAAATTAATGACAAACCTCTCCATCTCATTTCAAACTATAAAGAATATTTTCAGGACTGATAGTGTTCATTTACTTATAATAAAAGACTATTTTCTACAAGTGAGGTTTTCTTTACTGAAAATCTTTTATATAGTGGACAATATGGTACAAATAAAACAACACACACACAAGATCATCTAAAAAACTGCCTTTTTAATAATGACTAATTATATGAAAAATCACATCCTTTTCCCAAGTTCCTCATATTCCTCACCATGACTCAAGAGAACCTTTAAGTTTTTCATATGAAAATGAGGCAAAGACCTGCTGCCTGAGACAAGGTAATTTTCAAATGAAATAATGTTAAAACTGTAAAAGAGCATCTATAAGGCCAATAAACCTGACTGATATTAGTGCCATCTTAAAGGCTATCATATCCAGCTAGAATATAGAGTACAATACATTTTAGCATTATTTTTAATGTATAATAATCCTTGTGAACCCCAAAGTGAGGTTTTTTTTCCTATTTTCTTTTTTCAAACAGGTAAAACCACAGGAAATCAAGCAAATAAAAACCCTACAGCGTATAATCTCCTAAATATGTTATATGAGGAAAAAGTTTTAAAATATCACTGTGATTTCATAGAGAAAATCACATTAAAGAAAAATTCCAATGAATAATATCTTGTAACAAGCTCAAAATGCCAAATTACCAACTGCTCTAGGCCCACGGTCCAGTAAGTCAAACAACCACCTGAAAAAGAATATGGAGGGAAAATGACCCTATTCCCTCCCACATCACAATGTCTCTATCTAGCCCTCACCCAATGTGGTATTTCACTGGCTTCTGTACTAAACCTTCTAAGTCCATTCCTCAACCCCAATCCACCGATGAAAAAAAATTAGGGAGTCTCAAGTAATAAACTTAACTGACACAGCTATAAAATAGCTTCACCATTTCCTTGACCAGCACAATACAATACTACTTTGCCCTTACTGCCCCACCCCCCATTCCCTCACATGTTAAGGTATTTATTTAGATTCTTTTGGCATCTGGGAAGCACTTGGTTGGCTTCCAAATTTCTTCCAAAAAGTGCTCCCTGAGGTGTCCAACATTCCCAGACTTCCATTTTACTAGGTGAAGAAGTCCTTACTAATTTTAGATTCAAGGATGCCTTCTATGAGCAATTAGTTATCCAGAATTCCCACCCCCATCCTGCTTAGACACCAAATATCACAAACACTAAAAACAAATACAGCCATCAACAGTCAGAAGCTAGACCTGAAAAGCAGTCAAAATCATGCCAAAAGGGCAGCTCTGGCACTTTAATAGGTTGACTGGAAACTCTTGCCAAAGAAATAAACGTTGTCCATCTTTCCCCCTAAAAAATTCAGAGTAAGAGAGAGCAGCAGAAAGACAGAAAAGACTCAGAAAAAAGACAGAGAAATTGAGAGACAGAGAGAGGCAGGAAGAAAGAGAGACCGAGATAGATGGAATAGGGGTGACAGAGACAGAGGGACAACTAAGTGAGAGATACCAGGAAAGAGAAACTTCCAAGGTGAATTTCTCCCTCTGTGATTTCAAAAGCATTAGGGTCTCCTACACAAAAGAATCTATTTTAAAGCAAGTAAAATCACATTTAAACAATAAATGGTTCAATGCTGTCTCTCAAACACCAGCTGCTTCGTTCAGATGCCTCTCCCTTAAAGAACCTTAAAATCACCACTCTCTCTCTCTATGCATACTTCTAATTCTCAGGCTTTCCCCTAAAATGGGGTGGCCAAGCATGCAGACACTGGATTCAAAAGGATAAAAAAGTCTGCAAAGCTTGAGAATGTACAAGGTGCAGCCCCCTTACCTTCAGCAATACTACGTCCACAGTCCTGTCCACTTTGGATATGTCACACAGGCTGTAGCGCCTCTTGTGCCGTTCATACATTTTGTCCAAATTCAAGAGGTATCCCCCCTGTTAACCTGGGGATCGGTGCGGTCCACAAAGTCCAGAGTTCCAAATCTCTCACGATGAGCTGGAGGAAATCTCTGCCTTCCAGACTCCTCTTATATAGAATCCTCAAAGGATGAAAAAATGAATTAAAAAGAAAGCAAGCAGAATCCAATTTCTTGAACTGACTGAGAACTTTCTGACAACTTCGGAACACTGGGATGATAAATTTTAACTCATAATATAAATTGTAAATTCCTCCTGAGGCAGTATTTTAGGTAGATCTTGACTGAAAGAGAAGCACACACCATTTCCATCACTGGCGATAATTCCAATAGAAAAAATAAGAACTGACCAAGCATAATGGCCGACACACGTGGAGAAGAAAACCAAAAGCAGGCAATAAAAATCCAGTATGTACTTTGCCAGGAAGACAAAAAGAGAGAAAGAAAACAGGGAAGACAATTCTACATCAGGGGGATGACATGAAATAATTCTCTCATTAAATTCTGGTCTTGCTTTAAAAAAAAAGGCAAAGATACAGAAAACCTTTAAAGGGGAAAAAAGAAAAGAGTAGAAACTGGAGATTCTTTTCAAAGTAAAGAATCTTTAGACTGTCTCTTGCTCACCAGGCAGTAGGATTTGGTTCTGATTTAAGTTGAAAACAGCTAATGACAGCAGAGGGAAGGGGGGGAGACCACTCCTCCTGCACTGCTCCCTCCCTTCTCTCTTCCTGCCTCCTGGCCCTTCCCCACCCCGAGTCCCTCCCGCTTTTTTTTTTTTTTTTTCCCCTCTCTCAAGAACGTCACTACTTGCCCTTTCAGCTTTGCACCAGCAGCCTTGGAGGTTTGAAAACCTAATTGCAGTGGTGGGAACATGATTCATCCACAGATGAAGAGGAGAAAAACAAGGCTTCCTTTTCCAGCCCGCTTCCTCCTCCTCCTCCTCTCCCTCACACAGTCCCTTATGAAAAGGGCTCTGTCTAGGCATTGCAAGACACAACTCGATGGCTTTGATGTCAGGGTAGTAAAGCAATGGGGATGTTATCCTAAACACCACAAACAAGAACAACAGAACATATCTGTTTCATAAAGTACAGAAAATTGAAACTACCCAAGGCATACACAGCATCTCCTGCCAAATGCAAACCAATGATTTAATATGAGAAAAATGTTAGCCAAGCATTTTGGGGCTATTTCTCTAGGACTCAGAAGTGGCTACAAGAGTACCTGAAAAGTTTAAAATCATCAAGAGTTAATTAAGCTTTCTAGGGAGAGCACCCGTATTATATATTGAAGGGGGGTAGGGAGGGAAATATAGGGGCTTTAAAGAAAATTAAATCAAAAAGGAATGGAATGAATGTGTATGTGCACCTTAGTACTTTCACTGGATACTTAGTACATCTTTCCCCTTCAATGCCTTTATTTCTATTAACTAAGCCTTGCACAGGGCTCTACTAATTCATTTGCCTGTTTCCTTACTATTCCAGACCCCTCAAGCCCTCATCCAACATCCTCAGGGGCAGACTGATTCCAGAATTAATTCTCTTACTTCGGACATTCTCTAATTTGGATCATAAATGATTTGAGAGGGAGAAAAAAGAACCGAGGGAAGCAAATAAGGGAAAAGAGTGGGATGGAAGGGAATTTTTTCCTTCCAGAAGTATTAGGCTGCTGACATTTTCCTAAATTGGCCATCGAAGTCCTTAACTACACCTGGAGAGTATAAATGAGGGGGTTTCGAGTACCACAACATAAAATAAGAAAAGGGAATCTAATACCTAAATTTCATACAAAGTTGGTGAAAGATTTTTCAGGAGCTGTAAGTAGAGAAGAGGAGTTCTGATGAATCACCATTTCCTTAGCCAGGCACTCAAGTTGTTAACCAGCTTAGAGAGGAATACGGCAAACCCTGCTAAGATTGCAAACATTTTCTATCTACCTATTAATACACCACAGTGCAGTTCTGTCCAGTTCAAAGTCTTTGTCTCCCCCATCCCTCACTGTCTTCTCCCAGGCATGAAGGTAGACACCAATTCCCCTTCCCTACTGGCTTCACAGAGAACCTTGGCTCTGGCATGTTTTCAACATGGACAGTTAAACAGATGTTGCATTTTATGAGAGATGACGAAAGAAAACAGTAGAAACAAGATGATTCAAGAGAGATTAAAAAGTTGTAAATAAAAGTCATGCTCAGGCTTACCAAAAGTGTGGGACTCTGGCCAGGGATTTACAAATATTTTTAAAGTATGTGGTTCAGGGCACAGATAGAAAGACACTTTAGGCTTTTGTATATAGAAGAATTGATAGTTTATTATATTTTCTGTAACAAGTTTCACAAAGCTATAATTTAGAACTCCCTTCTCTCCATACAAACACAAAGCTGCCTCCCCTCTGTTCTCAATATGGTTTATTCCTCACTGCCGCTCCCTTCTGTTTTAATTAGAATCAAATGTTTCCTGCTTGCTAGGTTCCCAGGCATCTCTCTAGGGATCAGAGATGCTTTAATCACCAAAGAGTCTTTCTATTCCCAATCCTGTCTACCTACTGATTTAAATGTTGATAACCTATATCAATTTAACAAATATTACGTGATCTGCAGCGAGACAAAATAAATAACAAGGGCTCTGTCTCAAATTTATAAAATTAGAGAGAAACCTGTTTCGAAATAATTTTCTGAAATAGCCTAGATGACTGTTTGAGACATAGAGATTAACTTTTTTTATTTCTATCTGCTGGTTTTGTGCAACAGGTTGGAAGTGTACATTTCCTTCTCTTTCTACACACAAAAACATAAAATGAAGGATGTGAAATTGTCCAGATGTATTCTGTTCTTTCTTGGAGAACAAATGCTCTGGGTGGGGAAAACACACTCTGGGCGGGGGGGGGATCAGCAGGGGAAGAGTCTGTTTTGCTTTCCCCTCTGGATCTATTCAGCACTCCCCAAGAGAAGACACAATTTGTAGTAATGTGCTTTTGCAGCTTAAATGACAACCCCAGGTTTTTATCAAAAACATCTGGAACCAATGAAGAGCTATTCTGTTAGGATTTTGAAACATAGCAACCTAAACCAGAGCTAAGAGCTGCAAATTTAAAGGAGACTGAGTACACAATTCCTTTCCTTAACTGGAATTTTTTAGTAAAATAGGCTTATTATTTACAACCATTTACAACAGGAGTTATTTACAACATTAATGACATCTCCCTTCTCTGAGTCCTCCTCCCCACCCTCTATCACTACAAGGGGTCCCAAAGTTCTTAAAAAAAAGCAAACAGTGCTTTTTGTCTCTTCGATGGCAATATCCTTAAAGAGTCCAGAAAATGAAGTATAAAAATATTTTATGCATTTTAACCATGGCATTTCTTTTCATGAATTAAATTTTCTCTTGTTTTATTTAATTAAAGAGCTAACACCACAGCCAACTGTTTAAGCATTTTTATGGGTCAACTCTACTTCTTCACTCCTTTATATCCAGACAGGACAGACCCTGTCTTAAGACCCACAGCCAAGTTTCTGAATTAGAGCACCACCTAGTGGCTACGCTGAAGAGACAACCAGAATTCTAAAGACTAGGTGGACTAGTTGGTGGGGGGGGGGGGGGCGGCGGTGCCACGGGACAAACTACCAGTAAATATTTTTCTACAAGCCCATAAACATAGCATATGACTGGGTACTGGTTTAATAATCATCAAATGATCAATTTGATCTCTACAGGGAATATAAGTTAAAAATCAAAGGTTCTTTCGATTCCTGGGTTTGCCACTATCTTCACTGAGCAACATGGGATAATTTAGTTTGACTCTCTGGACTTAGGATTCCAGAATTTTAAAATGAGGGGGTTGGACAATCATACCTGAGGTTCCTTCTTGTTCTAATATTATATCAGTCTCAGCTTAAGAAATCTTCATCACCCACCGTACAGCTCAAAGGATGTGGGGTAGATTCAGAGGAGAAAGAAAAAGGTATTGAGACATTTTCTCAAAACTCTATGTAGAGAACACCTAGTATATTCTTGCCTGATTCTATTTCTACCTCCATTTTCACATAAAACGGGAAGGAAGGAAAGGTCTACCAGTCAGGGATTTTCACTAATCTGTAATTCATTAACTTAAAAAAAAGTGATTCATCCTAAATTGGAGGCAAATGTACTAAAGTACAAAACATTTAGCCTCCAATTGAACAACTCCTATTTTAGAGTAAGAGAACTGCTTCAAATAAGATGCACGAGTATTTTAGAGGAGAAAGAAATTATTCAAAAGGTTGCAAAGGCCATGTTTCCATTTAGGATTTCCTTTCGAATTTCAATTTAGGTGTTCAAGCACCTCTAGTCCAGGAGAGGTGGGGGACGAGTAGTGTTCTCTCCTTGCATTGGTTTCATTAACTCAACAGATTTAGATGCTCCATAAAAGTAAAAGGGTAAGAAGGTAAAAGGGAAGGACAAAAACCAGGACTTCTTTCCTAAATCAGTGACAAGCAGCAGCAAACAGCACCTTTACTTAAACCTTTTATTGCCTATGCAAGAAGAAACCTTCTTAAAGATAATTTAGCTGACAGCTGCAAATTGTTTGACAACAATAACAAAAATAACCTAAGGTGGAAGAATATAAGAGAAAAAAGAATGCTTTCAAACTGTCTCTTCACAAATTTGTGCTCCTTACAGGAAATCACATGGAACAAATATACAAATGTTAAATTTTACTAAAACTTTCAACAGCTTTGTGAAATAAAAGGGGGGAAGAGGGAATAAAGGGAAACAGCCGATATCTTGATTTCAGCTGAAAAAGTAGTATAGAATACTTAATAACAACAACTACTAAGTACCTATTGTTGGCCACGTGCTTCCACATGTACAATTTCATTTATTCCTTATAAAAAATTACAGTCTGCTTTAGAGATAAGGAAAAGTAGGAGAGTTTACATCAGTTGTAGAAGGCCACATGGTTAATTAAAAAGTTTAGCTTGAACTCAGATCTAAGTCTTTCTTTTCACTATACATCCTATTTTGCCACTTATGCATCTCCCAAATTAAAGGAAATGAAACTGTCATAAAAACTGTCATAAAAAACTTAAGTTAAAATTTGAGGGGGAAAAAATCTTAGAACTCATTACTCAGCATCAATATTCTCACATTTGATTTCACACAAACACCAAAGGATAGAAATGTTTTTTTAATTAAAAAAAAAAAAAGACAAATGTTTTCTAATTTTAGAAAGTACAGGTAGAAAGTACATCATTAAACTTCTCTGACAACATTTTAACACTTGACATTTCAGCTTTTAACATTTTCTCACTATAGCAATATTTTATAAAAATCAGAATGAATGCACCAGCCTAAAAGATCACTGGATGCTGACAACTGTTACTCAGATCTTCTACAGAATGCATAAGTATGCTGCTCCTAGTTTTGCTCTTTGGAACAAATGTTAAGAAATCTAGTCATTTTTTTCTTTTCTTTTTAAAGATTTATTTATTTTTCCCCCTTCCCCTTCTCCCGTCCTGCTGTTTTTGCTGTCTGTGTCCATTCACTGTGTGATCTTCTGTACCTATTTCTCTTTTTTGTCTTCTCTTCTCTTTCTAGTCATTTCTTATGGGCGGCATTTCAGATATTTGAAGATACCTCTCATGGCTCACCACCCTCCTCAAGGCTTCTCTATTGGCTTGTGATTCCCACAACTCCTCCTCATGTAACATGTTACCCAATTGTCAGAATGCCCTTCAGTGTCATTCCTGATGTGAATGCCGAAAACAAAATCCTCTGACATGGTGTTTACCTGGATGATTAAGGTCAAACCGGTTTTCTTAACGTACACATTCCACACCACGGGGATATAAAGTTTACGGTGAACTAGGCTGACTTGCAGTATCTTTTTTTCCAGTTTAACTTACATCGAAACACACCTTCGCCCACATTACAATCTTGAGATTTTGTTTTTAAACCTACTTTACATCTTTCCCTGCAGATTCTGTCATTTGTTTTAAGTTATCATTTTGGCTTAAAAATAGCGCCCTGAATCTAGGTTTTATCATTAAAATAACAGCCATTCCTCCAAATTTTGTGTCATCTATAAACCTGAAGAGCAACATTGATGGTGAAACCCACAGGTATACCACTATAAACATGTCCTGGAAGGATGTCAAATCATCAGCGAGCACCACTGATAAAGTGCTGTTTCATCAGGTAGAAAGCCATCGGAATCCTATGAATCACATTTCTACATCTTCTATATAACATGAAACAATCTGTAAAATGTCTTGCTGAAATTAATACATACTAGATCTACGCAGTTCTTTTCAACCTGTTGACAAAGGCATAATCAGTTCTGCATTTCAAAAGTATCACTTTTTTCTAGAGTATAAAAAATAGAAAGGAGAGAATGAGACTAGACAGAGATATTAGTTTTAAAAGTTGTTATGGAAGTTGAATAAAGATGACAGCTTGAATTCAGGTGATCCAAGTGAAGATGGAGAAAAGAAACAGTCCAAAGATACTTAATATTAACAGGATATTGGGTGTTGGGGGTTAGGGGTGAGGAAAAAGAAGCGTCATATTTGATTCTTGGGTTTCTGCCCTGGGCAACTAGATAAACGATGGAATGCAATAGAGTGGGGGGGGAGCCAGCGGAGAGAACAGATGACGAGTTTAGTTTTAGACACAGAAAATCTGAGGCTTCTCAGAGAGATCCAAGTGGAGCTGTAGTGAGCAGGTGGACACGTGTCTGGACCCAGGGAGAGTGGCTGGAAATGGACAAACATTTCAAAATCAGCACATATATGGATGGCATCAAATAAACTAAAAGAATGAAATCAAAAGAGAGAAAGGTCAACAGTGACAAATGGTGTGAAAAGGTCAAGCAAAGAAGATCTGGATTATGCTATGTGAATGCCTTAATGGACCTTGGTGAGGGCAGTTCTGGTGTCTTAAGTGAAATACCTCAGTCAGTCCTTGAGAAATGACTGCTATGACTGCTAACCTGACAATCAATACTTAAGATTGTAAAATTTTTCTGAGAAACGAATAAAGCATTAACAGAAAAATGATGACTAATAAAGTGAGCTCTATGAAACATGTATTCCTGTCCTTTGTATACTTTCAGTTCTTTCAAAGAGCTCCTGCCATAGAGACCAAAAGCACACACACACTGCTATCTTGGTTGGGAATACGGAGAAAGGTTTCATAATAGCTGGAGGAGGGAAGCAGGGTGGACAAAGAGTCCTTTGGCAAGGAAATGGAAAAAGAAAGGAAGAGCCAACAAGTAAGAAACTCCCTTTCCATATGATCACCTATGGAAACAAAACTCATTCTAGAAAACAAAGGCAATGAGGTCAAAGGAAACAACATTTACTGACCAGAATTTCCTAATGGGATTTTGTCATCACTAGCATGTCATGGTCAATTAATAGCAAACTGATAAATAATAGCAAAATTTATTTATCCATTCAACAAATATTTAAGTATCTGCTATGGGTAAGCTTCTCTGCAAAGTGTTATAAGAGACTTAAATATGCATAAACAAGGAAACACAGATGGGGAAATGGCATGAAAGACAAATACGAAACAGCAGGGATAATACAGATGGAATGCAGAATCTCAGCAAAAGGGATACACATCTCCGGGGCTTAGGTGACATGGTGTTTGAAGCTATACATACCCTATAATCAGAATGGATCTTCATCCTCTTCCTGGAGTCCTTTACAAACTGGAGAGCAAGCGAGAGAGCCAGCGAGAGCGAGCGAGAGCAAGAGCAAGCGGAAGTTGTTAAGCCAACCCATTTCTTGGTATCTGCTTTCAGCAGCCTAACACAGGTGATGAGGAAAGATATGCTTCATAAAGGTAGTGGTTTAACACAAAAGACAGAAAGAAAAAATGAGAGTGGGGAGGCAGGCATTATGTATGAAAAGCACAGTGTGAAGGTGGGCATAGATGTTGACGAGTGCCCAGTATGACAGACAATAGCAAGCTGTCAGTTATGTGCATGAAATTTATGGAAGAGAGTGTTATAACTTTAGGCAGCAAAGGCACTAACAGCCTAGATTATGAAAGCATACAATATTACACTAAAAAGTTTAGACTCTATTCAGTGGTAAATGAGGGGCAGTGAAGACTTTTGAGTAAAAAGTGATGATATAAGCTATAGTTCAGGGAGTCTATACGAAAGTCTTCAGTCTCCCTCAGATCACATCATTTAACAAATCTGTGCTCAATTTATGTATTTTTCTGAACACTGGTGAAATAAATGAGTTTGTTTTTAGGATTAAATGAGCTAAATCTGCCTGTACAGACATTTTAAAAGTAATGCTTCCATAATTTGTTAAGCTGCCTTTTATCTGTTATTTTATTTTTGAAGTTGAAATAATAAAGTTTACTTTAAAACCAAGTCTTCATATCATCCCCCCTTGTCTGGATTTCATACTGCTCCAAAATCCTTATCCAATCCCATTTTCTACTACTATTCTTCAAGGTAAGAATAAAATTGGTGGCCCACAATTCCACAATTAGGATGCACTCCCCTGACGGTGCCCTGTATTGCTCACTGCTACAATAAGCTCCTTAAAAAGGCAACCAATCTTCATTTCTTTAATTTCTCTCCTAGAGTGCCAAACACTGTACTAGACATACAAAGTCTAGATAACTAATTATGTCTTAGCTCACTACCTCAACTGTAATTCTAAAATGTTTCCATCAATGACTGACAAAATTTAGGTATTAAAAGAGATTAAAAAAATTGTTTTGCCAGTGTTATATATACAAAAGTTGAATGATCTAAAAGAGTTTCTGAATTAAAAGGATAAAAGTCCTGGCCAGACATGAATATGCCGTTCGAAATAACTGTAACCTTAGGACATTTTTGAAGCCCATATAAAAAGAAAATGTATTATTTTAGGAAACTGCTCGACTTATTATTTTTTACTTCATGGCAGAAAGAACAGCTCTAGTATAGTCACTCTGTCAGACAAGCCAAAAAAATGAGTCAGCTTCCCATGGAAGACTTCCCTCATCCCTCCAAGCAAACATACACCACTGTACAGTCATGCCTTCCAGAAAATATACAACTATAACTTGCTCTTTTCATCAACTGTCCAAAAGACAAAGCAAAGTGAAAAGGGAAAAACTCTTCATTAAAAAAACCTACCTTTCAACACTACTGCCAGGTCAATTTGGGCAGTCGGTCATCCTCAAAGGAAACCTGGTTCTGTTCATTCAGAGACTACCATTTGGAGCACTGTATTCTGATAACTGTATTCAACTAGACCAGATATTTTAATGTTCTGAGAAAGTTCAAGGAAGTACAACCTAACTCTGTTTATTCCAGATTAAAGTATGAGAATTTGTTTCATAAGGATGTTATCATAAAAATATATTTGAGGGGAAAGTGTATGCAAAGCATTTTGTAGAGTGCCTTTGGCATAAGTACTATATAAGTAGAGTGCTATTATTTTTATCTTGTATTTTTTGCCTCATTAAAAAATAAGTTAAAAGACAAAACTTTGTTTACTTGTTTTTTTTACTATTATTGAAATAATGAAAATGGTCTAATAATGATTGAAGTGATGAATGCACAACTATATTATTATACCAAAAACTACTGATTATATACTTTGGATGAACTGTTTTATTTAATATGTACCAGTAAAATTCATCTGTTTATAATTTTTTAAAGCAGTATTCAGCCTACAAGGTTGTATATAAAATAAACCCACTAACTATGGTGAACTCTGACCCAAGTCAGATTTGAAAAATAAATAAATAAATGCCTTTGCTTTGAGTCAGGCCACCATGTTTTCTGCTGGAAATATTTTATATCGTGGAACAAGAAAGCAGAGAGAGGGAAAGTTAAGTTTTCTGGTGTTCTCTAACAATTGCAAAAGGTAGGTAACTACCGCAGAAATTAAGACTAAAGAAGCTGTTGAGCATCTGAATGCCAAGCTGCTTCACAGAGAAATACTTCTTTAAAAAGACCAACATAGATCTGGAAACACAGACAGAGTCGTCTGACTTAGAAAGAAAGAAAAAAGCCTCTTCAATGAGGCACAAGGGAAAGAAGTAAGAAAAGACAGATATTTATAGATTTTTCCTGGCCAATCCCCAAGAGCCTAATTTGGACTGAACTTAAAGTGTCCCTAAACAATCCCCACCCAGAAGGCATGCTGAAATACCAGCACCATTGGGACAAAGAGGACTTGGCTCTAAGAGGAGACTCCAGTAGAAAAGCATGGCACCACTTTTATTACCTCTGCTTGCAAGACTCTCCTACTGCATTCACACCACTCAACTTAATTGGGCTCCTGCAGATCTCACATCTGGCTGTGTCCATGATCTTGATCCTGCCCTCCTATTCTTCCCCATCTATGCAAAACCAGATAAACCTTAAAGCTCCCCTAATACCTCAGTTTAAAAAACTGGCCTATACTTCCTCTGACTCTATTAGGACTGTGTTAAAACTCCTACTACACTGAAAGGACCCATTGATTAGCCTAACTATCTGGGTGCCTGTTTAACAAGTCTCCTGGAGCAAGACATTTCCTATTTCTTTGGATTTCTTATAGGTTTTGGCCTTAGCATTTAACAATAATGCCTGCGTGAATGTATAAATACCTAGTTCTCTGTCTGAGGAGGATCTCTCAGACAACTCATCCTCAAGAAGTAGATCAAACTGGAGCAAGCAATATAGTTTTAGAATCTTCTATATTTATAAATTTATTTAACCCATAGACTTTTCTTAGAGAGATAAGCACTGGAGAAAAAGAACATCTATTCTGCCTGCTACAAACAAATTACATTAATAGCTGAACTTAATCAATAAGTAGAACTCATAAAAGATTAGCCAGTAAATGGAAGAACCTGTATATCTACATTGAATGCTTTTTTAAAATATAAATTGCAGTTTCAGTGGGTTCTGCAGGATCTTTTATTCTGGAGATCTGTCTGACCAAATACTTACTGATTTCCAGATTACTATTTTATTTGTTCATAATTAACAAACTGATATGTTAATGCCTTTCGCTCTCTTTCTTTTCTCAATGCAGATGTCTTTCTGGAATGAATATATGTCTGTAATACCAACCTTGAAAAAAGAAATCCATTGGTCCCAGTGAAACTTTGAAATAAATGCCACACAAAATGGCTAATTATTCGAGACCAAGTTTCATGGAAGCCTTCTGACAATTTCTCCAAAGATATTTGCATGTAATGACTCAGAAGATTGCACAGTACTGACCGGCTGTTTGCTATGTCAAGGACAGCACAGCTAGCAAATCAGGTAGTCCATGGGAATAGGGTAAGTAACACAAGAGAATAAAGTATTATCAGGGAACCACACACCCCCACCCCTAAACTCCTAGTGTAGACTGAGCAGAACACCTAAGGCCTCTGCTCTGTCCCTCCAACTTGTCACCTGTAAGACCATTATTACTATCTCTTTCCTGCCTCATCCATGGAGATGTTAATAATAAGCATTAGTGGTCTTTAAAAGAGCGCAGCATTATTTAACATGGCTTATTGTTATTATCTTTCTTTCATACAAGCAGAGTTTTTCTAGGCCTCCAACTCCCATGCTGATAAACCAGGGCTTTAGACCTGTTCAATTTCACTACAACGGCAATCATCCAAATTCTACATAGACAGAAAGATGAACTACTTACATTTCTTGACTCAGTCCTAAGTACTCATATCAATGGGTTCTCTGTACAGCATCATATCATCTTTTCCACCTGATTTTTAAGTACCACTCCTGCCATACTGATTAAACCAGATTTTTCCTCTCAACTAACAAAGCTTCAAACATAATTGCGAAGGAAAAAGGATTTTGAAAGGAAACTACTTAAGGTTATCAGTGCCCTGAAGTACAGGTATCAATAAATGCATAAATATACTTTCATATGGCATTCAGAAGAAAATGGCAACTGGCTACAGCTCAGTCTTGCAGAAGTTCTGCATCATTTCAAGTTGCTCAGCATACATTAACCATTAGAAATGCCTCCTCTGTGTGTGGCAATGTGACAGGTTATTGTGCATAAAAGCATGGTAAAAGCAGGGTTGTTATCGGGAGGTAGCAGGGATCCCAGTGCAACACAGAACAGGACACAGGAAACACATGACCATTCCAATAGATCTTTGGGGAGGTGGTGGAGGAAGGAGGAAGATAACACAATAGGAGCAGCTCTGCCTGAAAGAGTGAAGAAGGCAGCACAAGACTGATGATATCTGAGTTGAGTCTTAAGGAATCAAAGAGTTCCCAGGCAGATGTCAGGATGCACTTTGGGCAGAGAATACCAATGAGCATGTAGTGTGTACAGTGAGGGGTTTTAACAGATAAAAGGAACTCTGGTGTGACTGGCAGGTGGACTGTAGGATGGAACAGTATAACTGACGGGACTGCGCACAAAACCTCAAGAGCCAGACTGTCAAATCTGGGTATGCCACACCACAGAGTTTGAAAACTAGGAAGTCATTTGATTTACTTTTAATAAGTGTCAGAAAAATTGAATATTACTTTTCAACCTGCATCCACAAAACCCTGAGGGTCCCAGACACCTTTTCAGGTTATCTGTGGGGCCAAAACTATTTTCATGGTAATACTAAGATGTTGTTTGCCCTTTATACTGTGTTGACATTTACTCTGAGGGGCAGTGTCTGAGCACAAATAAGGCAGTAGTACAAAACTGAACCAGTCATCATTACATTCTTCACTTTTACTTTAAAAGCCATTTCCACATAAGAATGCCCTTGATGAAACTCTAAAAATTATTTCAACCTTTGAATACATGTCAAGCTAATCATCTACGCTGATGAAACAGAAAGTACACAAACTACTTCTGCTGCACATGGAGGTATATCATTGTCTTGAGAAAAATAATATGTGCTTTTGTTTAAGCTGTGAATTAAACTAGCTACTTTTTGCATGGTAAATTTATTTTTTAAAAAGATACTTAGATTACACAAAATGTTACACACAAAAATATAAGGGATTCCCATATGCCCCACTCCTCACACCTCCCACCTTTCCCAGCATTAACAACTTCTTCCAGTATTGTGGTACATTCATTGCAACTGATGAATGCATTTGGATCACTGCCACTAAGCATGGATTATAGTTTACACTGTAGTTGACACTCTCTCCCACTCAATTCTCTAGGTTATGGCAGGATATATAATGGCTTGTAACTGTCGTTGCACTGTCATTCCGGACAATTCCAAGTCTCGAAAATGCCCTCATATTACACCTTTTTTTCTCTCTCCCTGCCTTTAGCACCTCCAGTGGCCACTGTCTCCACATCAATGATAGAATTTCTTCCATTGCTAGAATCACAATAAGTCTATAGTAGAATACCAGTAAGTCCACTCTAGCCAACATTTTATTCCCCAATCCTGAGGACTGTGGGATGGTGATGCTCACCATTGAGAGGGGGGCCTTGATCCCATACAGCTGATGGTGGGATTCTCTTGCTTGCAGTTGTAGACTCTCTTGGTTCCTTGGTATGGTGGTTGTCCATTTTTACCTCCTCTTGTTAGTTGTCCTAGATGAGTCCAATGAACTGGAGAGTAGGTGTTACAACTCCACTGAAGCTCAGGGCCCAGCTGGCACATAGACAACCCAAAGATTCAAGTCTCTTGGACATACACCTACCAACTCCAGCACCAACTATAGGTTCAAATAGAAGGGAGAGACTTCACTTTGAAGTCTCTTAGCCATATAAACTCATTTGTCTTTTACCTTTTCCTCCTTTTATTTGAGGTCTTTTTCCAGTTGCATTGCTAGCTGATACTTGGTAGTAATTCCTCAGTGCCAGGGAGGCTCATCCCCAGGAGTCATGTTCCACATCCCAGGGAATGTAATGCATTTATATGCTGCATTTGTCTGAGAGAGAAGCCACATTTGAGCAACACGGAGGCTCTCGGAAGGTAAATCTGAGGCATCCTACAGCAGTAAGTTAAGTTACAACTTCAAGAGCAAAGGCTCAAAAGCATAGTCATCAATATCGAGGGCCCACCAATGCACCATCCTTCTTCACTAGTTGTTGCTCCTACACTTGGGAGATTGTTGCTGTTCCATTCGAGAACGTGGCAGAGCTCCCCAGAATGGGAATTCAATATTCTTTCAGTTATTATGTGACTCTCCAACCACTGTGACAATGCCCCATTAACATCTGAACACATTTATATACCATATATGTACATCCAGGTGAACTTCCTCCCATGTATTCCCCATCACTGACATCTCACACCGAAGATCCTCCCCTGACACAGTTTTAACCCTTCTGTGATCCAAAACTTCTTCAAAAATGAAGCCAAGAATATCGCCAAATACAATTAAAGGAAAATGAAATAATAATGATAGCTTTAAACATAAGAAATAAAATACATAATTTAGAAAAAATAAAATTTTTAATTGGGATATTAAAAAATAATGGAAAATATATATTTTTAGTTTTTTGATGTTTTCCCTTTTATCACTGAAATATCTCTGTTGTCCTTCCATTTCTTCCCCAGCATATTACTTTTTTACATTTTGTCTTCAAAGAAATTTTAAGCTACAGTAAAGTCACATACAGAACACAGGGGACTCCCATATATCCAGTATCCTCCCCCTTCTCGTATCAATAACCTTTTTATATGAGGATGGTACATTGTTACAACTGATGTATTAATAAGAATATTGAAAACATGCCCACTAATCATGGCAAATGGTTTACATTACTGGTTTAGGGTACTGGATGGGGGGGCATTCAGGTCAGGGCATACCTGGGGCAGTCTTCTAGAGAATGTGTGAGTTATCATTTTGTCATAATGTGTTGTATCAGTAGGTGGAGACATACATAATGAGTGAGAAGGAGGTGGACTCCCATCCAGGAGAGGCCCGATATGTTCTCAAACAGAGGGGTACTGACAATGGTTATTTAGAACTTGGAAACTTTCCTGAAAAAGAATATAGTAAGTCTGTCACTTCAAGGGAAACAACTATTTACTGCTAAAGATAAAAGTCAGACTTTCAAGTATAAATGAGACTTTTGGAAAACTTGTTTCTACCACTGTGAGCTTGCTAGTTTCCCAATACTTGAAGATTTACATTTCTGATGAGACTGGTGGTGAGGATAACAAATGTGGCATTTTGATATTGTAGAATGAAATGGTTTAACATTTAGAAGAGGTTTTTGTTACTCAATGAACCAATGTTTCAAATAAGCAGTGTTATGATGTTACAAAATCATCCATTCAAAGTGCAAGATAGACTGACCAATGGATTTTAATGTGACAGAGCAGAAAAAGTTAACTGATATTTCAGATTCCACATTGCAAATAACTTATAAGAAACTACCACTTGTCAATTTTGATCTACTGTAAAAGATGAGTATCATAATTACCTGGAATGACTACTAAAATATTCCTCTCTTTTCTAAGCATATATCTAGTGTGAGGCTAGATTTTCTTCAGCTACTCCAACCAAAGCAACAGCTGAATGCAGAAGCAATATGAGACTCCAAGTGTCTTCTATTAAGCCAGAAATAAAAGTAAAACAAGGCCATTCTTTTAATTTTGTTTGTCTTGGAAAAGAGTTTTTACATTGGGGGGGGGCACATTATGAGGAACCACCACTAAGAAATGGAAGGTTAAAAGCATGGTCTTCCTGACAAAGGCGAGCAATCTCTCAGCTCAGCTACTCAGCTACTGCTTGTGGTCATCAGAATACATGTGCTTTCTATTTGGGGGTTGGGGGAGTAGAGGGGTTATTTTCCCTTTAAAATTCTGTCTTGTTTAAATTTAAAATCAGTGACATGAATTTGTTTTAATTACTATTTATAAAAAATTCAGATTACATAAAAAAGAGACAACTGCGTATTTGCCTTTATTGCATACTTCTTGTACTTCCCTTTATTTAGACATCTTTTAAAAAAGAAATTTTACAAGAGGTCTTGAAAAATTTTATTTTCTTTTACCCAAATAATGGGAAATCACAGTGTATTCATATATATACATATGCACATACACCATTCTATATATTAAAAGAACTTCAACCTAGGTGCTACCAAATCAAAACTGGTGGCAATTCACTTTAGAGTCTATTTTACCGACGAGGAAAGAACTTCCTAAAAGAACATTTCTTTTGTGAAAATGGATGCCAACATTTATTAAGTCCTGTCTATGATATTAAAGATGGTCCAGCACTGGCTCCAGTGAGCGACAGCTGTCAACTTTCCTTGGCGTAACTGTCTATTATCTAAGAACCCCGCTTTTTCATGTGTGGTACCAGGGGCCAGGGATTGAACCAGACCTCCTATGTGGGAAGGTGGCACTCAAACCACTGAGCCATACTGGCAACCCTGAGTTGGTTTTTTCATGTTTTGCTTGTTGTTTGTTTTAGGAGGCACCTAGAACAGAACCTGGGACCTCCAGTGTGGGAAGCAGGCGCTCAACTGCTTGAGCCACATTGGCTGTTTTTAAAATATTTCACAATTCCTATTTTTCACTTTAGATTTGTATAATTATCTCCCCCCACTAGAGAAGTTTGCCATATTAGAAAATGCTTTTCAGAGAAGAAGAGTCAGCTAGCTTTTTCTTCTCTCCCTATTCTCATCTTCCCCACTTTATGCTGGGGCAATAAACTACAAGAACTTACAACAACTGCTAGAAGAATTAGACAACTTGGGTCTTTTCATACCTGTTGCCAATATCATGCCTTTAAGAGGAGGGGTTCTTAACATTTTGGTTCCATGGACCCCTTTGCCTGTTGGGGAAAGTCACGGAATACTACTTTAATTTACTGCATATATTCATAAGTAAAGGAAATGCTAGATTTCAGTAAGAAATAAAGATAGTAAGTCAAATTTTTTCAAATCAAGCTCACGGACCCCCTGAAACCATTCCATGGACCCTTCGATAAGAAACCCTGCTTTAGAGCTTGGTAAAATGCAGAAACTCATGTTTAGTTATTCTTTGGCTCTCATATTCAACTCTCCTTCCTTTCCTTCTTTCCTTTTCCTTTTTGCTAATTCCCTCTCTTGCTGCACACTACCACTAACTAGCCTTAAAAGAGGAAGGATCAAGGCAACTTTTCACATCCACCGTATTTTAGGGCACCTTCATATTTGTCTCCTAATAGATGGCAGGTATTAGATTGCTCATAGGGTGAGTCCAAGTTTAAAAAACAGCAAGACTGATTCAGAGGCGATGCTCCTAAAAGGGAAAGAATTATTTTATTTTTATTTAACCCCCATTCCTCCCAAGAGCCAAGCCAAGAAACAGACATGGCAGTACCGATCCCCATCAGGAATCAAAGATAAGAAAATTGGGCATTTATAGGCACTGATGAGCTTGTTCCCCACCTCCAGGAACAACTAAAAGCACAATCGGTGTCTCAGTATGAGTCAAAGTAGGTAGGAACAAAAACAAAAACAAAAAAAGTGTATAAGAAGAGACACATTTTAACAATGACACTAAGCAGCAGAGGTCAATCAGTTATATTTATTCAAAACCAGCATCTCTTTAAGATCCTCCAGTGGCTTCATAGAAGCTTGGAGGGTTGGGGTGGGCACAAATGACAAACTCTTTCTCAAAGTCTCAAAAAGCAAACCTATGAGTTCTGTCCATGTAATATATACCAGTTTTAAAACAGTTATTTCTTGCCACAGCTTTCAGGTATTCCTTTTACTGGGTTCAACTGTAATAGCAATTGCATTAAAATACAATATCAAGAAAGCCAGGAATTAAATTCTTTCCCTGACTCAAGAAGAAAGAAGAGCCTCAGATAAAAAGAAAATCAATCTACCGGAGCATGACGTGAAGCAGACACTGTACCAACTTTCAACGCTAATGAGGAAGGGCCAGGACTCTATTTTCCTCCCTTAGATCACCCCATTAGGAAAACCAAATGGCTCCTAGGAAGGAGCACAGCCTATTGTGTTGTGTACGATGCCACAGCGACAGGAACTGTTCCACAGCAAAACAACTATGACGCATACATCACTTTCTGGAACTGGAATGAAAAAACCAACCCCCTATTTTATTAAGGCAGGGAAAAGGGGAAAATCCCTTGAGTGAAACATTTCAGCAGAGTCCCACATAACGCCTGATGGTATAATGCCACTACCAGTGGAAGGGACAGTGGTGCAAGCAGCTCGTATGAGCCAGATGTAAACTACTGATTCATGTCTTTAGCTCTCCCAATACAGCTTCCTGAAGGGATGGAAAATAACTTACTATTTTACCCATCATGGCATCCCCAGCTTCTATTACAAGGATCAGTATACAAAACAATGGGTGTCTGCAGATTAATGGTTTCTTTTAAGATAAGAAATGCACAACAGTGACACCTTCTTGAGGAAGGGAATACATTCCAACAGCATAATTTACTGTTGGATTCTTTGTTAAAAGTAATTAAGATAGGGGACTCAGGCATACATATAGATGGGCTCTCTCCATGCTTCCCCTACTAACAAGTCAGTTGGAAAACCTCCTGAGCCTCTTAGAATGAATATCCCATTGCCCACAAAATGAAGATTACACACTGCACAGGCTATAGTGCTTCTTGTCACATATCCTTCTCCAGACTGATCCAGATGCTGGTCCAATCACAAGAGGTTGACATGGTGCCTCTGGATTTTCTTCAGTTATCTCTGCCAGTAGTGCAGCCTGTTAAGGAGAGGCCTGATCCCAACCCATTTTTCCCCAGGCTGCTTCTGTCTAAAAAGAATTTTGCTTATAGATGATTCAGTGGGGTAAATGAATACAAGAGAATTTTTTTGTACCAAATAAGCAAAAAAGACAGAAAAAAACAGCAAAGAAATAAACGATTTCAGAAATAAAACTGAGTATAAGCACCTTTTCTGTATGCTATTATTTCCATAGTTAAAGATGAAGATTACTGGAGAGGGCATCTGCCGTGGAGAGCTAGGTATCCCAGAAAAATATATTCTTAAACTTAATCCATTCCTGTGGGTATGAGCCCATTTTAAGTAGGAACTTACTTCGGTTAACATATGGCCCAACTCAGTCATGATGGTTTTTAATCCTATTCCTTTATAAGCAGAATGAAATTTAAAAACATAGAGAGAAAGTCACAGAGGGAACAGCAAGAGGTTGAATATTAGTGGAACGTGGAAGAGAAGGGAAAGGCCCTGTGCATTGCCAAGTGACCAAGGAGTCTTTGTTGCATCAAGTATTGGTATATTCTCACATAAAGTAACATGAGAACTACCACTGTCTGATATAATAATTGGTAATTTTTCCCAAGACCATCTCAGCCATCACCCATTTAAAATCATTTACCTATAAAGTCTTAAGAGTGGGTCTAAATTCCCGAGCTATAGTATAAAATAAGATTAAATTTATACCTACCACTTATAAAATACCTACTATATGCTAGGCACTATGCTGACACACACTCTAGTTGGTACAAATACCTCTTTAAGTAGATGTCATTACACCAAATTTACAGATGACGAAACTGCACCTCAAAGAGGTTAAGTAAATGAATCAAGGTTACTCAGCAAGTGGTAGAACTGGGATTAAAACATTGGTTTACTGAGCTCCATCTTTCCATTATGCTTGGCTACTATCCTTGGATCTTAATATAATGAGATATAGAAGAACAAAAGATAAGGAAATGAAGTGTGGTAAGAAACAGAAGAAAGGATAATAATCAAATTCAGTTCTTTGGTCCCAAGAAGGAAAAGAAGAGTGCACTCCACCCCTCCGCCGCCCCACCAATGTACACATAGCCAGCAATTCAGTTCTATGAGCAAAAAAAGATTTTAATATAAGAAACTTCTTCCCCAGAGCAAAACACCTTGGAAAATGTTCAAGAAAAAGGTGATCACTTAAAAATGTAGCGGTTAAAGCAAATGATTTTTAAAAGTACCTAAATGATTGATCTTTCGGTCCAAACTTAAGATACACTCCAAAATTTATGAATTAAAACCAGTCATTTTAGAATCACAGACTGCTCAAAAATTAAGTGCTGGAGAAGCGGATGTGGCTCAATCAATCACGCTCCCATCTATGATATGGGAGGCCCTGGGAAGCGAACCCAGGGCCTCCCTGTGAAGGCAAGCTGGCCCATGCCCACGGACAGCTGATGCAGCAAGATGACATAACAAAGGGAGCTAAGCAGACACAGAAGAACATGGAGCTGGACACAGAGAGCAGACAGCAAGCAAACCACAAGGGGCGAGGGGGATAAATAAATAAATCTTTTCTTTTTTTAAATTAAGGGCTGGGGAAAAAACTTTAAAGATTATTTCACCATTACATAGAGGAGAAAATAGAGACTAGAGGAATGAATTAACTTACTGAAGGTTGTTTAAAATTTGCACAGCCGTATCATTAAATTACACCCTTTATATTATTTTTGGTTATTCTGCCACTGTGGTTTTATAAGCTGGGGTTCTTTAAGACATTTCTTTCCTGCAACTACCTACTCTAGATTATTTGCAAAAGTGACCATTGCAGGGAAGTGGCTGTGCCTCAATCAGTTGGGCTCCTGCCTACCACACGGGAGGCCCTGGGTTTGCGCCCTGAGGCCTTCCTGTGAAGGCAGGCTCGCCCGCCAAGCGCCACAATATGCCACCTGCACTGTGGAGCGCTGCCCAGCCCGCAAGCACTGTGGAGTGCATCCAGCCCGCAAGCACCATGGAGAGCCAACTCAGCCAGGTGACGCAACAAAAAAAGGAGACAAGCAAAAACACAGAAGAGCATGCAGCAAATGGACACAGAGAGCAGAGAGCAAGCAAGCTACAAGGGGGGAGGGGAAATAAAATAAATACAGACACAGAAGAACACACAGGGAATGGACACAGAAAGCAGACAGCATGCAAAAAGCCATAAGGGGGAAGGGGGGGTTAAAAAAATAATTCCATTGCAGAATTTCATGGAAACTCTCAGAGGACAGTAGAAAGAGTTTTCAAAAAATTTATGTGAAAAAGCTGAGGATTCAGTTTCCCTGTGGTTGTTACTAGCTCTAGCTTTGGACCTGAAAGTACAATTGGGGTGGAGGGGGAGGAGACTGATTTCCTTAAATGCCAAATGTATGCAGAGAAGACTTACTGACAGGTCAGAAAGAAGCCAATCTGCCTTTATCTAGATGATGCATATACCACGAAACTATGTATGTAAATATGACAGCACATACATTTTTTATAAAGACCTTTTTCAAAATAAAAAATTTAAAGAAAATGTTTTTTAAAAGTTCCTAATGATGGACAGGTGGGATGTGTAAGCCATTTTGAATGCCACTGTTCTGGCTTGCTAAATTCGTTGTCAAAAACCCTAAGAGGGAAGCAGATTTGGCCCAACAGATAGGGTGTCCGCCTACCATATGGGAGGTTCAGGGTTCAAACCCAAGACCTGACCGTGTGATGAGCTCGCTCACGCGCAGTGCTGATGTGTGCAAGGAATGCACCCTGTAAGAAGAGCCACCTAGCACGAAAAAAGTGCAGCCTGCCCAGGAATGGCGCCGCACACATGGAGAGCTGAAGCAGCAAGATGACGCAACAAAAAAGAGACACGGATTCCAGGGGCTGCTGGCAAGAATACGGGTGGACACAGAAGAACATGCAGTGAAAGGACACAGAGAGCAGACAACTGGGGGTGGGTAGGGGAGGGGGCGGGGAAGGGGAGAGAAATAAATAAAAAATAAATCTTTAAAAAACAAAAAGCCCTAAGAACTGCCATGCTTTGAACAGGCTCACAAAATGTAAAAGCTTTTAACCAGACAATAGGACTAAGGATGGAATTGCAAGCTTACCCCTAAGATAAGAGAAAGAAAACATAGTGTCCCATTAAAACATAATAATAAAAGAGATTTTAATAGGAAGCAATCTGAGATTAATGCTGCCCCTTTCACAACCCTAAAGAAACATATTAATATTGCTGTAAAAATAATTAAAAATGGAAATTTTTATTAATTATATTAATAATTAAATAATGGAAACATTAATTTGATGTTTGGCTGTTTGTTATAAAAGGCGGGGCAAGGCTCTGATTTAAAATGCTTTTCCAATGGAGGAGAGGATGTTAAATGAAGAACAGACTTTTCCAGGAACCTAAGAGTCAATATCTGGGATTTTATAATTGTGTTTTACATTTATTTGTTTTTAGTGTTTGGCTGCTAGACAATGAGCACCCTGACAAGATATGCCACTTGCTGAATTAACTGTTCCACATGGCTAATAATTTTATACAAACATTAACCTTGATATTGTCTAATTCCTTTATGAACCATGATTTTAAACATTTGTGACTATAAACAGTATATTTATAGTACAATGTGTCAAGTAGATCAAGGGCTGAAAAATTATTCTTCAGTGTGCCCGGTAAATACCAAACCCCAGAATAAAGAAAACAGGAACCTTTTTTCTTTAAATCCTTGGCAGTGCCACTCTCAACAGAGATCCCCATCCTCTGAGAGCTATATATGTTCATAAGAAACTTAGGAAACAGAAGATACCCCCCAACCCCCCCATAAGAACTTAAAGTGGATTTTGTATATTTACTAGATAA